>NW_027493544.1:0-361029 GCF_021521415.1 Bidens hawaiensis
TAGTAAAAATGAACAATATCAAATTTGCCATATTTTGTGATATCTTGTTTATGGTTATTTTATGGATAATTGTTATGTGACATTTTCGATGTTGTGAAATTAAATGAGTTTATTAAATAATGTCACTTTAATTAGTGTCATGTGCTTATGGACAATCGTTACACCTCGGCATGTTCCGCCGCCTTTGATCGGGGTATGAAAACCGTCGTCGCCGTCGCCCTACCATCGCCATCACTACCAATGCTACCACCACTTGACCACCCCCACCTCCACCACCACCACAACCACCGCCCACCACCACTGTCGCCACCGACACCACCATATTAGTCGCCAGAGCTACCACCATCATCGTCGTTGCGGATTTTTTTTTAATATTTTTAGATATGAGTGTTTTTATTATTTCTAATTCATTCCTATAATTTTTTTTATACCAAACAACAAAAAGTAATAATTCATTTCATTCCTATAGGTTAACCAAACAAGACAAATGAATGGTAATGATCCATTTCATTCCTTTGTCCATTCCATTTCTTCTCTTATTTCATTCTCCCTTCATTCCATTACCTCTAACCAAACATACCCTTAGTTATTAGTGTTCTTATTATATCACTTGATTAGAGATTTTATGCCTATAATTAAGTCTCTAATAAAAGTAGAATCTTCATCTATATATGGCTCTTAACTAGAGTTTTTTTTTTTTGTCTCGTTTGAAAAATGAGAATCTTCGAGATGAGGTGAACACTTAAAGATTCATATGCTTCTAATTGAGAGGAATACTCTACCCTAATTCTACCATCATCTTCAATCTTTTCCACTTAAAATAAAGAACACCATTTTACCTAGTAAAATCTCAAGTGCGAGAGTTTTTCCTGAAAGTACATACTGTTTCACCTTTTGTACCCTGGAAGACAGACAGACCTTTTAGTATAGACCTGAAATATATTTTAAAGGACCTGTGTTTAACACAAGGTCTTAGCCACATTAATAGCCAACATTCGTTTGCTTATTGTTGTAGTCAAGGAGCTTACCTGAAATCCAAATTTTATGAAGACATAAGACGATGATAATACATGAAGATGCATTAAAGTATCTGCTAAAGACGTCGGTTCAATCAACTTTGAAATATTAAAAAGTTTGTATTTCATATTCATTTTTGTAACTGGTATCGCACTAGGATATTTCTTATTACTAACGTCTAACGAGAATATCGTTGGAGTTTATTATTATTATCTAATAAAAACTATTTTCTATAAAAAGAAGGTCAATTAAATAATCCATTTTCCAAAAAAAAAAATAATAATAATAAACATAAATTGTTAGTTTATCTTATCTTCACCAAGGGAGTTATAACCTGGTGGTAGCATGGGAAGGTCCCCCTTTCGTGAGGTTGAGCATTCGATTTTCATGTTAAACAAACGATATTTCTATATAGAAACCATTTTCTATATAAGTCAATATCTCAAATTATGCCATACATAATCCAAATGTCAAGTCGGCAATTAAATCTAAGAAAATCCGGAAAAAGTCAGAGGCATATAAAACTATATAAATGACTAATAAATGTACTAAACAATAACAAAATATAGAGAAATATTCATTATCATAGTTTAGATCGTTTAATAAGTTTTCTTGTAGGTGATCACTAGCTCAAATGATTGATTTAGGACATCAAAATACTTTAATTTAGAAAAGGGATGTCTTGGATTCAGGTTCATCTATGACTAAAAAAAAAATGATGTTTCAAGTTGAACCAGGGATATTAGTTTTCTCCGGAGTGTGGTCTTTGATAATCGAGGCATGGAGAATAACGGGTGAGCCAATGGACCGTCTGCAATCCAAATTAATCGTTAAAAAATAATAAAAGTTTCAAGATTGATACAGGTTGGAATTTAGTATTATATTTTAAGTAATTAATGAATCTAAGAAAGAATTGGTCTATGGGAAAATCCCCAAAATAGCCCATCTACAAAATGAGATTCTAACTTTGTCTCATAAATTTAATATTTTCTAAAATGGCCATCTCTAACTCATTTTTGACCATGTATTAGGAAATCTAACGCGTCTTTGACGACATGTAGCATAACACATCGTCAAATGCGCGTTGGATTTCCTAACACATAGTTAAAGACGCTAACATGTCGTCAAAGACGAGTTAGATTTCCCAACACATGATTAAAGATGAGTTAGGCATCCAAACACGTAGTCAAAGATATGTTAGCATCAAACGCGTAGTCGAAGATATGTTAGCTTTTTGTTTGTTTTTTTAATATTATATTTTTATAACTAGTTTTACTTATATTTGTTTTTCTTTTATAACTTTTAATATATAAAATTTTATATTATTTTGAATATACCGGCAAGAAATGTTTACTTTTATCTACGGACCGACAGAAATTTTATTTAAAACCGAGCGGGGTCAAATTTTATTGAATATTTCGATATTGATTTGGCACGGCTCGAGTTTGAGTTAGTTTATGTCGGTCAGTAGGTAAAAGTAAGCATGTCTCGTCGATATATTCGAAATAATATAAAACTTTTATATATTAAAAGTTATAAAAGAAAAACAAATATAAGTTAAACTAGTTATAAAAATATAATATTAAAAACAAACAAACAAAAAGCTAACATTGACTATGCGTTTAATGCTAACATATCTTTGACTACGTGTTTAGAAGCCTAACTCATCTTTAACCATGTGTTAGGAAATCTAACGTGCCTTTGACGACGTGTTAGCGTCTTTAACCATATGTTAGGAAATCCAACGCGTCTTTGACGATGAGTTATGCTAACATGTCGTCAAAGATAAGTTAGAGATGGTCATTTTGGAAATATTAAGTTTATTGGACAAAGTTGGAATCTCATTTTATAGATGGGCTATTTTAGGGATTTTCCCATTGGTCTATTATGTTTTGTAATAATAATATTTTTTGTTTTCATGTTTCTACATATCAATTCATATCACATTCAAAGCTTGACAAGTGTTGTCGTTTATGAATTCTTAAACATTATTAATTTCTTAAACTCGAAACGTGATTTACAAATACATCAAAATTTATAATATATCCTATCAAAAACATATAATGATGTGTTTGTGAAATAATTATCATTTTTAAAACACCGTCACGAGTAAGATTACTAGTTTGAGCTTAAACGGATTAAGAGACCAACACTTTATTAAACAAGTTGTGTTTTGATTAACCTTGTTTCTAAAAGGGCCGTATTCAGGTTAACATGGTTTAGTAAAGTAGTCACATTTGAATTAACCAATGCAAAACGTGAAATAGTATTAGAGCATTCACATCCTATCCCACATCGCACAACCTATATAACTAAAAATACATTTTTCTTAAATTTGTTTCTCACATTTAAAAAGATCTTAAATCTCATTCCTCATGTTTATCTCTATTTTATTAAATAATACTCTTTATTTTTAAATCTGTTATATTTTTTTTCTTTCTTTCACTCACACCTACTCATAAAAGATATTTTAAAAAATATTTGGGGGATGAAAAGTGAGAAATAAATTTATAGGATTGGCTTGTTTTCTAGTAAAAAAAATATGATGTATGTTTTCTCGTATAGGTGTTTTTTCTTACATTTTGTTTTGTTGTTTTCTCTTAAATTTAGGAACAATGTTGGGATGATGCATGAAATGTCAATACTCTTAAATAACCCAAAATATAAATAATTTTGTGTCTTGTTTCGTTATTTGTTCGCCATATAGACTTACTAGGTTTCGTCAGGTTTAGTAATATTTTTTTTGTCGGAAACGATGAGTAATTAAGGTCAACTAAAAGAACAAGGATAATTTATGGGTCTTGCTAGAGACACCCAAACACCCACCAATACGCCCCGTATAACCATATACGGGACGTATTGGTGGGTGTTTTAGGAAAAGTCGAGGTGTCTCTAGAATTCCTCTAATTTATTAGTTCGGTAAGAGAGTGTGAGTTATCACTTCATAATATCTATAAAACAAAAATATTTCATGATAATCAGGTCGGTATTAGAGGTTCTGATAAGACCTAAATTATATCTAGGTGACCGGTTCAAATTAGATCGAGTTTATGTAGTTCCACCCACTACGGCCAAGACCTAAATTAGAACTTACTAAACGTGTTAAACTAATGTTTTTAATAATATTTCCAATTTCTTGCACCATCTTAAATTCTTAATAATGATTAACTAACAATAATAACCATAAAAAATATTGATAGCAATTATTATTACTTATTAATACTATATTTATGTCATTTTCACTTTAATGGGGGTAGAAAGGTAGTCAATGTATAGAGTAGGAAGGCAAAGATTCAATCCTTCCAGAATATAATGTTTAGTCACTCAAAAAAAAAAGAATTATTCTAACTATAGTAAAATAAAAACCTTAAAAAGAGCTAAGAACATTAGTAAAAGTTCTTAAGGACTCAAACCTTGATCTTGAGCACCTCCAACATGGCCTATCACTTTAGATGAAAACGAGCTCTAACTATGCCCATGACTCCACAAACAGCACCTTTAGTCAAGCCCTCAGTTTACTCGTTTTTTTTATAAAGTTTGTTAAACTTTCAATTAATTCTGTCTATATTGTTCTTATAAATCAATACAAGGTACTTGTAACCAACTACAAAGGTCTATTATGTTTATTTAAAATACAAATCATAATTAGACTTTTACATCATACTTAAATTTACTTATAGGTCATTTGCGGCACAAAACTATTAGTTCTATTGATGATTTCAAATGTTTATCACGTATATTTAAAGTATAACATACATGTATAACGTATTAGAAGAATGTGAATATCCATGCATTTTTCGCATATTAATAAGAGTTAGGCACAATTATAAACGCTTATTGTCAGCTGAAATGGACGAAGCTAGAGGGATGTGAGAAGATCCTTTACATTGTGTTTCCGGGTTTAATAAAAGAAATATTAAGGAGAAAAGAAAACGAGTAAAAGGGAAATATTTAATTAGCTAACGTGCTCTCGAGTTTGAAGAAATTGAAAAGGAAAACAATTAAGTGTTAAAAATCGTTTCCTTCAAAGTGTCTCCAATTTAAAAGGATTTGGAGGGAATGAAATAAGCATAAATATTCCTTTCATTCTCTCCTTTTTATATTTAAACAAAAAGGAAAAAAAAAACTTGTAGAACATGATTTTTCCTGACATTCCCTCAAATCGTTTATTTTCCCGCAAAACTCGAGGTCATAACATTAGACAACAAAAGTTTTGGGCTATCCTATGGAAGAGGATTTTTATAGTTTCTCCATCTCCTTAATTGTCGCCCGTAAAGACTTGTTATTGTAAAACATATAAATGAAAAATTCGTTCTTTATCCGGACTCAAATACAGTTCAATATTAAATTTCTTGATAATGAAAAATTCTATATGTTGTAATACTAACTCAAATACATCGTTTAATGATAACTTCTTATAGCTTTGTTACAGTGATATAGGCAGCATATGCCATTTATGCCATTTGTGATTTTCAATTGTGTTAACAAAACCTTATCATGCCAATTAACTGTGGTTGGAGTGCTGTGGCGGAGCCACATACACCACACCGGTTCGGCCGAACCCGGTCATTTTCCGGTTTCATATATAACTTATAGGTATGATTTAACGAGCGAACCTATTATTTTTCAATGAGCGAACCCAATATCACGAAATCTCTGGAAACATTTCACAGTTCCCCGTCGAAAAAACAAAGACTTGAATTTTAGAGAGAGACAACAATGCCGTGTTCTTTAGCTAGTTTGTCGTCATTTTTGTTATATATTGGGAATTTGATATAATAGCGATATTACGTTTTATTTATTTGGCCGAATGATTGCCCGTTAGGCCCGAAAACTTTGATGACGGAAAAAAAAATCGAAGTAGCGAAAAATCCCCAATCCATACGAAAAAATTCCTGGCTCCGCCACTGGTGGAGTGATATGTGAGAGACTTGGTGTTCATGTAACCCAGGTTTGATTTCTTCCCTCAGCATTTAGTTTCAAATGCACCAGGATGATGATGAGAGACTAGACAAGTAGGTGGCGTCCACAAGTTGGAACCTTGAACTTAACGGATTTTATCTCACAGCACTGACGTGCCGTTGAGCGAGTGTTCACGGACGTTGGCTTTAGGTGAGGGTTTTCCTCGGATCGAAAGGCGAGTGTATCCTGATGTAATGAATTTAGTCAGTGGCCCATTTGAAGGATTCGTTGACCGTTAAAAAAAACAAAACTTTCTCTTAGAAAATTGGTAATAAACAGGGCCGCCTCAACTTAGTAGGAGGCCTAAAGCTATCTAAAATTTTGAGGTCTTTTTTTATGCTTATAGCATTAGAGAGTATCCAAGAATTATAAAGATGGATGATATATAGGGATAATGGATATAAGGCATTCCTCAGCTTATCGCCCATCACTTACTTACTAATTCTAAAAAAAATCTACTTTCAAAATCCTAAAATACATATTCGCTCTTTTAAATGGAGACCCTATAAAACTGAAGGCCTAAAGCCGTTGCCTTATTTGGCTTACCCAAAAGACGGCCCTGGTAATAAATGAGCTAGATACTAATTTTGGTTTGAGTACTGATTGAGACCTAAACATGGACTTAAATAAGTCACGTGTCAAATTTAAGTATAATGTTCATTCATATTGTAGGCTTCTATGTCCCTTTTCTATTAAAAGACATAACTACAAGTTACTAGAAGCTCAACCTTACAATTACATATGATTTTTTTAGAATAAAGGGAGATTAGTAATAAAATCAAAATTACTCCAAAACAATGCATTCACTTTGATTTCTTCTATGATTTTCTTAATGAACTAAGGTTTATTCTTTAATATCATTCATGTATTGCTCTCCAAATAAACTAACATGTCCACATTATACTCATTATTTAGATCACTTAACCATCTTTGTTAAATGAAATGTTTTTTTTTTTTAAATTCTCAAAATAGTCCCTTTTTAGAGAGAGAAGTTCCATTTTAGCCCTTTTTTTCTCAAAATTTTTTATAATTTGACTTGCAAGAAGCTTTGGGAAAATATAAAAATAAAGAGGGAGCAAGCCAAATTTCAAAATAAAGTCAGGTAAAAGACGAGATTTGGGGAAATAATGTCGTGCAAGTCCAAATTATTTTGTAATCTTAAAGCAAAAGTCCAAATTTTTTCAAATCTTTTTTATTCAAAAAACCATCTTGAGAGACTGTTTTTTTATGTTTCCTACTTTTCTCGTCCATATTTTCAAATTCTTAGAAAAATATATTTTTTACAATTATACCCCTTAACCACCACCACCACCACCACCACCACCTTGAACCACCACCATCACGTCGGCCCCACCCCATCACCACCACCGAACCACCACCACCTTGAACCTCGGTGCTTGTGCCCTTTGATGGCACTGGTCTGCCGAAAGAAATAGTATTATCCATACATGGATTTTAGAAAGTGTTGGAGATTCATGAAGCTTTAATAATGTTTAGTGCCAGACAATTTAGATGGAAATAAATCAATAATTTGTTGCAGCTCTCTGTTAGGGTTTTAAACTACTTTAATCAATCAAAATTTTCCAGGCAGTCCACAAATCTTTTATATTTTCTCTTTTCCAACAAGAGACAAGTTCTTCCAGCAGTTCCATACCTTTTAGATTATGTGCAGGTAACTTAATTTCTGTTAGATTCTGTTCCATGTTGCTACCATGATTAATTAGTTTGCATTAGCACGATGGGGTGGGGGTGGGGGTGGTGGTGGTTCGGTGGTGGTGATGGGGTGGGGCCGACGTGATGGTGGTGGTTCAAGGTGGTGGTGGTGGTGGTTAAGGGGTATAATTGTAAAAAAAATATTTTTCTAAGAATTTGAAAATATGGACGGGAAAGGTAGAAAACATAAAAAAACAGTCTCTCAAGACGGTTTTTTGAATAAAAAAGATTTGGAAAAATTTGGACTTTTTCTTCAAGATTTCAAAATAATTTGGACTTGCACGACATTATTTCCCCAAATCTCGTCTTTTACCTGACTTTCTTTCGAAATTTGGTCTGCTCCCTCTTTATTTTTATTTTTTCCCAAAGCGTCTTACAAGTTCAAATTATAAAAAATTTTGAGAAAAAAAGAGCTAAAATGAAACTTTTCTCTTTAAAATGAGCTATTTTAGGAATTTTTCTTTTTTTTTCTTAATTAGATAATGATTGATATATATGGGATGTGATTGAATGGATTGAAAGTGAAAAAATGATTGGAGTTTCATTGTCAGATTGTGTTCAAATGGTGTGATAATTGAGGTACAAGAACAACTGTAAAGGTTAGGCTGAGGGGTGTGGGGCGCTAACCGGGGCGCTAGAGCCCATCCGCTCGCGCCCTGGGGCGCTAACACCACACCACCGGGGCGCGAGCGAGGCGCTAGCGCGGAAATCCAGGCAGACGTGAGGCTGGTCGCGGGAGAAGAGAGAGAAAAGAGCCGTTAAAGAGCCGTTGGAGCTTGCAATAATTTAATTAATAATAATAAAATTAGGGTTTAGTTTAGTTGACTTACTCGTCCGACTTCATCAGCATTGATTAAAACAAACTCGTTACGGTTATGAGAGCCTGCAATAAGTCGTCCTTTGGTATCCATTGAATCATCAAAAAGAAGAAGAAGATAGAGTGAGGTGTAAGAGGTGTAATTATAATTACTGTGTGTGTGTGGTGTTAGAAGAAGATGTAGAAGAGAAGAAGACAACGACAGACAGCTAGTGGGTGTTAAATTCTAGAGAGAGAGTGTGAATAATAATAATAAAAGTAGAGAGAGAGAGAGTTGAACGCGTATGTAAAAAAATAAAAAAAAAATTCGCTGGAGCCCCTCCACACCAGGGCCAGGGGCTCCAACGGGAGCTCCAACACCCCCCTTATCCAGTTTCTCTCTCTGCCACACGTCATAATATTATTGGCTTGAGCCCCCACTGGAGCCTCCACTGGAGCCCCCATTAGAGCCCCCCACACCCCTTAGCCTTATTGGAACCTCCCAAGTCCCACCCACAAAAATCATAAACCAAATCATGGCCCCACAAACAATAGAAATGTTTATAAATTATTATGTAACTAATGGTCAAACTTGCATTACAAACAACCAATATTAAGTTTCCAAAATCCTTATCATAGTTTTCCAAACAATTATAATTGTTTTTTTATTAAACAATCATGTATTACAAAAACAATTGTAAGAATGATGGTGTGGAAAGTGAATCTTATTTGGGCCAAGCATATTTAGGGAAAGCAAGGCTGTTAGGCTTTGTGGACACATCACATGTTGGCAGCTGATGGGACTCATCTGCCCAGTATTTGATTTAAGATTCTTCTTTTGAGCCTTCAGATTATATTCAATGGGACTTTTTATAAGGACCTCAAGACGTGAAAGAAAAATGTCAGGCGTGAAAAATGAGAAGGGTGGTCTGTGGAAGAGGGGAGAAGAATGAAGTGGCAACCGTTCGTAAGGCTCAGTGGTGTAGGTCAGTGGACACCCTCCACTGGTCCTACGTGGCCACCCGGTCACTTGATTAAGCCAGTGAAAACCCCCCACCCTCTATCTTATTTCCGCGTGACATGAGCTGGCTGACCATGGCCATGCGGCTCATTTGAAAATGGTGTGGGTCAGTAACTTTTGAACGGCTATATCTAAAAATAATAATTAATAAATTATATATATATATATATATATATGGGGAAAGTGAATATGAGGCTGTTAGACATCTAAGCTTATATGCAAAACCTATTAAAACCAAGTCGTTTTTATTAATTGTACCAAAAAATATTAATTTTATTATTCTCCTTTCCTATTTTATCTCCATTAGTTTTGATTGCTTATCCATTTTCCTTAAATATCTCCTTACAAAATTCTTCTCCGTCGTAATTGATCAAAAGTCTTCCTTCGTTTAATCTGGACAGCAAGAATCAAAACAACACTATGTGTATTTACAATTTTGACATTTACATGCTACTGATTAGAAAATTTAATACATCATATTGTAGATATTCATTTAGAAGTAAATAGAAACTTTGAATTGCTTTTCACAATTTCAATATGCAGAATGCCATTTATGTTTTCTATTCGTGTTCACGGAAAAGCGGTGAAAAATAATTCTCACCAACATAATCAAAGGATTGTTTTTGTTAAATTAAGGAAGATTATCAGTTCTATGGAGTCTAGACGAGGGAATTTTGGGTTTTATATTGCTTTCATTTGTTTACTTTTTTGAAGGTTTTTAGGGTGAAATTGAAGATGATTTGGAGCTGAGAAATAGATAATTATGGCATATAAAATGGAGTGAAAACAGGAAATAATAAGAATACAATTAATTTTTTGGTACATTTTAATCAAAACGACGTAGTTTTGATGGGTTTTGCATATAATGCCTAACAGCCCCATATTCACTTTCCCAATATATATATATATATATAATATGGTCATCGTTATCATTTATATTATAATAAATCAAAATTATTAATATACCTTATTATATATTAGATTGGTAATTGTTGATGAGTCGTATTACCCTTACTAGCTAATAAAGGTTTCTTCTTGGGTGTATATATAGAGAAAATAAACTAACATCATAACCTAACTTCACATACAATTTTATGTGTCTCCTCTCTTCTAAACCGGGTTCCTCTCAAGAACCCTAACACCATCCTAAACGATACATCCTAAAGGGGAACTCGATCAAGATGACAAACATGCCGACTACATCATACTCTGCTGCGGTTACTGCTCTGTTGAAATAGATATGCATATAGTTATAAGTTTATTATATTATTATGTTTTTCCATTACTAACATGAAGAATGATCAACATAGAAATCATTGTATTGTTACTTCAAATCTACGGATATTGTTTTATAAAATTTGGCAATTGATTCGTATTGTCTGTAAACTAAGCTAGTAAGCATGTTAATTACTGAGATAAATGGTCTTATTAAACTTACAATTAGAAGCTGATTGGCACTTTAACTAAATGACCTTGCAACTTGTTAAATGTTAACAC
This sequence comes from Bidens hawaiensis, assembly GCF_021521415.1. Classification (NCBI taxonomy): domain Eukaryota; kingdom Viridiplantae; phylum Streptophyta; class Magnoliopsida; order Asterales; family Asteraceae; genus Bidens; species Bidens hawaiensis. The sequence continues at coordinate 11,007 of NW_027493544.1, forward strand.
CATTTTTTAGCCTTTTACAACTGTTAATTCAATCCAAGTAATTTAAGTGTAGCTTATTTATAAGCTTTTACAAAAATGTGTTTAGTGTGTTTAGTCAATGGCTTAAGGTACAAATTTATTATCCTTCTACTGTTTGTACGTTGTGGTAAGAATGACGCACTTATTTGATCCCAGCAACTAGAGAATTAACATAATATGAAAATTTGTTTAGCTAACGTTGCTTTCAAATTTTAAAATATGAAAACTGATTACTGATCTGATTATAAGGTATTTGACTATGCATGTTTGTTAATTTACAACCGTTCATATTCGTGACTCATGAGTTGATATAGTGATCATGTGTTTGGTATCATTGTATCTTTGAACTTGAAAATTAGACTTTGCTATGCAAAGTGATAGTTGAGCAAGAATTTCTAAGTTCTAATTAGTGCAAGCCTCTAAGCCAACCCGGTGACCCATTTCTTGTTTAATGCAACAAAGACAGAAAGACTAATATAAAAGAGTTATTAAATGCATTTAACATAAACAAAGAATTTAAGCAACAAAGACTAATATAAAAGAGTTATTAAATGCATTTAACATAAACAAAGAATTTAACCTAAAACAATAAATTGATTAGGAAAACATGCTAACTTAGTTTTGATGTTTGGTAATCTGACTTTTATTGTAAACTACTAAACTACATTTGACTTTAACAACGAGCAAATTTGATTTCACTTTAAATTAAACGAAGAATAAGAAAGAGTTTAACATAATAGAGTATTAAATGCATCTAGCATAAACAAAGACTTTTAACATAAAACAATATAGTGATTATACAACCAATTAGTTTAAGACAATGTTAAGACCATATGGAATGGATGGAGCCTCTATGAGAGGCGTTATGCGTTATGTGGTGCCACGTCATCATAGAAGCTTTATGACTAAAAAGGATGTAGTGGTAAGGTTCCTGCAAAAAAATCATCACTAGTACTAAAAATAAATATTACCTGTCGAGCTTATATTTTTTAATTATTTTATCCCTTTTTATTTCCGCTGGCCTTGGGGCATGTCTGGTAAGGTTCATGTAAAAAAGCGAGATCTTTATCCATTTACCTCTCATTCAGTATATCAGCGAACACCTTGTTGGAATCAAAATTTTGTTGCATCACCTAAAAAAGTTGACTCCCAAGGTCATGTAAATCGGCGAGTCGGCGACTCATTTCGGTGAATTCTTCTCTAACTTCCACACTCGCACCCGCCGATGACCACTCCGCCCCTTTCCCCTTTCCACGACTTCTTATACCGCCCGGTTGAAACAACTCTGCATACTCCTCGTTATCACCGACTTCGTCATCATTTGAGTCAAATTTTCTAGTATCGGCGTGCAGTGTTTCAGGATCAACCGAGGACGAGGTTTTGGACCTTTTTGCTCGTTGCCTACTTCCGGACCCTGAGGAGGGTACAACGTTCCACTTAGTGTGATGATGAAGAAAATTCCAACAATTCATATATATAAAGGTCCCCCGAGCACTTTGGTACTCAGTCAGCTGTGACATCTGCCCCGATCCGACCCGACCCAGGTACCCGTTTCTCTGACCCGATCTCTCTTTTATTATTTAATATTTATACTTGTATTTTATTTTTAATAATAATATGTATTTTCCTTCCCGCCTCTTTCTCTCTCTTTCTTTCCGCTGTCCCGTCCCTCTCCTTCTCTCTTTCCGCCTTCTTTTCCCTCTTGTCGCCGTCCCGCCCTTAAGCCTTGCTTCCCTCTTTCTTCTAACTCTTTGCTTGTCCTTTGTTCCTTCCCGCCTAAGGATGTCTGCGCAGCTCCACACGCCAGACCCCTTACAAGGAATCCTGCGTGAAGACCATCTGTTCCTGCGTTACGCGAGACGAACGCTTCCCGCGACGCGCTAAGGATTTGTAGTTCCCTCGACGCGCGAAGAATTATAGTTCTTCCCGCGGCGCGCTAGGAATCTTAGTTCCTCCCGCGGCGCGCTAAGAAATGTGGTTCTTCCCGCAGTGCGCATGGAAATATAGTTCTTTCCGCGACGCGTTAAGGTTGTTTTTGTCTACCTTCGCGTTCGCGCTCTCTTGACCTTCTGTGTTTGCCTTCGCGCCTTAGCCTTCTCGCGCTGTACCCTTTGAGTTTTCTTGTGTTGAATCTAGCCGTTGCTTTTGTGTTGTCTTATCTTTTGAGCTGTTGACCTAATCTGCTTTATGTCTGAATAGTTACTTTCGGCGCTGCATGCGTACCAACCCCATTGGTTGGTAGATAAAGTGACTGACATTATCTTTTGAGATCTGCTTTTGCCAAGCTTTATCCAGTACCTTTATCTGAACTGCCCATGCCTTTTTACTGTTCGCTGACAGCTTTATCTTGCCCCCCTGCAGCTGCCATATCTTTTGATATCTTTTGCTTTTGGAATCTTTTGCTTTTTGAGATCTTTTCCCCTTTTCTAGGATTGTGTTCCCTAGGGTTTCTCTATAAATAATAGTATTATTTTTCCTAACACATCACACACAAAACACTTAATCTCTCCTGTTCTCTTGCTCCTTGCTCTCTGCCGTCTTCCTCTCTGCCTCCGTCGTCCTTCCTGTTCTTCCTGCTTTTCCGGTAATATATATTATAATTTACTTATTAATGATGCTAACTTATAATCAAGACTTAAAACAAATCATTAAAACAATAATCTTATTTATAGGTTAGCTTGTGCTTGTTTAAAGTTGGTTCTTGCTTTATCTATCACCGCATCGTTTATCATGTGAGTTATCTCGTATCTAATCCCTTTTTATTTTAAATGCTTTGGGATGTTCATGTGTTCATACAAAACTTGAGTCTTAAACTTGTTTATGAACTTTAGTCGCGCAGTATCCCATGTGTTGAGGACGTTTACTTGGCTGTTTATTTGTATGTGTGTATCATTAACCGCTTTGTTTGGCCTATTCCGCAGTTCCGTTGGTACCATTAGTTGAACACGGGAGACCTATCGTTTACGGTTTTCTTTGTTTACACTTGCACAGATGTTTTCTCGTTTTTATGCTCAATTGGGAGCATGGATTGAACTATGATCTATGAACTATCTTAGGCTTGATCACAATCTGATTACACCCTTGTTAAACTCTAGACATACACGTGTTGCGCGCAGATTTACTATGATTATCTATGATTATCTATTAAACTTGATTTCTCACCAACACGCAAGTGTTTGACGTTTATTTTAACACATGTTCAGGTTTGCAGTAGCTGTTTTGGAGCTTGTGGACACGTAGGACGTTTTTACTTTTGGACCTAGAATTAAAATGTATCAAGACAAGTTAATGTTGTTTGAATGTTATAATTTATAATATATTGATTTATGTTTGATTTATGTTCTTTATTTTTCCCGCTGCGCGTGCGCGATAAAATGTGTATTAATAAATATTGACACCAATAGTGTCGCGAGTAATGAAGCAATATGTGGCGCCCCGATGTATAATCCGCCTTTGGTCGGGGTGTTACAGATTGGTATCAGAGCTCGTTGACTTTAGGATAGGTGGTTAGACGTAACGGCCTAGAATACCTAAGAGTCCCTTCTCGCGCATGAGAGAAATCTCATGTTTGCGCGCTTATTGTTAATTACTCGTTATTTATGAATATGCTCGCGCTTGCGCAGTATATGATTTTATTCCGCGATATTTCGACTTTTGTTGAATTTCGATTTTTATTGATTTTACTTACATATTCGTTTGTTGGGGTTGAAAATCCGAAAAGTCATGGTGATACATGAATAGTTGATTTTCAATTTCCATTTACGATTATGTTCTGAGGTTGGAGACTTGAAAAGTCATGGTGATACATGAATTGTCAACCTCCAATACTCATTTTCTTGTATATTTTATATTGAAGATTGGAAAGTCATGGTGATACATGAATCGTCAATCTCCAATACCCGTTTACTAGCTATTTTAAATTGAGAACTCGGAAAGTCACGGTGATACGTGAATTGTCGGTTCTTGATTCGAATTTGTTACCTTTATTAAGTCTGCATTTAGGATCATTTATTTTACTTTAACTCTTGATAGTATCTAACTCCGTGAAACCAAGCTTTATAAGATTAAAACTTTGCGCTAAAACCAAGATATTAACTAAAATTAAAATTTTTATAGAATGCCTCCGCTATCTCGCCGATTTCAGAGAAGAGAAGCCTCGCGCATGCGCAGACAGCAACGTTCCCAGGAAATGGCCGCCGCAATAGCCCAAGCTTTGAGCCAAAACAATGCTAATACCTCCAGTTATAACATTAAGTCCTTTAATGCGGGTAACCCTCCGAAGTTCACAGGTCTTGAAGGAGCCACCGTGATGCTCCAATGGCTTGAGAAGATTGAAAACACTTTCCTCCATACCCAATGCCCCTCAGAAAGACGAACCCTATATGCTTCCAGTGTCCTGGAATCCAGAGCGCTTACATGGTGGAATGGAGTAGCTCATGCGCGTGGCGCAGAGGCTGCTTCTAGCATGACATGGGAGGAATTCAAGGAAATTCTTACGCGAGAATTCTGCCCTCCCAACGAAGTTAAGCGCCTGGAGGAGGAATTCTGGAACTTGAAGCAATACAGCGGTGAAGCGCGCGAGTACGCGACGCGCTTCCACGAGCTAAGCTTACTGGTCCCTCACCTTGTTACCCCTTCCCGCCGAGCCATCGAGAAATTCCTTGGGGGTCTCCCCATGGAAATTCAAGATTCTGTATGGGCCAGAAACCCAGTTACCCTCTCTGACGCCGTCGAATTGGCCGCTGTGCTCAGCGACAACCATGTCAGAGCAGGAACCCTGTTCCTGCGGGGAACTGAGAAGACCAAACCCACCAAGACTGTCCCTGAACCAACAGAAACCAAACCAGAACCCTCAAACCATAACCAGAAACGTAGGCGCAGACAAGCCTATGCGCTTACCAACCCGCCCATTGTCCAGCAACCCGCTTACCAGCCTCTAGCATACGCCCCTCAACCTCTGTCAGCCTACCCAACACCTATAGGCCACAACTATGCCTTAACCAATCCAGCACTTCCTGCCCCGCCAACTAAGAAACCTTACACAGGAAACCAACCCTTTTGCCCAACCTGTAGACTTCATCACCCACCTCAAGTCCCGTGTCGACAATGTAACCGATGTGGCCGCGTAGGTCACTCCGTTGAGTACTGTAGAACCCCTCCCTCCAATCCGATTGCGCCAACACCACCAGCCTACCCGCAGAACCCACAGCCAACTTACCAAAACCCACGACCCAGATCGTGCTTTAACTGCGGTGATCCAAGTCATTTCCGGAACGCGTGCCCAAGGCTACAAGTTCAGATTACTCAAGCGAATCCGGTGAACCAAATTTCGAACCAAGTGACGCGTGGCCGAGCTTTTAACATAACCGCGCACCAAGCGCAAGCGAATAACGACGTAGTTAATGGTACATTTTTGCTTAACGGATTTTATGCATCTATGCTTTTTGATACTGGCGCCGATCGAAGTTTTATCTCTCGCGCCTTCGAGCAGAAGCTTGCGCGACCGCGCGATGACTTAAAAGAAGATTTTTCAGTTGAATTGGCTAATGGCGAAACTGTTTTAATAAACTCGGTGATTAAAGATTGTACGCTTAACCTTAACGAAAACGATTTTCTAATCGACCTCATCCCCATGCCTCTTGGAAGCTTTGATGTTATTATTGGTATGGACTGGCTCTCGAAGAATCGCGCCGAAGTTATTTGCGCCAAGAAGTTGATTCGCATTCCTCGAGAAAATGGTGATCTTCATATCTACGGCGAAAAACCCTCCAGTGGTCTTAAACTTATGTCTTGCGCCGAAGCCCAAAGACTCATGCGGAAGAAGTGTATTGCATTTCTAGCCCATGTGGTTAAACCCGATGAAGGAAAGAAGCTTCGCGATATCCCTGTTGTGCGTGATTTTCCTGAAGTTTTTCCTGATGATCTTCCTGGTATCCCTCCCGCTCGTGAAGTCGAGTTCCGTATTGATCTTGTCCCTGGTGCTTCCCCCGTGGCTAAATCTCCTTATCGTCTTGCACCCGCTGAGATGCAAGAATTGGCCAGCCAACTTCAAGAGTTGACTGCTAAAGGATTCATTCGCCCTAGCTCTTCGCCCTGGGGTGCTCCGGTGTTGTTCGTTAAAAAGAAAGATGGATCGTTTCGCATGTGTATTGATTACCGCGAGTTGAACAAACTCACCATTAAAAACCGGTATCCCTTACCGCGTATTGACGACCTCTTTGATCAACTCCAAGGTGCCTCCTGTTTCTCGAAGATTGATCTCCGCTCTGGTTATCACCAGTTGCGTATCCGCGATGAAGATGTTCCGAAGACTGCTTTTCGAACTCGTTATGGCCATTTTGAATTCTTGGTCATGTCCTTCGGTCTAACCAACGCACCCGCCGTTTTCATGGATCTTATGAATCGGGTGTGTAGGCCTTTCTTGGATAAATTCGTGATCGTGTTTATCGATGATGTTCTGGTGTATTCTAAGACCAAGACCGAGCATGAGCAACATCTCCGATTGGTATTGCAAAAGCTTAGAGCCGAGCAACTCTATGCTAAGCTTTCCAAGTGTGAATTTTGGTCCGATGAAGTACAGTTTCTTGGTCATGTTGTAAACAAGATGGGTATTCATGTCGACCCATCCAAGATTGAAGCAATCAAGAACTGGATTACGCCATCCTCTCCTTCTGAGATCCGTTCCTTTCTGGGCTTAGCTGGTTATTACCGGCGTTTCATTTCGAACTTCTCAAAGATCGCTTTGCCTTTAACAGCTCTAACGCACAAAGGTAAACCATATATTTGGGGCTCGAAGCAAGAAGAAGCCTTTCTAACGCTCAAGCGTTTGTTGTGTGAAGCTCCTGTTCTTGCGCTACCTGAGGGTAATGATGATTTTATCGTGTATTGCGATGCATCCAACCAAGGTCTCGGTTGTGTTCTTATGCAACGAGGCAAGGTTATCGCTTACGCATCAAGGCAACTTAAGGTTCATGAAAAGAATTATACAACTCACGACCTCGAACTTGGTGCAGTTGTTTTTGCCTTGAAGATCTGGAGACACTACCTTTATGGTACTAAGTGTATCCTTTACACTGACCATAAAAGCCTTCAGCATATCTTTGATCAAAAGGAACTTAACATGAGGCAACGCCGATGGAACGAACTCATCAGCGATTACGATTGTGAGATCCGGTATCATCCTGGTAAGGCTAATGTGGTAGCCGATGCGCTCAGCCGAAAACCCTGCCAACTTAACTGTATCTTGCCGCGCACCCAGCTTCACTTCGCGCCGATTCAAAGCAACCTTGAATCGCGTATTCGTGACGCGCAGCGCGCATCCATCAGTAATGGTAACCTTCGCGCCGAGTTAGCGTGTGGCGCGGAAGCACTCTTTGTCCCTAATCGGAGTGGAATTCTCTGCTATCTTAATCGCATCTGGATCCCTTGTGATGAGAATCTTCGCGCTGATATCCTGAGTGAAGCGCACAAATCTCGGTATTCTATTCATCCCGGCGCTGATAAGATGTACAAGGATTTGCGCATAACTTATTGGTGGCCCGGTATGAAAAAGGATATTGCTGTGTTCGTAGCTAAGTGCCTGACTTGTTCTAAAGTTAAAGCTGAACACCAACGCCCATCTGGTTTGCTCGAACAACCAGAAATTCCTACGTGGAAATGGGAAGGTATAGCGATGGACTTTATTACCAAGTTACCTTTGACAGCAAGCAAACATGATAGCATTTGGGTAATAGTGGATCGATTGACTAAATCTGCTCACTTTCTGCCCATTCGTGAAAACTACCGTGTTGAGCATCTCGCGCAGCTTTATGTCAAGGAAATCGTCTGCCGCCATGGTACTCCTTTGAGCATCATATCCGATCGCGATGGCCGTTTTATATCTCGCTTTTGGAAATCTCTCCAATCTGCTCTAGGAACTCGCTTGGACATGAGTACGGCATATCATCCTCAGACTGACGGTCAGTCTGAGCGAACTATTCAAACTCTTGAGGATATGCTCCGATCTTGTGTCCTTGATTTTGGAGGTAATTGGGATTCACACCTGCCTTTGATCGAGTTTTCTTATAACAACAGCTATCATTCCAGTATCGGTATGGCCCCATTTGAAGCACTTTACGGTCGTAAGTGCCGCTCCCCGATTTGTTGGAGCGAAGTGGGTGAAACTCAAATCACAGGACCCGAACTTGTTCAAGAGACAACCGATAAAATCGCCAAGATCCGTGATCATCTGCTGACTGCCAGAAGCCGACAGAAGAGTTACGCAGATCGTAGGCGAAAGCCTCTCGAATTTCAAGTTGGTGGTCTTGTTCTCCTCAAAGTGTCGCCCTGGAAAGGTGTTGTCCGCTTTGGGAAGAAGGGTAAGCTTGCTCCTCGTTATGTTGGTCCATTCAAGATTCTCGCGCGTGTGGGAAAAGTTGCCTACAGACTTGACCTGCCGCTCGCGCTCAGTAATGTGCATCCAACGTTCCATGTTTCCAATCTCAAGAAGTGTCTAGCTGACGAGAACCTTCACATTCCACTTGATGAAGTTCAAGTTGATGAATCCATGCATTTCATTGAGAAGCCTGTTGAGATTATGGATCGCGAGGTTAAGCAAACCAAGCGCAGTCGTATCCCTATCGTGAAAGTTCGCTGGGAGTCCAAGCGCGGAGCCGAGTTTACATGGGAAAGGGAAGATCAAATGAAGATCAAGTACCCGCACCTGTTCTCTGCGCAACCTACTTCGAGATAAATTTCGGGACGAAATTTCTTAAAGTAGGGGAGACTGTGACATCTGCCCCGATCCGACCCGACCCAGGTACCCGTTTCTCTGACCCGATCTCTCTTTTATTATTTAATATTTATACTTGTATTTTATTTTTAATAATAATATGTATTTTCCTTCCCGCCTCTTTCTCTCTCTTTCTTTCCGCTGTCCCGTCCCTCTCCTTCTCTCTTTCCGCCTTCTTTTCCCTCTTGTCGCCGTCCCGCCCTTAAGCCTTGCTTCCCTCTTTCTTCTAACTCTTTGCTTGTCCTTTGTTCCTTCCCGCCTAAGGATGTCTGCGCAGCTCCACACGCCAGACCCCTTACAAGGAATCCTGCGTGAAGACCATCTGTTCCTGCGTTACGCGAGACGAACGCTTCCCGCGACGCGCTAAGGATTTGTAGTTCCCTCGACGCGCGAAGAATTATAGTTCTTCCCGCGGCGCGCTAGGAATCTTAGTTCCTCCCGCGGCGCGCTAAGAAATGTGGTTCTTCCCGCAGTGCGCATGGAAATATAGTTCTTTCCGCGACGCGTTAAGGTTGTTTTTGTCTACCTTCGCGTTCGCGCTCTCTTGACCTTCTGTGTTTGCCTTCGCGCCTTAGCCTTCTCGCGCTGTACCCTTTGAGTTTTCTTGTGTTGAATCTAGCCGTTGCTTTTGTGTTGTCTTATCTTTTGAGCTGTTGACCTAATCTGCTTTATGTCTGAATAGTTACTTTCGGCGCTGCATGCGTACCAACCCCATTGGTTGGTAGATAAAGTGACTGACATTATCTTTTGAGATCTGCTTTTGCCAAGCTTTATCCAGTACCTTTATCTGAACTGCCCATGCCTTTTTACTGTTCGCTGACAGCTTTATCTTGCCCCCCTGCAGCTGCCATATCTTTTGATATCTTTTGCTTTTGGAATCTTTTGCTTTTTGAGATCTTTTCCCCTTTTCTAGGATTGTGTTCCCTAGGGTTTCTCTATAAATAATAGTATTATTTTTCCTAACACATCACACACAAAACACTTAATCTCTCCTGTTCTCTTGCTCCTTGCTCTCTGCCGTCTTCCTCTCTGCCTCCGTCGTCCTTCCTGTTCTTCCTGCTTTTCCGGTAATATATATTATAATTTACTTATTAATGATGCTAACTTATAATCAAGACTTAAAACAAATCATTAAAACAATAATCTTATTTATAGGTTAGCTTGTGCTTGTTTAAAGTTGGTTCTTGCTTTATCTATCACCGCATCGTTTATCATGTGAGTTATCTCGTATCTAATCCCTTTTTATTTTAAATGCTTTGGGATGTTCATGTGTTCATACAAAACTTGAGTCTTAAACTTGTTTATGAACTTTAGTCGCGCAGTATCCCATGTGTTGAGGACGTTTACTTGGCTGTTTATTTGTATGTGTGTATCATTAACCGCTTTGTTCGGCCTATTCCGCAGTTCCGTTGGTACCATTAGTTAAACACGGGAGACCTATCGTTTACGGTTTTCTTTGTTTACACTTGCACAGATGTTTTCTCGTTTTTATGCTCAATTGGGAGCATGGATTGAACTATGATCTATGAACTATCTTATGCTTGATCACAATCTGATTACACCCTTGTTAAACTCTAGACATACACGTGTTGCGCGCAGATTTACTATGATTATCTATGATTATCTATTAAACTTGATTTCTCACCAACACGCAAGTGTTTGACGTTTATTTTAACACATGTTCAGGTTTGCAGTAGCTGTTTTGGAGCTTGTGGACACGTAGGACGTTTTTACTTTTGGACCTAGAATTAAAATGTATCAAGACAAGTTAATGTTGTTTGAATGTTATAATTTATAATATATTGATTTATGTTTGATTTATGTTCTTCATTTTTCCCGCTGCGCGTGCGCGATAAAATGTGTATTAATAAATATTGACACCAATAGTGTCGCGAGTAATGAAGCAATATGTGGCGCCCCGATGTATAATCCGCCTTTGGTCGGGGTGTTACATCAGCGTTGCTACAATAATTTCAACACCACCGGCGCCACTACCCAACGATTTATAAAGCCGGTTGTAACCCCTTGAAGGAGTTGGCATCTATCATTTATATCAGATCATTTTCCCGATATAGAATCGACCTTTCTGTAGTCATCCCTTTTGCCCATTTCCTTGAAAAAAAGTTCCTGAATTTTGTCCCAAAAAATGCCTAATGTTTGATAGTTGGCTACAAAAAAAATAGAAAACATATTAGTAACCGTTAATATTTTGTTTAATAAAATTTAGTACATAAATAAAAAAATTATTAAACAACACTTACAACACTTGGGATCTTCTGAGACCGCACACCACGACCGTGAAAGGGTCAAATACTCCTCAGGGGTCCATAGTTGAGTTGTTTTTTAGAACGAGGCTAGGTCACGTCTTTCTTTTTGTGTGGCCGTCGTCATGCGGCTTTGCTCGAACCAGCTTTTTTAGATTTGCTCGAACCGGGTTGTGTCTCCGGCTCTTCTTGAAGCACCGGATCGAGTTGCGTCTCCAGCACAGTCTCCTCTAGTATCGCTAGGAAGTTCGGATGAGTCAGTTGGTTAAAAATAACGGGTGGTACATTGGTGGGAATCCTTAAATATTGCATATATGACAACATGTTAGGGTCGAAATTCATATCGCCGAGAAGGTGGGGTTGGTTAACTCGTTTGGGTGATGTTCGGTTGAGTCGGTTGGGTGGTCTTCGGGCGTTGGTTGGTTTCAAATTGTCCAAAACCGAACATGAAATGGTTGAATGGATTCATGGTAGGTAGATGGTGGAAGGTTTTTTTTGTTTTGATTTTGATAGAAAATGAAAGAATGAGGAGAGGTGTTTAAAAAAAATGGTATGTTTGATATATATGGAGGATGGTGATAAATAAAATAGTTTTTTTTTTAAATCTAGCCGTTATAACGACTATGTTTGACCAAGAAAGGAGAGCCCGATGCTATGTGGGAAGCCCCCCTCCATAGCGTCTCGGGGGCGGTGTTCCCGCGCGCTATGGGGCTCCATGGGTGGTTACGACGTCCCACTATGGATGGTCTAATAACAAATACAGTACATTATAGACTAGAGTCATGAACAAAACTTCAATATAAAAAAATGATAAAAATTAAAAATACAAAGAAAGATAAAAATGAAAAGCTTAAGAAAAATTTGTGTCATTAAAAAAAACTTTAAAAATCAAAAAGTTTGATAAAAAAAATCATAATTTAAAATATAAATTAAAAATAGATTCATATCCACATTGCAACAGCAGAAGATGAGATTCAAAACATGTAATAATCAATTCCTAATATCAACAATTTTGGTTATAAGTTTATTATCATCCGTGGCAAAAGCTTCAATCCACGAATACAGGAACGAAGGATTCATACCTCGATTCAATTCATTCTTCTTCCATGGCGCCAGCGAAGGAATCTACGCTTCTGAGAATGGCTCCAATGAAGACAAATCAATCACCGGCAAATCCTTTATACGGTAAATTTAGGGTTTGATATTTAATTCGATTGCTGTATGTTTGTATGTGTGTGTGTGTATAAATTAAAAAATAATTCGAGCCTACTGAACCGAATGGCCTGAACCAAGCCGGAATCGAACAAACATTTTTGGAGTTTTTTGGACAACCCTAAAATACACTTTATTCATTTCCTACCATCTGATTCCAGGTTTGAATCTATCATCTTCAAAAGACCAAAGGAGACTGCCGAGAAGCAAAATGAGATGCAACAAAGTACTGGTTTAGTGGAGGCAATCATGGTTGAAGTAAAAAACCGTGATAAAATCGGTGGTGCGTATTTGAACTCTGATGCAATATGTTGCACACCAAAGCTAGCTAGTGATGGTTCTTGCAAAGTAGGAGAAGTTATCATTCGCCAAGATCCTGATAACCCGGGCTGGCCCAAACGGATTCAAACACCGTTTGGTGGAAAGAATGAAGAAGCAAAGATGATGCTGCAAACTATTGAGATTAACAGAACAGGAATGTATTATCTTTACTTCATGTTTTGTGATCCACAACTTAAGGGCACGATAATAATGAGTGGAAGAACCGTTTGGAGGAATCCAGATGGTTATTTACCGGGAAAGATGACACTGTTAATGCCATTTTATGGATTTATGTCGTTAGCTTATTTTATTCTCGGTTTGTTATGGTTTGTTAGATTTGTGCAGTATTGGAAGGATATAATACAGTTGCATTATCATATAACGGTTGTTATTGGTTTGGGAATGTGTGAAATGGCCCTTTGGTATTTTGAATATTCGAACTTTAATGTGATGGGAAGTAGGCCGATTGGGATTACTTTATGGGCGGTAACTTTTAGTGCGTGTAAAAAGACGTTTTCTCGGCTGCTTCTTTTGGTTGTGTCAATGGGATTTGGTGTCGTCAGGCCTACTTTAGGCGGCGTGACTTTAAGGGTGTTGCTTCTTGGTTTTGTGTATTTTTTGGCTTCTGAAGCGCTTGAACTTGTTGAAAATGTTGGAAATATTAATGATTTTTCTGGTAAAGCTAGGGTTTTTCTTGTGTTGCCGGTTGCTCTACTGGATTCTTGCTTTATTCTTTGGATCTTTTCATCATTATCTAAGACTTTGGAAAAGCTTCAGGTAAATTCATTGTTAGTTCTTTTTTGCTTCGTTGCAATCTTAGTCTCATAATTTTCTTATCAGCATATAATATTGCATAACAACAAAACATCATATTGCATCCACAAAAAGGCTCAAACTTTTTTTAAAAAGGAAATTTGGATTAATCTTTCGACTTAACTCATTTACCACGCCATCATTTTTACCCATAACCAGGTCAAAGATATCAGCACGTCATCTATCACGCCATCATTTTACCCATAACCGGGCCACATTACTTATAATTCAAACTTTTATAATATGAGGGTTTTAATTAATAGTTTATAAAGTTTGAACCTTTTTCTGGTGCAAATAAAGTGTGTTACCCTGAACAGAAATTGTACTAATTTGGTTATCACCCTAAATGGTAGCATAATACATACTTAATTAAGTGAGTTCACTTTTATGTGAATGAACTGTGAGTTTATAATATTAGCTAGTGCTAGTGTTTTAAAGTACGAAATCATTTGAAGTGGCTTGCATGCTGTCAATGCATCCTAATAAAAGTGCAATGTATTTGTGTTTATTGTTTGTAAAATAAAATGTGGTATGCATGTTGCCCATGTACCAAATTCACCACATTATTCAGAACTGGCTTAACGTATTATGAAAATGGAATTTGTATTTCTGCACCAATTTCATGCAAACTATTAGGTTACAAAGATGTTTTTTTACCTGTGACTGTTTTCTGTTTTGATGTTTGCTTATTATTGCAAGTTGTCATTTAGCTTCGAATGCTAAAGTTTCATGTAAATATGAAGGTGGCTTAGCTTATTACTTTTATGTCACAACATCTAATTAATCTGCTTAATTTTGATGAAGTTTAACTTTGTTATATTATTATTCTGCTACTTTTGACTCAGATACGGAGAAGCATAGGAAAACTTGAATTATACAGAAAGTTTACTAATGCTTTAGCTTTATCCGTGTTGGTCTCTGTTGCTTGGATTGGTTACGAGGTACTCCACTTCTTTACCATTTTCAAAATCTTCGATATATTAATGTGTTTATTACGAATTCTGATTAAAAAACAATGTTAATACTATAATATCTAAATGATGCATGAAAATAGAGTTTGTGCAATTTTCAATCCACTCTGCTTTTAGCCGTGTTTTTATTTTGGCCTGTTTCAGATAAAACAAAACCCAAATATATCCATCTGTAAGTAAATTAATCAAGCTAATGTTTCATAAATTACCTTTTAATCATTAATAATGCTATGCTGATATGAAGTGTACTAGCATCTTTAGTTCTCAACAATTGGCCTTCATTCACATTCCAAGTGATTGTATCTATGACAATCAAACAAACGATCGAACACGAACATGTAAACCCTTTCTTGTTTGTGTTCATTTGTTAAGAAATGAGCATGTTTGTGTTTGTTTATGTTCGTTAATAGTATAAATGAACAGTTCAATAGTTTAAACAAACGGTTCTGGAACATAAATGAACGGACATAACTTAAATATATGAATAACATACCATATTTAAAGTAAAAGGAAAGTCAACCTGTTGGGCCAAAAAAGTTTACAAAACTAGACTAAATTGTAATATTGATATTTAAATTTCATAACACGAGACTAGATTTATATTCTTTTTTTTTTTTTTTTTTTTGCTTTTTAGCTATCTAGTAATTAATAAATCTGTATGCTTTTTTATGATCATTCAGTTGTACTTCAATGCAAGTGATCCCTTGAGTGAATTATGGCAACGAGCTTGGGTTATTCAAGCTTTCTGGGCGGTTTTAGAATATATACTTTTGCTTGTCACATGCTTTCTCTGGTCCCCTTCTCATAATCCCACTAGGTAATGTTTTAATTTTTTTTTGTCATTCATACGATTTAAATAACGTCACATAAAGTGATTTGAATAAGTCATACTCAGAGGAGGTTGAGGACATAGAAGAAGGAATACCTTTGACCGCCAGTGGAGTCAAAGTGTCGGGAGAATTGATGGAGAGAAAACCAGCAATGATAACAGATCATGTGTTTGAGGTTATTGAGGAGGACAAAAGAGAATGATTCAACTTAAACTAATTATCAAAGAGTAAGATTTAATTACTTCTTTAGCCTTTCTTCTTATGATGATAAATTAAGATTTAATTACTTCTTTAGCCTTTCTTCTTATGATGATAAATTGATAACTAATTCGTCTTATATATGTTATGCAGGAAATGCAATTAAATGTTTCAAATGGTAGAATTATCTCTTGCAGCTGAGAGTTGCCGCAAGAACTAATGTTATTACAGCAAATAGAGTTGAAAAGCCATTTCTGTGATCTGATTGTGTGAAGTCAACTGATGTTGAAGAGTTTATAGCAAGTTTTTAACCATTTTATATGGATTGTAAGTGTACTTTGTGACCTGGTTTTCGGTCCCTTAATTTTGTTTAGTTAGCTTTCAGCTTCGATTATATATCCTCCCCCTTATGATGGAAGTGATCTTTGGTGAACTAACTGCAATCTTTGTGCGAGGAGGATCATACTTTCGTGTAACAGGTTATATGTGATTTATATCCATGAATTATTCAACATGCATGTAGTCTGTATTTTATGATCATTGTTGATATGTTATCAACGCGCTTGATCTGTTTATCTTATGACACTTGATTGTTTCCTATCCAATGCGTGTAGGAGTTTAACAAACGTTAACAACAATGCAGCAATGCTGTTTGACAATGTTTGAAATCTTGAATGATGTATTAAGGTAACATACACAACCAAAATGTTAAAATGAATCCAACTGAAGTGTAATTTGGTGTTTGTTTTTGCTTAAAACATCTGCAGAAGGCTTAAGTCTGCAGGCGCGCAGACATAAGCTTCTAAAGACTGTTTGTTTGTTTTTTTAAATAAGATCTGCAAACTGCTTTCTATGGTCTTAATAAAGTAGCTATTGTTTAACTTCTTCACACATCTTTACACTTCTCAACATCCTACCAAGTACCAATACCCAATGTCCAACACCACCACCACCCATCATGCGCCGCCACCACCACCGTCCATCACCGCCACCACCCACCGTCGATCATTGCCACCCACCACCACCACCACCCACCCACCCGTCGGCCACAACCGTCCACATCCGCCACCCACACCATCCACCACCCACCACCACTATCCATCACCATCACCACCACCACCATCCATCACCACCGCCACCCACCCGTCGGCCACAACCATCGTCCACTACCACCACCCACCGTCCGCCACCTACCATCCGCCACCAACACCGTCGACCACCCACCACCATCACCGTCCATCATCACCACCACCCACCGTCCCCCACCACCACCCACCACCACCACATACCATCTGCCACCAACACCATCCACCACCCACTACCACTATCCATCATCACCACCACCACCACCATCCATCACCATCGCCACCCACCCGTCAGCCACAACCATTGTCCACTACCACCACCCACCGTCCGCCACCACCACCCACCACCACCACCTACCATCCGCCACCAACACTGTCGACCACTCACCACCATCACCGTCCATCACCACCACCACCCACCGTCCCCCACCACCACCACCTACTATCTGCCACCAACACCGTCCACCACCCACCACCATCACCGTCCATCACCACCACCAACCACCGTCCGCCACCACCACCGCCAACTATTTTACTAGTCTATAGACGTTAAATGACTTCTATCTATTGTGATATGTATGACATGTAACTAATTTTCAGCTTATGCAGACGATACCCAGTTTATAAAACAAACAGTATTATATTTTCAGATTGCAGACCTTCAGACCACATCTTCAGTTGTAGACATAAAATCAGATGAAATCAGATTGCCGACAGTTTTTGTCTTAAAAAACAAACAGCACCAGTTGGTTTGGAATCTTCATGAAATCCTGTTAAGCACACCTAATTGGATTGGATTGGATTGGATTGGATTGTATCAAACCCGAACATCACTACTTATACTAAAGCTAATTTAGACCGGAGTAGGTTAATGTTCGATGACTTATAAAAGCCCAAATTTATAATTTACACAGAAAGGCTGTAGAAGAGTGTCGAGACACGTTTAATACAAAACCAATTTAAAGTATAAAACCGTGAGAATGTGTGCACATAATGTTTTGATTTCATATGAAAGAGAGAGAATGGGAGCACTTACATCATACATGACCATTATATATCATAATTAAAGAAATGAGTACACGCGTCCTTCATGTTATTGGATATTTTGAACAAATTGTTTTAAAAATACATGATACAAGCAATTATCTATAAGGGTGATGCTAAAGTAACCAACATGAGTTTATTAAACGTGCACCCGATGCCACATACCCGTTTTGTGTAAATGGACGTATAGTCTTTGGCAATTCCATGTATATGTTACTATAGGGCTAGGTGAACACTGAACATTGTGTACGGCCATATAAATCCTAGTGTTTCTTTGTATGCGACTGTATAACCCTTGGTGAGATAAAAGTTATAGCCTAAGGGATTCCTCGTATACATATATGTTGTTTTTCTTTTTCTTTTTTTAATAAAGATGTATAACCTTGAGAGTCAATCAAATTAATACAAAGTTGATTGCTAAAGTAGTTAATCATTAAAACTTTAAATATGTATGATTTTTTTTCCAATAACCGTTATGCTACGTTGCTTGTCAATAATAGAACACTAATTTATTTATTTTTATATAGATTTGTCTTCTCATCTCTTCAACTATTAACTATTATACAAGTACATGTAATACAACTGATTTTAATTGATTCGTAGTAGGGGCTACCTTCAATGAATAATGCATGCTTGTTCTGCTGTCATTTGTTCATCACCACCTAGTGACGGTACGTTTTTTCAGTTGGAATTGTATGTTTGTTTTTAAAATCTTTTCAAGTAGTTGAAGAAAAACATGCGATGATATGTAATAAAACCTATCACATGTCTCCTACTACGGCTCAATTGCAAATAATCAAGAAACCGAATAGCAAACCACAAGGGAGTCAAGAACTTACCTTGGAATATGATATATGGAACCTGTTGACGATGTGCTTGTATGAATTTTGAAAAAGAATAATCTAACACTATCCACATGCAAGGCAACCAGACTCAAAAAGGTGCTAGCCAATTACTATTTTGTAAAACATTGTAATAATTATATTATTAAGGAATTTACAAAAATGTCTTTTAATCGTGTGACATGTTTAATCTTCTTCAAAACACATTCTTGATTAACGTTGTTCGATGTACAAACATTTAGGACCATATATAGCATAGAATGTCACCATGTGTCGTTTATTTGACAAACAGATCCAACAATTTCACCATACCCTCTGTTCGAAACCCAATTCTGTTCAACCTCAATTCAATCAAATCCAAAAAACGTATTGAAATTTGGTATTCTAGTAACAACACGTATGTTTAACAATTTAATAACCAACAATATATTAAAACCCGCAAGAATGAAATAATCCAAAGTAGCGGGATACAAAGTTTGGGTAAAAGTCGATTTATCAAAATTTGAAATTAAACGCTCCTACGGTTAAAGACCCCAATCATGTCACTAATTATATAAAAAAGTGGCGTGAAAATTAAAAAAAAAACACCCAAACAATGAGCAGAGTACTTCCTCCGAAGCACAGCGTACAAGGCGTAGAACGTTAACAAATCATAAACGCGGCAAAATTGATGGATTCACAAACCCATCTAATTTTGAATTTGAAACCCACAAACTTACGCTGCTTTTAAACATCTTCATTTCTGTAATAACACCAATTTTATTTATTTATCAACCAAAGAATCTCATGAATCTCTGCACGTGACTCTTTTCTGCAAATTCAAACCAATTCCTTTATACCGCCTCCTTCATTAAACCCTAACCCTAATCCCAAATCTTCAATTCTCTATGCTTTTGGTTTAATTTCAGCTCCATGGATGCTGACGGACTGAGATCTGGATTCAAGGTACGTCAATTTAGGTGGGTTTGATTTGAATTGGGTTGATTTTGATTATTAATTTGTTCTGCAGAAGATGAAGTGTGATGGAATTGAAGAGCAAAGAGGAAACCCATCTGGGTTTGGATCGGTTTCGCAGCCGAAAGGTATTTTTCTTGTTTTCACGTCGAAATTCGGTCAATTATGCTAGGGCTAGTAAGTTGGTGTTAATTGTTATCTTTTAATAGGTGATTTGACAAAGAACACATCTTTAGGACTTGGGTCGACGCAAATTTGTGCGAAACCGAGGAATTTTGATCTTGATCTTAATTCGAGAGATGTTTCGATTTCTTTTAATCATGTGCAATCGCGAGATACGTTGTCTGAGTGTGGAAGTACTTGTGCGCCCGTTGGTGAGAAGGACTCGATAAGGATTTGGAAGGAAATGAAGCAGAACGGTTTCTTGTCGTCTTCTCATGGTGGTGTGTCGGTCCCGCCAGTGCCTAAACCGCGTGGGAGGAAGAAAGGGAACGAGTTGGTTATTAAGAAAAAGATAGAGATTGCTAAGAGGGAGCAAGTTGATAGGTTTGCGAAAGTTGCAGCTCCTAGTGGGCTTTTGAATGAGTTGAATCCCGGGATTATTAACCATGTGAGGAATAGGAAACAGGTTCATTCTATAATTGAGAATCTTGTGAGATCTTCAAGAAACAAGAACAAGAAAAGTCAAAGCAAGCATTTTGATGAGAATCTGAATCATCCATCGGCGAGTCAACAGACGCCGTTATGCTGGTCAACTGATAATGATGTGCTCGGGCTTAAACTTTCATCAGATTCAACTATGGTTTCAGAGAATAGGAGCTCGTTGTCAAATGATGAGTCGGCAAATATCTCAACTGTTGATATGCTTTCTGTTAAAGGTCAGTTCATTAAGAAAAACATTAATTTTATGTCATAATCATATTTATTTAGAATGATTATAATGATCAACTTAGAAATGTGATCAATGAAATAGCAATGTTAAGCTTGTAAACGAATCGAGTGAACAGTTCGTGAACCGTTTGGCTGGGAGTCCGTTTATGTTCGTCCATTTATTAAAAGAACGAACATGAACAATTTTTTTTTGTTAATTTAGTTAAAACGGACAAACAAGAACACATGTCTCGTTCTTTCTTTTATGTTCATGAACGTTTGTTTATTTAAATCCGTTTATGTTAGTTCATTTATGTTCATTAGTTTACGTTTGTTTATGTTCGTTCATATATTCATTATTTCATTTAAAGGTTTTGGCCCTTTACAACGTATTTCAACATGTTGTTCTCCACATTACTTTTAATTAGTTTTAGCTCAGTTATATTCATTTTTTTATGTTCAATTATGTTCGTTCTTTTATGTTTGTGAACTGTTCATTTATATTGTTAACAAACGAACATAAACAAACACGAACATGTTCATTTTCTTAACAAACGAATACTAACAAAACCGTGGCTGATGAAAGTTTTCAACAGTAGAGAGATAAACGAACTCCCAGCCAAATGGTTCACGAACCGTTCACTCGGTTCATTCACATGCTTAACACTCAATTTGAGCTCTTTCATTGATCACATCCCTAAGTTGATCATTATAATCATTCTAAATAAATATGATTATGACATAGGGGAAATTAATGTTTTTTTTTTTGTTACAGCTGCAAGTGTAGCTTCTCAATGGTTGGAACTTCTTCATCAGGACATTAAAGGTCGTCTTGCAGGTATTATTGCTTATGTTCCAAATGCATCCTTTTTTGTTAAAAGATAAAAAATAATCGTAACATTCTAAGCGATTAAACACGTGACAATATCGTTATTGCAGCATTAAGGCGTAGCAAGAAGCGTGTTCAAAATGTAACTCAAACCGAACTACCTTTACTGATATCAAGGGAATTATCTTCTAGTCAAGAAAACAATCTGTATGTTAGTAAAGAAAATCATGAGTTACATAAAGTCAGATGGACCGCTCTTTTTGATCAAATTGATAAATCTCTTTCTGAAGAAGAGAAACATCTGGTGAGTTTTAATATTAGCAAAGAGCATTTTTGACATTTCATATTTATAGATGTGATCTTTATCAGGAGAACTCATTGAACCAAGTGCGGGAAATGCTATTGCACTGTGAACATGGTCTTCTTCATTTTCCTCAGGCTACTTTGCCAAATAATTACATGTAAGTGCTTGATCCTTATAATGAGAAGTTATGTGCTTAAAAAGTTAAAATCAAATTTAATTATTTTGGATGAAATGAAGGTTTCAGAAAGTAGCACCAATTTTAGACAAGGATTTAACTGTTCGTGCTGCGGCTGCTGCTATTTATTCAACTTCCAGTTTGCTGCAACCTGCAGAAAACCTACCCTGTTGCTAATCATCTTTTGACCAAAGGTAGTTAGTTACTTGTAACAGTTTTAACTTCAGAAAAGCTTGCACATGATGAGAGCTCATTTTATATTTGTATTGAGTTTTGCTTGTTTATTTATTACATTTACATGTTTAATTTATGTCTCTGTAGTATCCCTTTGTTCAATCTTGGGACAAAGAAACTGGTTTCTGTTGACAACTTGTTCATGAAAAATAATAAGAATTTGCAAATTGCAATGACTTGTTCTATTGTTTCACTTAAGTGTGATATTTCTTCTGCATAAATATTTATAAATGGATTATTATATGTGGAAGGGCTTTAAATTTTGTGTGTTTTTATGATCTCAAGTAGGGATGTGCATTAGAGGTGAGTATGGGTCGATCATGACCTATAACTGAAGGCGATAGTGATTTGTTTGGTTATAAAATGTAGTGGTTTGTTTTAGTTATTTGGTTAACAGCCTTTGATCAAAGTTTCGGGCTTTAACCCAAAAATATAATGGTCATGCGATCTCGAACATGTTTTAAGTTAGGCCACCAACACCCATGACTGCCCCTATTAGTCTTTGCCGATACAATCACTCACACCGCTACCACAGCTGCCACCTACCAGTTACTGTTGGCAGTGCCTGGCAGCATCACCATCGCTGATGGCAGCTATACTTCACCGTCGACACTGTTACCATCATTGTCAATTTGTCATCACTTACGTCTGTCCGCCATTTCCTGTAGCTGCCATAGAAAACAAATATTTTATATGCTATAGCACTAGAATGGATTTTGATTAGCCTGTTCTTTTCATAACGTCTTGTTTCACCCCTAGAGAAAATGATACCTTGCTTTTTATAACGGCTAGAGGACGAGTGGAACCTTCTCTCTCTCTACACATACATATATATTTATCTACTAGGTTAAGTATCCGTGTATAACACAGGTTTAACAAATTTAATTTTGTAAGTCCAAAACATTTAAAGTATCTATAATAATAAGTCATGATAAATAAATTTGGCTATTATGTATAAAAGGTACAAACATATGTTATAGTTAAATTATATACTATTTTTACTAATGCATTAATTATAACTTGACAAAATACTTATGATAGATATCCCATGTTTGTTTAATAGTAAGGTTTAAAATTTTCTACATTTTAGAAGATAAGTGTGCTTAAACAAACATAAATATGTAAATATAGCATTTGCTACCATATAGCATTATATTTCACGAAAAAAAATACCTTATAAATACTTACCCGTTTACCAGAGAACGAAATCTCAACATAAATGACCATACTATAAGAAAAAGAATAATTAATGTGCTTTCTATACAATAAATGATCGAACACAATATAAATGATACAATTATTCGTGTCATGATAGAAAAGAATAAACAAAATGGTGAATTACATTAAATAAGAACAAAATAAAACCAAACAAATTATCACAGATTTGAAGAAATATTGCAGCAAAATGGCTAATCAAACCCTGCAAATTGTTAAAAAGATAAGGTTTTTACAAATGTTAACTACAAAAATAATAGCTTGTGAGTTCTCTAAATGCATGTGATGACCATTAAATTTTAAAGATTTCAGACCCAAATGAAAAAAATGGACAGAAAAAAAATCTGTGGACTTACATGAAGAATGAAAGTTGAAGAGCCGAAAAAAAAATTCCATTCCTAAAAACCATATTTAACCATCCTCACATCAAGAACATGTAGATATCTTCACTTAAAGAAAAGCAATCATAGCAATTAGTGGAGACAAATAGATTTAAAGTAGGCATGTGCAAGAAAACAAAAAAACCTATCCGAAACCGAAAAATCCAAACATTAAAAACCGAACCGAAACAAAAACCGACGGCTTGGTTTTATGCTTTTGTAAAAACTGAAGTTATTATGTTTCAGTTTTGGTTTTTTCATGAAATAAAAACCGAAAAGACCAAACCGAAGCGAATTTCTAAATTGTTATTTATTTATTTTTTTTTAAATAATTTATAAGAATTTAATAAGTATGTAACTCAAATATTTTTTTAACCAAAATGCATAATTATCAATTAGTTAACAATTAACAAAATTATTGATACTTATATTCATTATTTTTCCACAACTTTTTTTTCGGCCTAAATTTTCAAGGTCAAATGAAAAAAACCGAAAAAAAAATGAAAGGGAACCGAAACAAAAACAAAAACCAAAACCGAAAACACTTAAACCAAACAGAAATCAAAACGAAAACCAAAAAACCGAAACCGAGAAAACCGAAACCAAACGGTCTTAAAATTCAAAAAACTTAAGTTTTGGTTTTTGGTTTGGTTTTATCTTAAAAACGCACCGAACCACACCACACACACCCTAATTTAAAGGATTCATAAGCAAAGCAACTTACTTGGAAATGGGCTATGGGGAGCAGATGCAAAAAAACACAAAAAGGCACAAATCGATGCAAAGATCAAAGACCCCTGCACAATCAAAAACTAATCTAATTAATAGTGAATATTGTGACATCTGCCCCGATCCGACCCGACCCAGGTACCCGTTTCTCTGTCCCGAACTCTTTTCTTTTATGATTTAATATTTATTTATACTTATATTTTACTTTTAATAATAATAATATACTTTTCCTTCCCGCCTCTTTCTCTCTCTTTCTTTCCGCCGTCCCGTCCCTCTCCTTCTCTCTTTCCGCCTTCTTTTCCCTCTTGTCGCCGTCCCGCCCTTACGCCTTGTTTCCCTCTTTCTTCTCTTTGCTTGTCCTTTGTTCCTTCCTGCCTAAGGTTGTCTGCGCAGCTCCACGCGCCAGACTCCCTTACAAGGAATCCTGCGTGAAGACCACCTGTTTCAGCGATACGCGAGACGAACTCTTCTCGCAGCGCGTTAAGAATTGTAATTCTTCTCGCAGTGCGCGAAGGACGGAAGTTCTTCCCGCGACGCGCTAAGGATTTGTAGTTCTTCTCGCAGCGCGCTATGAATCGTAGTTCATCCCTCGACGCGCGAAGAATTATAGTTCTTCCCGCGGCGCGCTAGGAATTTTAGTTCCTCCCGCGGCGCGCTAAGAAATGTGACTCTTCCCGCGGCGCGCTTAGAAATGGCAGTTCTTTCCGCGACGCGTTAAGGTTAGTTCTGTCTGCCTTCGCGCTCGCGCTCTCTTGACCTTCTGTGTCAGCCTTCTCGCGTTAAACCCTTTGATTTTTCTTCTGTTTAAGCTAGCCGTTGCTTTTGAGTTGTCTTATCTTTTGAGCTGTTGACCTAATCTGCTTTATGTCTGAAAAGTTACTTTCGGCGCAGCATGCGCACCAACCCCATTGGTTGACAGATAAAGTGACTGACATAATCTTTTGAGATCTGCTTTTGCCATGCTTGACCTGTACCTTTATCTACCCGCCCATGCTTTTTTTTACTGTTCCCTGACAGCTTTATCTTGCCTCTGCAGCTGCCATATCTTTCCATATCTTTTGCTTTTGGAATCTTTTGCTTTTTAAGATCTTTTCCCCTTTTCTAGGGATTATGTCTCCTAGGGTTTTCCTATAAATAATAATAATATTTTCATAACACATCACACACAAACACTTAATCTCTCCTGTTCTCTTGCTCCTTGCTCTCTCTGCCGCCTCCCTCTCTGCCTCCGTCTTCCTCCCTGTTCTGCCCTGCTTTTCCGGTAATATATATATATATAATAATTTACTTATTAATTATGCTAACTTATAATCAAGACTTAAAACCAATCATTAAAACAACAATCTTATTTATAGGTTAACTTGTGCTTGTTTAAAGTTGGTTCTTGCTTTATCTTACACCGCATCGTTTATCAAGTGAGTAATCTCGTACCTAATCCCTTTTTGCTTTTAATGTTTTGGGATGTTCATGTGTTCATACAAACTTAGTCTTAAACTTGTTTATGAACTTTAGTCGCGCAGTATCCCATGTGTTGAGGACGTAGACTTGGCTGTTTATTTGTATGTGTGGATCATTAACCGTCTTGTCGGTCTATTCCGCAGTTTTCATGGTACCATTAGATGAACACGGGAGAACTATCGTTTATGATTTTCCTCTTTTGTTTACACATGCACAGTTAGTCTTGTTTGTGAGCTCAATTGTGAGCACTGGCAGTCTTATGAATCTTAGAGTTGGTCCCGATCAGATTACACCCTTGTTGAAAACCAGACATACACATGTTGTGCGCAGATTTTATTGTTATCTATGTATTGTATTAAACTTGATTTCTCACCAACACGCAAGTGTTTGACGTTTATTTTAACACATGTTCAGGTTTGCAGTAGCTGTTTTGGAGCTCGAGATAACCTAGGAAGTTTTCTTTATTTTGGACCTAGATTAAAAATGTATCAAGACAAGTTATTGCTGTCCGAATATTATGATTTATAATATATTGATTTATGATGATTTATGTTATCTTATGTTTACCCTGTGCGTGCGCGAATGAATGTATTTATTAAATATTGACACCCAATAGTGTCACGAGTAATGAAACAATATGTGGCGCCCCGATGTATAATCCGCCTTTGGTCGGGGTGTTACAGATTGGTATCAGAGCTCGTTGACTTTAGGATAGGTGGTTAGACGTAACGGCCTAGAATACCTAAGAGTCCCTTCTCGCGCATGAGAGAAATCTCATGTTTGCGCGCTTATTGTTAATTACTCGTTATTTATGAATATGCTCGCGCTTGCGCAGTATATGATTTTATGTTTTATTTCGCGATATTTCGATTTTTGTTGAATTTCGATTTTTTTTTATTGATTTTACTTACATGTTCGTTTGTTGGATTTGAAAATCCGAAAAGTCATGGTGATACATGAATAGTTGATTTTCAATTTCCATTTACGATTATGTTCTGAGGTTGGAGACTTGAAAAGTCATGGTGATACATGAATTGTCAACCTCCAATACTCATTTTCTTGTATGTTTTATATTGAAGATTGAAAAGTCATGGTGATACATGAATCGTCAATCTCCAATACTCGTTTGCTCGTATATTTTAAATTGGGAATTCGGAAAGTCGTGGTGATACATGAATTGTCGATTCTTGATTCGAATTTGTTACCTTTATTAAGTCTGCATTTAGGGTCATTTATTTTACTTTAACTTTTGACAGTAACTGACTCCGTGAAACCAAGCTTTATAAGATTAAAACTTTGCGCTAAAACCAAGATATTAACTAAAATTAAAATTTTTATAGAATGCCTCCGCTATCTCGCCGATTTCAGAGAAGAGAAGCCTCGCGCATGCGTAGACAGCAACGTTCCCAGGAAATGGCCGCCGCAATAGCCCAAGCTTTGAGCCAAAACAATACCAACACCTCCGGTTACAATATTAAATCCTTCAACGCGGGTAACCCTCCAAAGTTCACAGGTCTTGAAGGAGCCACCGTGATGCTCCAGTGGCTTGAGAAAATAGAAAACGCTTTCCTCCACACCCAATGCCCCTCAGACAGACGAACCCTATATGCTTCCAGTGTCCTGGAATCCAGAGCGCTTACATGGTGGAATGGAGTAGCTCATGCGCGTGGCGCAGAGGCTGCTTCTAGCATGACATGGGAGGAATTCAAGGAAATTCTTACGCGAGAATTCTGCCCTCCCAACGAAGTAAAGCGCCTGGAGGAAGAATTTTGGAACCTGAAGCAATACAGTGGCGAAGCGCGCGAGTACGCGACGCGCTTCCACGAGCTAAGCTTACTGGTCCCTCACCTTGTTACCCCTTCACGCCGAGCAATCGAGAAATTCCTTGGGGGTCTCCCCATGGAAATTCAAGATTCTGTATGGGCCAGAAACCCAGTTACCCTCTCTGACGCCATTGAGTTGGCCGCTGTGCTCAGCGACAACCATGTCAGAGCAGGAACCCTGTTCCTGCGGGGAACTGAGAAGACCAAACTCACCAAGACTGCCCCTGAACCAACAGAAACCAAACCAGAACCCTCAAACCGTAACAACCTCAAGCGCAGGCGCAAGGCCTATGCGCTTACCAACCCGCCCATTGTCCAGCAACCCATTTACCAACCCCCAGTTTACGCGCCTAACCCTCTGTCAGCCTACCCAACACCTCCTGTAGTCCACAACTATGCCTTAACCAATCCAGCACTCCCTGCCCCACCAACTAAGAAACCTTACACAGGAAACCATCCCTTTTGCCCAACCTGTAGATTTCACCACCCAACCCAAACCCCGTGTCGACTTTGTACCCGATGTGGCCGTACTGGTCACACTGCTGAGAACTGTAGAGTCCTTCCCGCCAACCCAATTGCGCAAACACCACCAGTCTACCCGCAGAATCCACAACTAACCTACCAAAACCCACGACCCAGGTCGTGCTATAACTGCGGTGATCCCAGTCATTTCCGGAACGCGTGCCCGAGACTACAAGTTCAGATTACACAAGCGAATCCGGTGAACCAGATTTCGAACCAAGTGACGCGTGGACGAGCTTTTAGCATAACCGCGCACCAAGCGCAAGCGAATAATGACGTAGTTAATGGTACATTTTTGCTTAACGGATTTTATGCTTCTGTACTTTTTGATACTGGCGCCGATCGAAGTTTTATCTCTCGCGCCTTCGAGCAGAAGCTTGCGCGACCGCGCAACGATTTAAAAGAAGATTTTTCAGTTGAATTGGCTAATGGTGAAACTGTTTTAATAAACTCAGTGATTAAAGATTGCACGCTTAATCTTAACGAAAACGATTTTCTGATTGACCTCATCCCTATGCCTCTTGGAAGCTTTGATGTTATCATTGGTATGGACTGGCTCTCGAATAATCGCGCCGAAGTTATTTGCGCCAAGAAGTTGATTCGCATTCCTCGAGAAAATGGTGATCTTCATATCTACGGCGAAAAACCCTCCCGCGGTCTTAAACTTATGTCTTGCGCCGAAGCCCGAAGGCTCATGAGGAAAAGGTGTATTGCATTCTTAGCCCATGTGGTCAAACCTGCTGAAGAAAAGAAGAAGCTTCGCGATATCCCTGTTGTGCGTGATTTCCCTGAAGTTTTTCCTGATGATCTTCCTGGTATCCCTCCCGCTCGTGAAGTCGAGTTTCGTGTTGATCTTGTCCCTGGTGCTTCCCCCGTAGCTAAATCTTCTTACCGTCTTGCACCCGCTGAGATGCAAGAATTGGCAAGCCAACTTCAAGAGTTGACTGCTAAAGGATTCATTCGCCCTAGCTCTTCGCCCTGGGGTGCTCCGGTGTTGTTCGTTAAAAAGAAAGATGGATCGTTCCGCATGTGTATTGATTACCGCGAGTTGAACAAACTCACCATTAAAAACCGGTATCCCTTACCGCGTATTGACGACCTCTTTGATCAACTCCAAGGTGCCTCTTGTTTCTCGAAGATTGATCTCCGCTCTGGCTATCACCAGTTGCGCATCCGCGATGAAGATGTTCCGAAGACTGCTTTTCGAACTCGTTATGGCCATTTTGAATTCTTGGTCATGTCCTTCGGTCTAACCAACGCACCCGCCGTTTTCATGGATCTAATGAATCGGGTGTGTAGGCCTTTCTTGGATAAATTCGTGATTGTGTTTATCGATGATGTTCTGGTGTATTCTAAGACCAAGGCCGAGCATGAGCAACATCTTCGGTTGGTGTTGCAAAAGCTTAGAACCGAGCAGCTCTATGCTAAGCTTTCCAAGTGTGAATTTTGGTCTGATGAAGTACAGTTTCTTGGCCATGTTGTAAACAAGATGGGTATTCATGTCGACCCATCCAAGATTGAAGCAATCAAGAACTGGATCACGCCATCCTCTCCTTCTAAGATCCGTTCCTTTCTGGGCTTAGCTGGTTATTACCGGCGCTTCATTTCGAACTTCTCAAAGATCGCTTTGCCTTTAACAGCTTTAACGCACAAAGGTAAACCGTATATTTGGGGCTCGAAGCAAGAAGAAGCCTTTCTAACGCTCAAGCGTTTGTTGTGTGAAGCTCCTGTTCTTGCGTTACCTGAGGGTAATGATGATTTTGTCGTGTATTGCGATGCATCCAACCAAGGTCTCGGTTGTGTTCTTATGCAACGAGGCAAGGTTATCGCTTACGCATCAAGGCAACTTAAGGTTCATGAAAAGAATTATACAACTCACGATCTCGAACTTGGTGCAGTTGTTTTTGCCTTGAAGATCTGGAGACACTACCTTTATGGTACTAAGTGTATCCTCTACACTGACCATAAAAGCCTTCAACATATCTTTGATCAAAAGGAACTCAACATGAGGCAACGCCGATGGAACGAACTCATCAGCGATTACGATTGTGAGATCCGGTATCATCCTGGTAAGGCTAATGTGGTAGCCGATGCGCTCAGCCGAAAACCCTGCCAACTTAACTGTATCTTGCCGCGCACCCAGCTTCACTTCGCGCCGATTCAAAGCAACCTTGAATCGCGTATTCGTGACGCGCAGCGCGCATCCATCAGTAATGGTAACCTTCGCGCCGAGTTAGCGTGTGGCGCGGAAGCGCTCTTTGTCCCTAATCTGAGTGGAATTCTCTGCTATCTTAATCGCATCTGGATTCCCTTTGATGAGAATCTTCGCGCTGATATCCTGAGTGAAGCGCACAAATCTCGATATTCTATTCATCCCGGCGCTGATAAGATGTACAAGGATTTGCGCATTACTTATTGGTGGCCCGGTATGAAAAAGGATATTGCTGTGTTCGTAGCTAGATGTCTGACTTGTTCTAAAGTGAAAGCTGAACACCAACGCCCATCTGGTTTGCTCGAACAACCAGAAATTCCTACGTGGAAATGGGAATGTGTAGCGATGGACTTTATTACCAAGTTACCTTTGACAGCAAGCAAACATGATAGCATTTGGGTAATAGTGGATCGTTTGACTAAGTCTGCTCACTTTCTGCCCATTCGTGAAAACTACCGTGTTGAGCAACTCGCGCAGCTTTATGTCAAGGAAATTGTCTGCCGCCATGGTACTCCTTTGAGCATCATATCCGATCGCGATGGCCGTTTTATATCTCGCTTTTGGAAATCTCTCCAATCTGCACTAGGAACTCGCTTGGACATGAGTACGGCATATCATCCTCAGACCGACGGACAGTCTGAGCGAACTATTCAAACTCTTGAGGATATGCTCCGATCTTGTGTTCTTGATTTTGGAGGTAATTGGGATTCACACCTGCCTTTGATTGAGTTCTCTTATAATAACAGCTATCATTCCAGTATCGGTATGGCCCCATTTGAAGCACTTTACGGTCGTAAGTGCCGCTCCCCGATTTGTTGGAGCGAAGTGGGTGAAACTCAAATCACAGGACCCGAACTTGTTCAAGAGACAACCGATAAAATCGCCAAGATCCGTGATCATCTGCTGACTGCCAGAAGCCGACAGAAGAGTTACGCAGATCGCAGGCGAAAGCCTCTCGAATTTCAAGTTGGTGATCTTGTTCTCCTCAAAGTGTCGCCCTGGAAGGGTGTTGTCCGCTTTGGGAAGAAGGGTAAGCTTGCTCCTCGTTATGTTGGTCCATTCAAGATTCTCGCGCGTGTGGGAAAAGTAGCCTACAGACTTGACCTGCCGCCCGCGCTCAGTAATGTGCATCCAACGTTCCATGTATCCAATCTCAAGAAGTGTTTAGCTGACGAGAACCTTCACATTCCACTTGATGAAGTTCAAGTTGATGAAACTATGCATTTCGTTGAGAAGCCTGTTGAGATTATGGATCGCGAGGTAAAGCAAACCAAGCGCAGTCGTATCCCTATCGTGAAAGTTCGCTGGGAGTCCAAGCGCGGAGCCGAGTTTACATGGGAAAGGGAAGATCAAATGAAGATCAAGTACCCGCACCTGTTCTCTGCGCAACCTACTTCGAGATAAATTTCGGGACGAAATTTCTTAAAGTAGGGGAGACTGTGACATCTGCCCCGATCCGACCCGACCCAGGTACCCGTTTCTCTGTCCCGAACTCTTTTCTTTTATGATTTAATATTTATTTATACTTATATTTTACTTTTAATAATAATAATATACTTTTCCTTCCCGCCTCTTTCTCTCTCTTTCTTTCCGCCGTCCCGTCCCTCTCCTTCTCTCTTTCCGCCTTCTTTTCCCTCTTGTCGCCGTCCCGCCCTTACGCCTTGTTTCCCTCTTCTAACTCTTTGCTTGTCCTTTGTTCCTTCCCGCCTAAGGTTGTCTGCGCAGCTCCACGCGCCAGACTCCCTTACAAGGAATCCTGCGTGAAGACCACCTGTTTCAGCGATACGCGAGACGAACTCTTCTCGCAGCGCGTTAAGAATTGTAATTCTTCTCGCAGTGCGCGAAGGACGGAAGTTCTTCCCGCGACACGCTAAGGATTTGTAGTTCTTCTCGCAGCGCGCTATGAATCGTAGTTCATCCCTCGACGCGCGAAGAATTATAGTTCTTCCCGCGGCGCGCTAGGAATTTTAGTTCCTCCCGCGGCGCGCTAAGAAATGTGACTCTTCCCGCGGCGCGCTTAGAAATGGTAGTTCTTTCCGCGACGCGTTAAGGTTAGTTCTGTCTGCCTTCGCGCTCGCGCTCTCTTGACCTTCTGTGTCAGCCTTCTCGCGTTAAACCCTTTGAGTTTTCTTCTGTTTAAGCTAGCCGTTGCTTTTGAGTTGTCTTATCTTTTGAGCTGTTGACCTAATCTGCTTTATGTCTGAAAAGTTACTTTCGGCGCAGCATGCGCACCAACCCCATTGGTTGACAGATAAAGTGACTGACATAATCTTTTGAGATCTGCTTTTGCCATGCTTGACCTGTACCTTTATCTACCCGCCCATGCTTTTTTTTACTGTTCCCTGACAGCTTTATCTTGCCTCTGCAGCTGCCATATCTTTCCATATCTTTTGCTTTTGGAATCTTTTGCTTTTTAAGATCTTTTCCCCTTTTCTAGGGATTATGTCTCCTAGGGTTTTCCTATAAATAATAATAATATTTTCATAACACATCACACACAAACACTTAATCTCTCCTGTTCTCTTGCTCCTTGCTCTCTCTGCCGCCTCCCTCTCTGCCTCCGTCTTCCTCCCTGTTCTGCCCTGCTTTTCCGGTAATATATATATATATAATAATTTACTTATTAATTATGCTAACTTATAATCAAGACTTAAAACCAATCATTAAAACAACAATCTTATTTATAGGTTAACTTGTGCTTGTTTAAAGTTGGTTCTTGCTTTATCTTACACCGCATCGTTTATCAAGTGAGTAATCTCGTACCTAATCCCTTTTTGCTTTTAATGTTTTGGGATGTTCATGTGTTCATACAAACTTAGTCTTAAACTTGTTTATGAACTTTAGTCGCGCAGTATCCCATGTGTTGAGGACGTAGACTTGGCTGTTTATTTGTATGTGTGGATCATTAACCGTCTTGTCGGTCTATTCCGCAGTTTTCATGGTACCATTAGATGAACACGGGAGAACTATCGTTTATGATTTTCCTCTTTTGTTTACACATGCACAGTTAGTCTTGTTTGTGAGCTCAATTGTGAGCACTGGCAGTCTTATGAATCTTAGAGTTGGTCCCGATCAGATTACACCCTTGTTGAAAACCAGACATACACATGTTGCGCGCAGATTTTATTGTTATCTATGTATTGTATTAAACTTGATTTCTCACCAACACGCAAGTGTTTGACGTTTATTTTAACACATGTTCAGGTTTGCAGTAGCTGTTTTGGAGCTCGAGATAACCTAGGAAGTTTTCTTTATTTTGGACCTAGATTAAAAATGTATCAAGACAAGTTATTGCTGTCCGAATATTATGATTTATAATATATTGATTTATGATGATTTATGTTATCTTATGTTTACCCTGCGCGTGCGCGAATGAATGTATTTATTAAATATTGACACCCAATAGTGTCACGAGTAATGAAACAATATGTGGCGCCCCGATGTATAATCCGCCTTTGGTCGGGGTGTTACAAATATAACAGGTCATTACGCAATCAACAATAATTCATAATAATTTAGGTAGAAAAAAAAAGAATGTATCACAGAACTACACAAACTTAATCTAATGTAGTAAGTGTCATAAAATTCATCCAAATTCGACACTATATTAGACTTTTATCTTTTCCAACCCATTAAGAATTGGAATTTTGATATTTGTCAACAACGTATTAACAACCATATAATCCCTAATCGAGTTAGGTGTTATTGTTTTGAAATGCAACAAAGAGTTATGTTTACTATATCTTTTTTTGTTAGAAAGTATAGCATTTTAAAAAACATACTGAATGCAGCTATGCATAAATTTCAAATTACTTTAGCCTTTCTGATATACAGTTATGCTTCAAGTTCTGGTGTTCACAAAATGGCCCATTTATTAATTTTGACCGACAGATTTCCTACCATCTATCTATACATGGTCTTCAATCTATCCTCTTAACTGCAACCTATTCTAAAGGATATTGAGTAATAGGCTAAAAAAAATTGGATGATAAAAGTCATAAAAACAACAAATACATGTTTAAACCATATATTAACATTAAATCGAAATCGAGGATTTGGAAATAGAAATAAGTAACCATATTAATTCGAGCATCCAATAATAAAGAGATGTAGATACAAATCTTATATTGAAGATGGTATATAATGAGCTGATTACGACGATGATTTCAAAATGATTTCAGTTATGAATCGATAGCAAACGATGTTGATAATTGAGTATAAATGGTGATGTAAAGCAAGCTAGTTTTATACTTTTAATCTTGAAGATGATGGCCGATTACGATGATTGATACCTTAAATCTTGAAGGCGGCTCAATTATTAAGATATGTGGAGACCGATTGAGAGATTAAAGGATGAACAATCTTGCATATACCTGCAAATAATTAACTTAATTCAAAACAACATAAAGTAATCATTAATTTAGTAAAGTAAAAAAATAATCAAAACTCACCATATTTTGATGCTTCTAGTGCAATCTTATTTACTTGCATTGGACGATTGTTTGCTTCTAGTGCAATCTGATTTAATTCAAAACGGACTCAACTGAAGAATGATAAACAGGACATTCTGCAATCTGATTCATCCATTCAACATCATCCTCAGATTTACTTGCATTGGACGATTGTTTGCTTCAGTTTCATTGGCATAATTCGTGTTCTTTGAATAAAAACGACGATTTAACATGGCAACCTGTGAAAATTTTACTCATTTAGAAGTTGTACACCAAACCCCACTTCATAACCTATTTAAATAGAAAGATTTCCACCATTGAAATAATATTTTTACACAATATTCATTATAATGTGTATATGCACGCCAAGTGTTTGAACTAATGAAAACAAAATTACATGAAAAAAATTTTACAAACTGAACATAAAAGCAAAATTAAGGTTTAAATGAAATTAAACATGGAGACAACAAATTCAAAAACAATACATCTCCTTCAACGAAAACAATTAATGAAAAATAAACATAAAAGCAAAATTAAAATCGGAACCCTAAAAGTGTATGTAAAACATAGAAAAACAAACAATTAGAAAAAACGGTATACCTAAGTCGCTGGCGGATCGAGGAGATGTGGATGATGATGACATGCGGTGATAAGAATCTGCTTGTTCGGGTTTAAGCAAGGATTATGACGTGGTTGTTCTAGTTTGAGGGATCTGATTAAGGATCGGGCTATCTAGGAAAGGGGCAAGAATGGTTTAGCGTTTTTTAACATTAAGGATCAAGGATGATGAGATGGTTGTTGGGGTTATAATTTCAAAATAGGGTGGAACATGAATCCGATTTGTGAGTGATATAAGGATTCAGAAGGGAGGCGGGATTTTGAGAATTAGGATGGAGTAGGAGGAGGACACGTGGCAAAGAAAACCTTTGTTTATTAAGTAGTATAGATATAGATACTATATATAATGAGGGAGAGATGAGCAAATTAAGACATTTGCTTTAAGTAAAATACAAATTTTTATACCTAATTTACAACCCAACAAAGCATATTGATAAGGGTAGTATAGTCTTTTGAATTATAAACATCCGTGTAATTTCAAATAATCAAACATAGTTACAATTTTTCCCCCTTAACTTTATTCATTCTTTGTAAATTTAAATAATACTTCCCTTAATCTTTTACATATATACTCTTTTTATTTTCATTTTTAACTCAACTTCCCTCGCGAAATTTGAACGGTCATAACTTTTTTGTACGTTAATTGTAACACATAGAAAATTTAAAATAATTAAAGCAATTGATATTTAGGACTTTTAGTTATATACGTATTTGGGTTATAAGTAATTTGAAAACAAAATTTATTAATAAATTTAATAATATATATGTATTTGAAATTGGCACTAGATATTTTGTTATAATGATTTGCAACAAACTAACTAAAGAATCGGATGATGACTCCTCGTTGCTAATCTATAATACGCTTTTGGCATTGAATAGTCTCTACCTTTCATTCTGATCTTGAAACTCCTCGTTTCTTCTTCCTCATATATGCCTTGCTTTGCATTTAATAACCGTGAGTTCCAACAGCAGCCAGCGACACACCATCACACCTGTAACAACATACACTCACGGCACATACATACATACTCATTCACATTGTCAAACTTTCAAGCTTCCAATCAAACTCAAGAACATGCATTCATATCAAATAATCAATCATTTATTACTTACTTGTTTCCTTGAGATTGTTAAAGATGAAAATGGTGTTAATAGTGAATGATAGTAGTGTGTGTTCCCTAGATTTAATCTTTCATATTGATCTTCAAATCTCTAAATTTCCATTGATCTTTATCTTGATTATTATGGGTATAATAACCCGAAGTTTATTTGTTTTAGATAATAATCACAATAATTAAATAGGTTTGAGATAATACAAAATTTAATTGAATTTTTAATAATTGTGGCATTTGGTTAGAAATTCAAGTAAGATAAGTATGCAAATAATAAAATAAATTGTATAGAGACATGCAGCAAATAAAAGTCATGCGATCTATTTGCAAAATTTCGAATCCTAATCTTTACAAACGAACTACCGGACGAGGTGGGATTTCAAGGATTCAGTTCGTTGTATAAATCATGTATGCAACCCACTTTGGTTCACCATATGATAAGAACTAGAGATTTAACCCTTCTATAACTATCGTCGGAACACCGAGGAGATAAGTTCTGAGTCACAACCAGGCGGCCGGTACGTGACTACGAAGGTGAACTACCGCTGCGACTATCTGCCCGTCTGATTCAGGGATTCTTTATGCTCGTTTATTGAGGTAATCATTGTTTCCTTGCTTCTGGTTATTCTCGATAACTGGTTCGGAATACCGCGACTTTAATCTTAACTATTCCGGCGACGAAAACCAATAAAATACCTAACTCGAAATCAGATTTCTTTAAATGACAACAAGATGAACAACGTTTTCGGTAAAATCAAACATGTTTTTATTTGGATCATGTGATTTTGTTTTTAACCTTTTTAGTAATCGGTTTAGTCTGTGACCATTCTCTTTTGACATGTATGCGCGCGCACGCTCACTTGATCTTTTCGCCGGCTATCAGTTTTCTTGTAATTTGTTGCTTGACGTGGTGTTGTTCATCTCCGTGAAACCGAGTCGGTGAAGTGAAAACCTAAGGAAATTTTAATCTAAGTCAAATTTATCTATTAGTTAAATTGTTTTCATTACAGTACGTATGCATACATACTCAATAGTTATGGGAATCTATTTAATATATTTAAAGGTATTGTTTATAAATAATTTAACAAGTGAAGATGCATGTTTATTATTCTTAATAAATCCAAATTTTGTAATACTTTGAATAAAAGAGTCACCTGAATCCTAGACTAATTAAGAATCTTATATGTTTAGTCGCCGGGAATTCGCAAGTTAGCAAATAACCAACATGATAAATTAAGTTATGTAAATTAATCTTACAAGAAACTAAACCGTAGGTTCTCATACAATTGGTGGACAACGTTGACTTTACTTTTGTTTTCGCTTTTGATTAAGGTACGGTTTCTGTTTTTGTTACTCTTAGTATTAATTATATTCTGTTACTTGGTAGTACGGTTTCTGGTTTCTGTCACTCATAGTATAAATTATATTCCGTTACTTCATTACGGTTTCTGTTTTCGGTTACTTATAGTATTGAATCTATTCCGTTACTTTGTAGTACGGATTCTGTTTCTTGTTACTTCATAGTACGGTTTCTGTTTTCGTTTACTCTTAGTATTATTATATTCCGTTACTTCGTAGTACGGTTTCTGATTTCGTTCATTCGTAGTATTAATTATATTTCGTTACTTCCTAGTACGGATTCTGGTTTCTGTCACTCATAGTATAAATTTTATTTTGTTACTTTGTAGTACGGTTTCTGTTTTTGTTCACTTTTAGTATTGACTCTATTCCGTTACTTTGTAGTACGGATTTTCGTTACGCGTCGGTTATATTTTGAGTTCAGTTATTTTATATAATATATTTTAGTTATACGACTTTAGTTCAGTACTCTGTTACCCGAGCATTTCTGACTTGTCGTTGGGGCGTCAACGACATGGCACTTATCGTGACAGTGCGTAATCAAAGTTCACGGCGTCTCTGAAAGTACTCATGTAGTACCTTGGCCACTTAGAGGCGTATAGATCGATCTTAGCTCCGACTCCTGACTCCTGACTCCTGACATGGCACTTATCGTGACAGTGCGTAATCAAAGTTCACGGCGTCTCTGAAAGTACTCATGTAGTACCTTGGCCACTTAGAGGCGTATAGATCGATCTTAGCTCCGACTCCTGACTCCTGACTCCTGACTTCTGTTTGAGATGGAACAATGTGTGCACGCCACCCACACCGTCTCTTTGGTGCATGGACTAGCTAGCTGTGTACCCCTCTGTTTAGGCTCTGGGTGCTTC
This sequence comes from Bidens hawaiensis, assembly GCF_021521415.1. Classification (NCBI taxonomy): domain Eukaryota; kingdom Viridiplantae; phylum Streptophyta; class Magnoliopsida; order Asterales; family Asteraceae; genus Bidens; species Bidens hawaiensis. Next base: position 49,489 of record NW_027493544.1, read on the forward strand.
CGTATTACACGACCTATTCATTTTAACATCATCGTCGTGTATTTTAGTAATTATATTTTGTTTCGCTATATTTCTGGTCCGTTTTGATATGTGTATATGCATTTGATTAAATTTGAGTATATTCAGATTACGTCCCGATCGTGTATCGGATTATGTTTCGCATTTATTTATAGTTCAGTTAAATGTTACACGTTATATGTTACACGTCACACATTATATGTTACAAGTTATATGTTTCTGGCTCTGGGTGTTTTTGTTATAGTTCTGATATATTTCCGCATGCGTTTGACCATGTTCTGGCCAAGTGTCGGATCATACATCCGAATTTTGTTAAGTATATGTTTCGGTAAAAAGGGTTGGTTTCGAGTTTGAATTGAAGTTCGTATATTTATTCTCTTACGTCTGTCCTTACCTATACTATTGTTCTTTCCGTTACTGGGCAATTTTTGGCTCAGCCGTGTTTTCTTGTTTTGTTTTTCTTATTTTGTTTTCAGGTAATCCGGGATTCGGGGAATTTAGTGATGAGAGATAAAAATGAAGTTCAAGCTTCTAAAAGTTAATTCATTTTGTTTAATAATATGACGTAGGTTGCATTATTTTTTGTTGTATTTTGGATTGTGGCGTTGATTTGATATCTGTAATAGTAACACGTTAGCCTGTTCCGGGTTGGGGTGTTACATTAATATTTTTATAAAACATTACACCATAAAAACGAGCATTTTATTATATTTAATTTGAGTATCATATTGCTATAGTTTTTTCAGTTTAAAAAAAACTACATTTTACGTATAAGTATTTGCGGTCTGGTTTTGATGGATTTTAAATTAAACTTTGAGCCAAATCGTTAATAACATATTTTTGTCGTCGAAAACCGAAACCACCCCGTTGAAAATTGAAATCGGCTGGCCAAAAGTTAAAGAAAAAAAAATCAATCGTGAAATCAAATCAATGACCGGTTTGAACGGTTTCAAACCGAACAATAAACACACATAAACTTGTAATGTGATTACCAAAGTCCACATTTCCCGCTACATGGGCACCCATCTAGTATATATATATAATTGGGCGCCCAAGGGAACTTTAAACCATAGAGGGCGTTATGGAGAAGGACTTCGAAGCCCTCGGTATCCATGTGACGCTGTAGAGGGTGTGAAGGGGGCTACGATACCCCTCACCATAGCATACAACACAGCCTTATGATGTCTAAATATGAAATTGTTTCACTAAAGTTCAAAGGAAAAAAAATTGGAATGTAAAATAGTAGTACCGACATTTTTTAGTGACCATGAACTTCAACTTTCATCTAAATAAATCATTCACCAATAAACTAACAAATTTATTTATATGAATAATTCCCCCCTACTTTATTTTAAATGATCATCATAAATTCATGATCACAAAATACAATTAATTACATTACAGTTATAATCTATACACTCCAAATCCAATCAATATTATATTCACGGGCTCACGGCAACAACCAGCACTCATTCAACTGCGAAGCAGCACTTTTACTGAAGCTACGAACCTTCATCAAGCAAAAATGCGTACAAAACCTTCCCATTCCTCCATTCACACTACAAGTTTTCAGCAAATAACACGCCGATTTACACCGATCTCGACCTTTAAACCTGCCTTGAATCACCACTCCAAACGCCTTAGTTCCTTCACCATAATCATCATCCAGATCAACCTTATCTTGTAGCTCCTCCACTAGTATCACTCCGTCCGCTGACGTCAACCTCTCGTTCGGCCAGTCCGCCGCTGAAACCGCCTTCTCCGTCTTCACGACGCCGTTTGCGTAGACCTGAACGAGTAACGGCGCTTGACGTATGTTTTTAACGATTTCCGTTACAGAGTTTCTCATCCATTCGTCGATCTTATCGGAAACGCTGAGGCTTTCGTATTCTTCGTCATCAACGAACGATTCAAAAGCAGACGAATCAGATCTGGAAATCGATAGATCGGAAACAACGGAAGCAGCCGCCGTCGCCGCCGCACGGGTTGCCGGAAAACGCGATTTGACGGCGAGTTTTGGAACGGAATGAAAGTTGTTAGGGCTAGAAACAGATGCCGGCAGGTGACGTAAACAGTCTCCGGCGTAGCGTATGCCTAAACACGTCATCGGTAACAACCGTGTGTGGCGGAGTTTGAATAATTCTTTTCATTTTATTTATATTTATTTTGGAGAATGTGATTGGAAGGAGGTTGAAGCAAACTGTCGTGGATGGATAGTAGCCGTCGGATGGAGAGGGAGGATTACTTAAGTTTGCCGCGGGTTTGCGCGTGCCGTTATGCAGCTGACGTGTGCTAACCGCTCTTTTGCTGACATGGCATTTCCTACCTGGAATTTTTTTTGTTATTACATAAAAGATTTATTTGCATATATTATGCGTGTTTAGTAATTCACCAAATTATAATTTTATATAAGGCTTAGTATATTTTTAATACTTTGACATAGGCATTTTCATTGAGTTTTTTTTTTCTTTTTTAGAATGACAACTCAGACACTCTTTGGCTATTTATATGTAAAAGCAAGTTTAAATTTCATATCATAGTGTAAGATTGTGATTTCAATCTAACTTTTTATAAATTATATTTATGCCTTTAACAATTCACTCATGATTAATACGTTCGGTTTAAAAAAAATGACTTTAAAATATACATAGCTTGTCTTGATCCTTACAATTAACCTAGAGTGTGATCCATATACTCACACGTCAATCATTCGGTCCTTAACAACACTAACTAGGGTGGGTCAAGTACGGTCAAGTGGGCATGAGATAAACAAGCTATTGATTTGAAACATGATTAACCAAATTAAGAATACAAATCACATGCGTATTACCAGTGGTAGATCCAGACATAAATATCAGGTTTCCAACATTACACGAGCAAGGCCAAAAATTCCACCTTTAAAGTTTGATAAAAGATCATACGATCACCTGAAATACACGCTCTTTCTTCACTACTAAAATCACTCAGATACATCTCCGAAAATGTTACTATCTTGTATATGTGAAACTTGGAAAACGAATCTCATAAACCAAACATATTTTCTAACAAACTAGTTGAGACCTCACTAAATCTATTTTTAAGTTCTTGAATTTGCATGTACAAAACCGTATTAAAATTTTCCACCTTAAAATGATAATTTTGTTGAGTATGTTTATGTTTGATGTTTCTTGTTCAAATAAAAGAAAAAAAAGGCTACCGTTATCTATATACTTTGTTATAAATTTTGTTTTGACTTTATTTGAATTGAACTTTTAAAAAATGATGATTACGTTAAGCATGTTTCTGTTTGATGCTTCTCGTTCAAACAGAAGAAAAAAAAAGGTTAATAGTTTTTATTTTTTTGGACAATAAACTTTTTTTTGTGCTTTATTTGACTTGAACTTTTAAATTGGCTGGGCTTTAAAACAAATATGGGTAGCGTAATATTTTTTCAGAGGTAGCGAAATACAAAAATCGACCGAGAAATAAAGGAAAATTGGAAATAAATAATCCCACATTTTGTGTATTGGCCGATAATAATTCCACCTTTAAAAATCACTAGCAATGGTCCCACCTTTTAACTATTTTTGTCTCACTGGTCCTCCGTTAAAAAATACTTAATGTCGTTATGTTTTTTCCCTAGTTTCAAACCGATGTTTTAGGGGTTTTGATCGGAAGAACGATACGAGTCGACCGATGTAAAACTTATCTCGAAATGGTGATCCAAACGACGAAACAATGTTTCAATTCGAGTGCTTGAATTTCCAATTAACAAAAATCAAACCATTTGAATCACCGTTTCGAAATAAGTTTTACATCGGTCGACTCGTATCGTTCTTCCGATCAAAAGCCCTAAAACATCGGTTTGAAACTAGGGAAAAAACATAACGACGTAAAGTATTTTTTAACGGAGGATCAGTGAGACAAAAATAATTAGAAGGTGGGACAATTGCTAGTGATTTTTAAAGATGAGATTATTATCGGCTAATACACAAAAAGTGAGATTATTTATTTCCAATTTTTCAGAAATTAAAAATTTTACACTACTGACGAAAAGTTAAGTGGTAACGGAGACTACCTGATTGTGAACTACATCCACCCCGGCATGTTACTAACACCCATTCAGTGTTTAAACACAATTACTTTTCAATAGTTGGATTACCACATGTTAACTCAATGTATGATCATAATTGTTTGATTAACCTGGCGGTTAGAACCGAACAAAACCTAACCTTTTTATTTTTACAATTTACAGGCCGGTTTCAAGCTGAACCGGTTTGACCAAAAACAAATATTGGCATACTTTGGACGAACTGAATCGGTTTGAACCTGGAAACCATTTGTAGTTTTGTACAACTCAACTTCCAGTTTTTAGTGATGTGGTGTCCCATTTAAATTTTGTTAGCGGCCCATCACTTGGTCACAGTTGTAGAGTTGTAGGCCCAAGTTAATTATCAGTGATGATAGCCCATTTGCTCTCTCAATAAATTTGATTGGTTAGGTACTGTTGATACTTCATGCATCTTCAAATTCACCGATAAATTCCAAGCTATACTAGTTAGAGCATCCACACCCCAAAAACCTTTAAAAACCAATACATACCGCCACCTCAGCGCCACGTCAGATTCCAAACTTTTCTCTAAAAACCTCACTTTTTCCTCCACTCACAAACTAATCCAAACTTCCACCTCATCATCCACATCATCACCTACTTTTACTTTAATATTACTAATCAAACTACTTTTATAATAATAATAATAATAATACAGTTTTTATATTTTCGGTTAACTTAATTTATAAAAAATAAAATTATATATTAATAATAAAATAAAATAAAATAAAACAATATTATATTTTAGTGGGGCCCTTAAAAACTCCAAATTCTTTGTTTTTGTTTGAAAACCGGACAAAGTGATTGGTCCTTCTCCACCACACCTTTTGTCCATATGTTTGGTTTTTGTATGTACGGACCAATCCACCTCATCCGAGTGGAGATGGTCATATACTGATATATCTTTATGAACTAAAATAGGGGTGAGACTAAAATAGGGGTGAGCATATTTAGGGTCGGCCCGAAATTAACTGAAAAACCGACCCGATTTTACCTGAACCCGGACCAACCCTATATTGTGCTTGCTAGTTTCGGTCCTTGGTTTCTTGCAAAATCGGTCTCGGGTATTACACCTTGAAAACATGCAGAAAACCCGAAGACCGATTGATGTTAACGGAAGAAGTAGAATTCAACATGGCCATGACCTAAAGAGAGATGCATCCCTTTTCAACCATGGCCGAGGGACGGGTTGAGATGAGATGCATCCCTTTTCAACCATGGCCGAGGGACGGGTTGAGATTTGATTTTCTTTTGTTTGATTTTGATAACCAACTTCGTTCGTCTTTCATCTTTGTCTTCTAAGTTTTCTTGTACACGGTTCCTCTGTTAGCAACTAGTAAATGTGAATAAAGAAATCTTGAAGGTGATGCAATATATGTAAAGATAGGCTTAAAGTTGTGTTTAGCAAAATACAACTCTTGTAACATAATATACAAAATGTTAAAGCTCTTTCAATTGGTTTTTGAACCTTTTGAGCTGGAAAAGTAAATGTGTTCTATAATTTTTAATATAAAAGTATAAAAAATCAAATACACGAAAAAAAAAAATCTGACACTCAGTCAAGACTTTTAACGAAAGTTTTATTTTGTTTGATTTTGATAACCAACTTCCTCCTGAATTGGTGGTTAGGCATTATTGCCTAGTGGAGATGGATATGATCGCGTGGTTCTGCTGGTACTATACTCCAGTGGTCCGTGAGTGATCCTAAATTTGCCGTTCAAAAAAAAAAAAAAAACGAAAGTTTTATTTATTTATGTTTAGTCTTTTTAATATACAGCTATCATCACCAGTCTTGAAAACCCAAATACATAAAACCATCTTCTTCATTTTGCTCCACTCACACATATCTAATGTAAGCACCAACGCCGGCCGCCGGAACAATCACCAGACAATCTATTTTCACTCTTTACTTTTCATGTCAACGTCTCTATCATGCCACTGCTGCTTTTGGCCGGAATTTTTTCCGATGAATTCAGTTCTTCATCCTTGCTTCAAACCCGGTCTCGGTTTAACCTGAAAAACGACTTATCAAAACCGAGACCGGCATAAACCGAATAGGGCATCAGCGGTCCGGCCATCGGTCTCCGTTTTTCTAGACTTCCGGACTCGGGTCGGGTTTGGGTTTCTGTCGGGTCGGTCCGGTTATCACATAATGAACAGCCCTAAATTAAAATAATATTTCAGTCGAACAATATGCTTTCGTACCACCTTACGGCATATATAATAGCTCATTATCTCTTGAAATAAATAAAATACAAACAAATAAAAATATTGTCTGTTATAATAATATTATTATTAATGTATTTCATAAATAATTAGCATGCGAAAGCTACATTATGAACCTATACTTAAAAAAGGCTTTCTAAAGATTAGGTTTTTATTTATTTATTTACTAAGTTAAATACCCATATCATACATGGGTTTGACAACTTAAATTCCATAAGTGATAACTTTTGATAAATAAAGTTGACTAATACATTAATAAGCTACATTATGAACCTATATCGTCTACTGTTGTATCGAAAGAAGTATTTAGAAATTTATGATTTATTTTAAAGATTGTGAATAGTAGTTGTAAAATAGAATTATGAAAGCATAAACGGTACAATCGGAACAATGCGAACCAGTCATCAATAAAAGAAAGCTTTCAGACAGTCGAAATGTGCAGTAAAAGAGAATCAATAAGGTTTTAATTGACAATATATGGATAGAAAGAAAAAGATTACGGTTATAGAGGGAAAAGAAGGCGGGCTGAGTTCAATTAAAGATCCACCTGTTTTTAACAATGAAACCGCTAAGTAAGTTTTAGGAGCTAGGATTTTTCATATACATGTAAATGTTTTCTTACATATAAAAACGATATAACTTATATTAGACAAATTAAATAATGAAAATGTTCAGTTTATAAAAATGTTTTATAAGCAAACCTAACGTTGTTAAGAAATAAAATATGTTTTGTAAAAGCAATTAGAGAAATCATTAAACAAAAAATTTATATAAAAAACTTTAAAAATGTATAATTAATAGGAGAGAGAGACGAGAAAAAATAGTAAGAATGCATAAGAGAATGACATGTGACAAGAGGAAACTTTTATTTATTATATAGCATAGATTTATTTATTCAATGAAGTCACGGCTCCCATGCATGCTCTCTTTAACATTCAGTTTTTATCACCCATCTCTCCTGCCCATATTATGGGTATGTAGGGGAAGGTTCATGTACATTTTAATTCTAACATGAGAACGTAAGAAATAATTCCAATTTATAAAAAAAATGAGAATGTAAGAAATAATTCCAGTTTATAAAAATGTTTTATAAGCAAACCTAACGTTGTTAAGAAATAAAATATGTTTTGTAAAAGCAATTAGAGAAATCATTAAACAAAAAATTTATATAAAAAACTTTAAAAATGTATAATTAATAGGAGAGAGAGACGAGAAAAAATAGTAAGAATGCATAAGAAAATGACATGTGACAAGAGAAAACTTTTATTTATTATATAGCATAGATTTATTTATTCAATGAAGTCACGGCTCCCATGCATGCTCTCTTTAACATTCAGTTTTTATCACCCATCTCTCCTGCCCATATTATGGGTATGTAGGGGAAGGTTCATGTACATTTTAATTCTAACATGAGAACGTAAGAAATAATTCCAATTTATAAAAAAAATGAGAACGTAAGAAATAATTCCAGTTTATAAAAATGTTTTATAAGCAAACCTAACGTTGTTAAGAAATAAAATATGTTTTGTAAAAGCAATTAGAGAAATCATTAAACAAAAAATTTATATAAAAAACTTTAAAAATGTATAATTAATAGGAGAGAGAGACGAGAAAAAATAGTAAGAATGCATAAGGGAATGACATGTGACAAGAGGGAACTTTTATTTATTATATGTCATAGATTTATTTATTCAATGAAGTCACGACTCCCATGCATGCTCTCTTTAACATTCAGTTTTTATCACCCATCTCTCCTGCCCATATTATGGGTATGTATGGGAAGGTTCATGTACATTTTAATTCTAACATGAGAACGTAAGAAATAATTCCAATTTATAAAAAAAATAAGAACGTAAGAAATAATACCAATCTACATAAACTGTGATTTACAATAACAAAGAAAAAAACCTAAAAATTACAACAAAAGAATCAAAATCGAGAACAAAATAATAACAACAAATACTAACAAATACTTATAGCAGCAAAAGAAAAAGTCTAATAATAACAACAAAATATTAACCGACAAATACTTATATCGTCTCATAATCGAAAATTAGCAAATACGAACTAAAAATAACAGCAAATACCTATAAAAATAAACCTAATAATAACAGTAATTTGGTTCTTATTATTTTCATGTTAAGAATAAAATTTATTTCATAATGTTTCTGGGTATGTATATCATTTATCTATATATATATCTTTAATTTTAAGTATTGGTAGTAATTGGAATAAATTCACCAATGACACATATCATAATTCATACATCATTTATGATTTATCTATAACGTTTTGAAAGAACCCATCAAAGTGGTTTGAGGAAAAAAATAATAATAAATAGGCCGGAAAAAAAAAATTGGCCTGCGTTTTTCCGGTCATTGATGGATTAACAAATTTATGTTTGAAAAATATTTTTTTAAGGCTTTACTCATATTTGAAAAACTATTTTTTAAAGCCGTGGTTGACCCGTCAAAACATTTGTACGATCACATGCGGATTGTTGGATCCATTGTTGGCATTTCACTAGAATATTGACTTGTCACCAATATCTTCGCGTAAAGAATCTACGTGACACCTTCTTAGCCTCCTAGGCTGCCCATGGGGTTGTGTCATATCCCGACCAAAGACAGAAAATGTCGGGGCGTAACGTATTGATTGGACAGTAGCTCAAAAGACACTAATTAAAGCGACAATAATTATTTAACTCCATTAACACTAAACAAGTACACAAATTCAATAAGTAAATATACCATAACTTGCAATTTGAATAAATATCCTAAGGTCAACTAAATATCTTCCATCTTGAATATATCAAATACTTGAACCTGTAACATGTATAAAAATAGAGTTTGTCAACACGAATGTTGGTGAGAATACATAAGTTTTAGTTGTATATATATATATATATAGGTAAATCACAATTCATATGTAAATGGTAAGCATTACAACACTTATGAAAATGTAAACAACTAAATAGATGTGGACCCGTTCCTATTGATACAAAATCACTGTACTTGGGTAAATGTATGATCATACTAGATGAGAATAGATGAGGATGAGATACCAACCACCAAGCATAAAATAAAAACTTAAGCACATAGAGCATAGTCATAAAGCATGCAATAATCACACATAAACATAAATTGAATTGTGTTTTGAATAGATGAGGAAATAAAACATGAGTAAGGTTAATAAAATATACATGCTACCCCCAAAATATAAAAGATGAAAAAAGAGGGTGTGTAAACTCACCTTGAATAAGGTGGACGTTATGGTGAAGATGGTAACGATTAAGGCGGACTAGTTAGTTGCACAAGAAGCTTCGACGATATGTCCTAGTTTTAAAGGCATAACTAAATAAACATTCTAACGATATAAATGAATAAAACACAACATGATGGGTTTATAATGGTTTTAGGATTGATAACTATGTTTTATATAAATTTTATGCAACTTAAAATAAATGCATAAATGATTTAAAACGAATTCCTTTTCAATAATAATGAGATTTTAATTTATTATTATTTAAATATATATTTATTAACGAAACTTGTTTTGAAATTTTAGTGATAATCGATTCGATTAGACGAGTAAAATTATCTTTAGTTTAATTATCTTTTCAAAATAATAATAATAATAATAATAATAATAGGTTCTTAAATCGAGACAATAGAAATTTATAATTATGACTATATATATATATAGGATTAGGTTCATTTCATAAGTATTTTTATTGCAAGAAGTCGTTTCAACCAATCAAAATTTTTCTTTTATTTTAGCTTTAAATTATGTAAAAGGGTATACTAGTAATTTGTGCAAATGTTTTAGTTTGGTAACTATTAAATATTAGAGGAGGTTTCAAATCATATTATTTATTTTTCTTTGTTTATATAAATTCAAAAAACTTTAAAATTACTAATTCATTAGACCATTTCCACAATCCTAAATTTCAACCACCACCGTCACTAATAATATTCCAATATTCGACAAAAGTCATTTTTTTCTAATTTTTTAGGTTCTTTTAACTCTTAACAATTAATCATTGTTTTTATTTATGATTTTCGGACAAAGTTGAAACAAAAAAAATGCAGAATCAGTTGTATTTCATGGATTTAATCGATATCCATTTCTTCTATTTGCACAATTTTTTTGATAAAAATATACAACAAACCTAAATAGATCATATAGGATGAAAATTTGTATTGTTCTCTTCTATATCCCTAAAATGAACCAAAAACCTTTAAATAAGTCAACACAGACCATACTAAAAATCTCTACAACCTAACTTCATACAACAAATCTACACAAAAAAAATCTACATATTACCTATATAAGCATACACAATAAACAAACCACATACACAAGCTCAGTAAACCTAACAATAAATAGACTGTATACACAACAACTATAGACATCCCTACACAACAGTCTCATTAACCGTACACGAAAGACAAACTACATACATCTACACAAGCAACAAGCCTAAACATAAAATAATTTGTAGATTGCCTAAATAAGCATACATAACAATACACACGAAACTCAATAAACCCACACAACACACAACCTGCATACACAATAACAATAGTCACCCCAACACAGTAGCAAATTACTTACACAATAGTCCCATTAACACTGGATAGAACACAAACTGAATACACCTACACAAACAATAAGCCTACACATAAAACAATCTGCATATTGCCTAAAAATAAGCATACACAATAAACAAACCACATACACAAGAAGCTCTGTAAACCTACACAGTAAACAACATACATATAGAACAACCACAGTCGCCCCTACATAGTAATAAATTAGTTACACAACATGCTCATTAATCTTACACGAAAAAAAAAAATTTGCGTACGCGTCTACACATGCAATGAACCTACACAGAAAACAATCTACACATTAGCTAAATAAGCATACACAATAAACAAATCGCATACACAAAAAGCTCTAAAATCAATTTTATATGTATATAAAAACCCTATATTTGTCCAAACAATTGTCTCTCCATATTATTTGTTATGATTAAAGCATAAAATGGGGGAACGGATGAATGAATTGAGATATAATTTAATAAGCCTAAGCCCAAAAGTCACATATACCCTTTTTAATGTAGAACATATTAAATTTTTGTCTTATTAATCACTGCATTGCCACTTTTATTGCGTACCCTTGATTAAATACAATCAATGGTCCAGATCTAGTTCTCGTTATAATTTCAATTCTCGCATGATCCATCCTATATATGAGATAATAAGAGATATAGGTTAAAACAACATAGAACAATAGACATAACCTTGATTTAGAAAAGTCAAAATCCTAAATTTTTGCAGTTGACAAATAATATGAATATTTGTTATGATTAAAGCATAAAATGGGGGAACGGATGAATGAATTGAGATATAATTTAATAAGACGAAACCCAAAAGTCACATATACCCTTTTTAATGTAGAACATATTAAAGTTTTGTCTTATTAATCACTGCATTGCCACTTTTATTGTGTACCCTTCATTAAATACAATCAATGGTCCAGATCTACTTCTCGCTATAATTTCAATTCTCGCATGATCCATCCTATATATGAGATAATAAGAGATATAGGTTAAAACAACATAGAACAGTAGACATACCTTGATTAGAAAAGTCAAAATCCTTAATTTTTGCAGTTGATAAATAATATGAATATTTGTTATGATTAAAGCATAAAATGGGGGAACGGATGAATGAATTGAGATATAATTTAATAAGCCGAAACCCAAAAGTCACATATACCCTTTTTAATGTAGAACATATTAAAGTTTTGTCTTATTAATCACTGCATTGCCACTTTTATTGTGTACCCTTCATTAAATACAATCAATGGTCCAGATCTACTTCTTGCTATAATTTCAATTCTCGCATGATCCATCCTATATATGAGATAATAAGAGATATAGGTTAAAACAACATAGAACAGTAGACATACCTTGATTTAGAAAAGTCAAAATCCTTAATTTTTGCAGTTGATAAATACTATGAATACTTGTTATGATTAAAGCATAAAATGGAGGAACGGATGAATGAATTTAGATATGATTTAATAAGCCTAAACCCAAAAGTCACATATACCCTTTTTAATGTAGAACATATTAAAGTTTTGTCTTATTAATTACAGCATTACCACTTTTATTGTGTACCCTTCATTAAATACAATCAATGGTCCAGATCTACTTCTTACTATAATTTCAATTCTCGCATGATCCATCCTATATATATTGTATGGAAAACTTCATACAAGAAATTATTTTGGAAGTTTAACCGGCTCAATCGTTTAAATAATTAAAAACAATATTTTGTTTTGATATATAAAGCTTAAATTAATATTACATAAAAGGCAAATTAAATAAAGAAGAAAAAAAATACTAAAAACCAGGCTCGAGGGGACTCAAACTTGCGCCCCAGGCCGGTTTGGTTTTTAATAAACAAGCGCAAACAACTGTGCGAGCAGGACTAATTGGATATGAGATGATTCTAATTATTTAAAAACACATAATTATCATTTTCCCAAACCTACATAAACCCTAGATTATAATCAGTCCCAATTGACCATCGATCGCCCTCTGTCAATTGAAATTGACAGAGGGCTTTTGTCCCCTCATAAAATCCGAGCATAAAGCATATAACCATCACCAGTATGGAGTTCATATTGACGGGGAACTGCGCTTAGGTTTGTTGCGGCCAAGAACCAAAATTAAAACGATCTAGGAAAGCTTCTGGTTTGAAATTGATATAGGGTTTTGATTCGGAATCTTGTTAAGAGTGCGAGTGACGAGTTAATTGGATTTTGGTTCGGTATTTATAGAATTTTCAGATCCTTGAAGCCGCGGGTTTGTTATAATGTAATTAGCTCGAATTCGTTGTCAATCGTTGTCAATTGCCTTAATTAGAGTGTCGGTTGAGTGCGATTTTGGTTAATTAACATGCAGACGAGATCAATTACGCGATATTCGGCTTGATTAACGGGTCAAGAATCAAGGGTGGGGGTGTGGTATGCGACGGGGAAGGAAGAGAGGTGGGGGAAGAGTTTGGGCAATTGGCAGAATTGGTCCCTGGTTTAGGTCTGTTTGATCACAAGTGGGTTTCAGTTAAATAGGGGGTTGAATATGTAATTACCCGATATGGTTAAAACTCGTTTATGGAATGCATGAATCTAGTGGCGTGTAATAAATATAGACCCAACAAATTAGGTAAAATTTGTCGATTTAATAATAACGAGGATTAAACATTTAGAATTTAGAAGGAAGAGAGAAAATAAATAAATAAATAAAAGAATGAAATAGATAAACAAACAATAAAAAAACGGGTCGGGTTTCGGGTTTGAAAAATACGAATGTTACAGGTTGCTAGTTCCGCACTTTTTTGTTCAAATGATAGAATTAATATATTTAGTTTCGAAAAACAAAAAAGCAGTTTATTTTAGTAACCTTAAACAATTAGATGTCTATCTAATAATTTTCTCAATACATAAAGGGCTACACCATAAAAAAACATTTGTTTTTATTTTTACACAAAGTCACTAAAAATGTTTTTAATTTGTTAGTTTTTTTTTTTTTTTTTTCTGAAGTAGTTAAAGTCCTTTTTCATATAAAACTCAAACAACTAGAAACCGGCACATTCAAACTATTCGACAAACAATTGGGATAAAAAAATATAATATAAGCCACATGAGAAAAGAATCAACATATAAGCACAGCAATCGGATGTATTAGTTCCAAGTTGTATTAAGAAGTAAATATTTTACAATTTTGTAAAAGTTTAACATGTAAAGGTATTTTGATGTGTAAAAGTTGTTGGCCTGACTTTTGGGGTAAAAAAGAGTCATTAATCATATGGTAAAATCCTTGTGTGTAGTGCAATTTACAGTCTTTCTAAAAATCTACAAATTTTTCATGTTGTATGTAACATAATAGTAGCGTTTTAAAAACCGGTTCAAACCAGTCAGTTAAACCGGATTTCGCACAGCAGGCCGGTATTTTGAGTCCGGTATTTTTGGCCGGTTTGCTAGAACATCGTACCGGCGGTTTTTTCTAAAATACCGGTTTTTACCGGCAAACCGGTTTTATGTCCAAGAAATTTTTTATATTTACAGGCCATAATTTATCAAAATTACTTTTAACCTAACAATTAATATTCAAACGTGTAAACTTTATGACTGTTTTTTTAAATTGAGTACTTTTGTATTATTTTTTTTAATATGGATTAACTTTTAGATTATTTTTTGTTATGAAATTATTTACTTTTGGATTATTTTTGGAGTTAAAGTTGTATTTATAGGAAATTATAAGGTAAACTATTCAACCGGTTGAACCTCCCGGTATAACCCGGTTCAACCGGTATTTTTTAGCCCATCCGGTACGAGTAAAAAACCGGTTTTTAAAACATTGCATAATAGCTTCATATGTTTTCATTTAAGTTTATTTTAGACTTTTTAATCACAATTTCAAAACATGAATATAAATGTCTCCTCCCAACTTTTCAAATATAATATTTATGTTAATCAATATTTAAAAATGAGTAAGCGGTTAAAAAAATAGTAGTAAAATTTTAAAATTCATTCTTAGAATTTGCGACTATTTTAACATACTATTTTAACGTATGAAACACGCCTATTAAACCCACAGTAAGCTCGAATGAAATATGTATTTGCTTTTCAAATGATAATCTTCGTGTGTTCCCACAATTTGTTTGTATATAAGGCCGAGGGGTGCGGAGCGCTAGGAGGGGCGCGAGAAGGCGTTCGATAGCGCCCCGGGGCGCGAGAGCCACACCACCGGGGCGCGAGTGGGGCGCGAGAGGGGCGCGAGAGCGGAAAACGAGGCAGGCGCAAGGGAGGTAGCGCTCGTTATGGGCTGTGGGAAAAGGAAAGAGCCGTTGGGAGGCTTAAATAATTAATAAAAAAATATTTTTTTTTTTAATAAAATCATCTATATATATCACAATACATATCAAACACCAACCATTCTCACATATCAAACTCCAACCATTCTCACATACTACAACCAAAACCAATATCACATACCACACACAAAACCCAAAATCACCCTATCTTCGAAACCTTTAAAAATAATGTCGTCGTACTCGTCTGATTCCGACTCCTCAGAAGAGGATGATTTGCTTCTTCAAGTAGGGGGAGTTTTGACCGCAGCCGTGGTCAATCTCTTGCAAAATCAAGCCCATCAACCCCGACTCCCGAGGGTTAGAGCACCACCTCGTGATCGTGATCGATCGGGTGCTAACGAAACTTTGATGAGGCATTATTTTAGCCCTCAACCGGTATACGCGGAGTCGGATTTTCGAACTCGTTTTCGAATGAGCAGGCAATTGTTCACGCGTATAGCGAGTGATTTAGAGGCACGGTATCCCTTTTTTCAACAAAGGGAGGATGCTAGGGGTCTTCCCGGTTTTACACCTCTTCAAAAATGCACGGCTGCTATCCGTCAATTAGCGTACGGCATCTCGTCGGACGCTTTGGATGAGTATTTACAGATGTCGAAAAGGGTTGCACGTGAATCCCTTCATTTTTTCTGCCAAGGTAAAAAACATTAATTTTACTTTTTACTAAATATTTATTACATTTTCTAATATATATTGTACGTAGGAGTCATATCGACTTACGCTCGGAGATATCTGCGTAAACCTACAACGTATGACATCCAACGCATATATGAGGTGCACGCAGAAAAACATGGTTTTCCTGGGATGCTAGGTAGCATCGATTGTACGCATGTTGGATGGGCTATGTGTCCAACGGCCTGGCGAGGTCAGTTCCACCGTGGTGATCATGAAGGGCCGACCCTCATACTTGAGGCGGCGGTGTCACAGGATCTTTGGTTCTGGCATGCTTTTTTTGGTGTTGCTGGGTCAAATAACGACCTTAATGTTATCGATCAGTCACATTTGATCAACGACCTTATCGACGGGGTTGAACCACCTCAATCTTTTGTTGCAAATGGAGAACTCTTCAAGTACGGGTACTATCTGGTCTATGGTATTTACAACGAATGGGCTGTGTTAGTTCAAGCTTTTACAGATCCAATCGCCGACAAACGGAAGTATTTTACGAAGAAGCAAGAGTCTGCTAGAAAAGATATCGAAAGAGCTTTTGGAGCTATAAAAAAACAATATTATGTTCTGGCGAACCCGATACGTTATTGGACTCGGGAGAGGATAATGGACGTCGTCTACACGTGTCTTATCCTACACAACATGACGTTAGAAGACGAGGGCAAAGCTATATGCCAAAACTACCAAGGTGACATTCCGCCACAACCGTCCACAATCAGTGATCAACAAAAACTTCATAACATAGCAAATATCAAGAGCCGTGAGATACACGGGGAGCTTCGACATGAGTTGGTTGAACATTTGTGGGCGAGGAGACCAGATGATCTTGTATTAGATTAGTGTTATTATTAAATATTATTGTTTGTTTAATTTTTAGTATGTTTTTTTTATTATGAATTTTCAAAAAAATGTGTGTTTTTTTAAATAATTTATTGTTTTTTTAATAATACGTTTTTTTAATACATTTATAAAAAAATAAAAAAATAAACCGCTCGCGCCCCCTCTCGCGCCCCTCCACACCATGCCCCGGGGCGCTATCACCACTACCAACACCCATCTTATCAAGCTTCTCTCTCTGCCACACGTCACAATATTATTGGATGGCGCCCCCACTCGCGCCCCCTCTCGCGCCCCCCACACCCCTCAGCCTAAGCTTATCGTATTCATAATAGCTAATTATCGCTGAAACCTATAAAAACATATTGATAAGTAATATTAAAGTATTAAATTGTTGATTAGATATTTTGCACGAACCGTTGTGTTGGTTGGGTTTTGTGGAAAATCGATCAACACTAATTGATAGAACGAGTGATGGGTAATTTAATTATGCATTTAAATGAATCATTTGTGGCCATTAACAAGACGACAAGACCCATACTCGGGGAATTACCCCTTGGACCCCACAAGGAGGGCTACTCGTTGAAGTTGGAAGTCAATAAGGCTTGGGCAAGCATGTACTCTACACTTTTGAACCCATGGCAATCTTATTCGGATTATTGTTTGGTTTTAAGTAAGTCAAAATCAACTAAAATCAATTCATTTGACTAAAAATAACTACACAATTTTCCTAGTCTCTTCTATACAAATTAGAACATAATCATGCTGATACGTGCAAATTATGATCAGTAGTAAGTTTAGTTTTAGATGGTGTTTGAGTGAGCTTTTAAAATTGCTGTATGGAATACCTACTCATTGTGGTAAGATCCTTCCAGGGCCACATTTTGACTTTCAAATATCCTGCAAATTGTTTTAGTTTTATTTTCTTAGCAAATAAATACTAATCAGACTTTATAAGATTTACTTGAGTTATAAAAATAAATAGCTTATAAATATTTATTTTGTTGTGTTGAGTTTCATGTCACAATGATCTTGATCAATTTCTTCAATGATACTTTGAAGTGCTGTAACCAGGGGCGGACCTACGTAGTAGGTAGCAGGTTCACGTGAACCCACTGAGTTTCGGTTTTTTAGTAGAACGTTACATAAAAAACCGGAGCGAGCCCATAATTAATTGGAGAGTGAACCCATAAGCAAAGTGAAAGTTGACTTGGTTGCTAAGGCTATCCATTGCTAGTGTGAGAATCCAGGTTCGAAACATCTTCCCAGCATGGGTTTTAACTTTCGTGTCTTTTTATTTTCAGTCTTTCACATCAGAATAGCCGTGTACACAACATATACAGCCTCCAGAATGACCTTCTGCCTCCATCAACCATAAATAAGGGCTCCATAATTTATGTTTTATCTTGTAAAGTTCAGTTTTTATAACCCATTACAGAAACCTTCCATTCTCATGATGTCATAGTGACACAATTTACAAGGAAAAATATTTTAAAGCTTGAAGCATGCTTAGGTGCATTGACTATAGACTTTTTAACTTCCTTATAAGATTTAACATGTTTAACTTAACAAATGTAGTGCATTCATAGGGGTTGTTTGGGATTTCTTATTGTCACCTCCTTATAACTTATAAGGAGAAGTCATAAGTTACAAAAATATAACTTATCAACATTTCTTCTCACATAATAAAGAAACTCAAACATTTTATTTTAACTTATCATAAGTCATAAGGTATAAGGAAGTAAAAATAAGGAATCCCAAACAGCCCCATAGACTATTACAATATCCTTTGATATGGTAGATTTTGATATGGTAGATACTGGTTGTGATAAAAGAAAAATGAAATTGAACAATAAAGTAGAAGTAGATACGATGATTCATTGATTTTTGGTTTCCCTCTAAAGTTCAATGGAGTTTTAAGGACATGCTTTCTATACATTGAACAAAAACAAATAGACCAGAAGCAACAAGAAGAGAAATATAGAGATTTCACAAAGATTATGATGCTCATTTAATTACAAATACTTGTTTCCGCCTGCCGCCACAGCCCACAACCTATTTCATTTGGCTATTTTACGAAAATGCCTTGATTCTAGAACCCGCTTTAGGCCGACCCACACCGTGAAACCGACCAAAAAATTTATATATGTGGTCCTATGAAATTTGAACATCCAAAAACAATGAACCCATTAGAAAAAATTCCTGGATTCGTCACTGACTGTACATACTTGATTATATGATTTAAAATAATTAATAAAGCATTTATGAACATGCATGCATGTGATATCTAATATCATTAGTAAACTAGTAATATTTTAAGTTACCTTCAGTCGGTCATTATCAAAACTTAATGGATTTAATTAAAGTTTAAACATTCTTCTTCCGATAAAAAATGATTGTCGAAACTTTAAAGTCACTATTTATATTTTTTATTACAAATAGTAATAATAATATGTTGATTTTTCTTCAACCGATTACTATTAAAAAAAACCATAGACTATTTAACTCGATGGTATTTTGATGTGGTATAAAGTGCCCTCTACTTTGGAGGATGAGAGGTCGAAAGTTTCATAGTGAACATTGATGTAGTATTATTAAAGGTAGGCAAGATTGATAAAAAATAGTAAAATACTATTTTTTTTAATATACATTTATTTAAAAGAAAAACTTAAAATCATAATGTAAATAACTTTCTCAAAAAGACGCACAGTATGACAGCATGAAGACTGTGGAAACAAATTAGGTGAATCGAACGGAGGATGTATGACGTGACGTGGTTGAATCTCAACCTTTAGTTTCACCAATCCTTCGGAGCCTATTGTCATTGATTAGTATTAGAGCATTCCTAATGGATTCCTTAAATTATGTGAGGGGTTCTCTGTTTTTTAGAGATAGTTAAAAATTGTTGTGAGAGAAGGAAAGAGAAAATGTTACTGTTCATGGTAAATTGGAGAAGCGCACTGTTCATCTCAATAATTTTTTAATGTTTTTTAAAGTGGTTGTGAGTGAATGAGAGAGAAAAGGTAATTATAAAAGTATAAAAAAGTATTATTTAATTAAAAATGAGAGAGAAAAGATAGCATTTTTAGTATAATTATAAATATGGAGATAAAGAATTAAATGAGAATGCTTTTAGTATGCTGCATGTTGATGTAGTTGCCTTTTATGAAAACGGAAATGAAAAAAGAAAATTGTGGTTATGAATATGAAAGAAAACAAAGGGGGAGAGATAAAGCAGATCGAAATGTGATTTGGGATTTATATTCTTTTTTAAAACGACGACTTTCTTGTATGTAGGTATCGCACTCTCCAAATTTAGAGAGTCCGATGCCCTACTCTAGCCAGACTATGTTGTGTTAACCGGGTCCACGATGGCTTTAGAGTTTGGCTTGGGCGTTCCTCCGGGAAACCATACCGTCGATTGCCACTTAACAGCCGTTGTGCCACCACAAGAGCATAACTCTCTGGCGTAACACACGGTGGGACGAAAACCCGGGTGGGCTCAGGATTTGAACTGACAACCTTTTGCACAAGGCCTAGCTTAAATCCTTCATTGTCAATATCCACCCAAATATAACACAAGTGAGATTCGAACTTGAGTCTTCACCGGAGAAACTAAGCCTCTTAGGTTCGAAATTTGGTTTAAGAGGGTTTTTATATAATAACGGTTTCCTTTTTTATGGTGATCTTGAGTTCATGCCAAAATAATCATGGACAATTAAACTCTCGTTTCAGAATGATTCATTTGGTATGAGAGTAATCCAAACGCTATTATAAAAAATGCGAAGAGAAAAAAGGAGTTTTACATTGAATATTATAATTAATGAAGACAATGTGCTGATATTATAATTCATTATATTGTGTACAAGACTAGAGAAAAAGGAAAAAGTAGAAACTTGTAATTAGTGTGAGAGTGTAAAGGGTAAATAGGTGGGAATAAGTTTTAGGTGTTGTTTGTTTTTAAAGACAAAAACTGTCTGTAATCTGATTTCATCTGATTTCATGTCTGCAACTGAAGATGTGGTCTGAAGGTTTGCAATTTGAAAATATAATACTGTTTGTTTTATAAACTGGGTATCGTCTGTATAAGCTGAAAATTAGTTATCTATCATACATATCACAGTAGATAGAAATCATTTAACGTCTGTAGACTAGTAAAATAGTTGGTGGTGGGCGGTGGACGGTGGTGGTGGCGGACGGTGGTGGTGATGGACGGTGGTGGTGGCGGACGGTGGTGGTGATGGACGGTGATGGTGGTGGACAGTATTGGTGGCGGATGGTAGGTGGTGGTGATGGTGGTAGGTGGTCGACGGTGTTGATGGCAGATGGTAGGTGGTGGTGGTGGCGGACGGTGGGTGGTGGTTGCGGACGGTGGGTGGTGGTAGTGGACGATGGTTGTGGCGGACGGGTGGGTGGTGGTGGTGATGGATGGTGGTGGTGGTGATGGACGGTGGTGGTGGGTGGTGGATGGTGTTGGTGGTGGGTGGTGGTGGCGGACGATGGGTGGTGGTAGTGGATGATGGTTGTGGCCGACGGGTGGGTGGTGGTGGTGATGGACGGTGGTGGATGGTGGTGGTGGTGGTGGGTGGGTGGTGGTAATGGGCGGTGGGTGGTGGCGGTGATGGACGGTGGTGGTGGCGGACGGTGGGTGGTGGTGGTGGTGGCGGATGGTGGTGGTGGGTGGTGGTGGCGGCGCATGATGGGTGGTGGTGGTGTTGGACATTGGGTGTTGGTAGGATGTTAAGAAGTGTGAAGATGTGTGAATACGTTGAACAATAGCTTCTTTTTTAAAACTATAAAAGCAGTTTGCAGATCTTATTAAAAAAAAACAAACAAACAGTTTTCAGAAGCCTATGTCTGCGCGCCCGCAGACATAAGCCTCCTGCAGATGTTTTAAGCAAAAACAAACACAGCCTTAGATATCATCGTAAAACCTGAAATATTATTTTATTTATATGAAAATCTTAGTGAAGGCTGTTTTCCGTGATGAGGGCATCGAAGTCCTTCCAGAGTGTCACATCGAGTCCACGTGGGTACTAGGGCATTGGAGCCCCAACCTATAATGCCCCTTTATGATGAGAGACTTTAAACCTTTTATTTATTTATTTATTTTTGTAACAAACACAATTTAATAAAAATTAAATAATAATATGGTAATACTAAAATTAAAATTTAAATAAAAATAAAAAACATATAAATAAAGAAATAAAAATAAAAAGCATACAAATAAAAAAACCATAAAGATGACCACCATATGACTAATATTCGTCGTCGTTCTCGTCCTCTTCCTCTTGTGCATATTTGGCCATTATCCTTGTTTTTTTTCTCCAAAAATGCCTGCGTAACCGGATCTAGATGCGATACATCATTTGCAAGGAGCGTGAAATCCTTTTCGCGTTGCTGCCCAAGTGAACTTTTTTTCTTTCTTCATACATCACTTTGTATTCCGTAGGCATCACTTTTCTTATTTCATGCATTATCGTGAGCTCATCTTTTGAGTATTTTTTTAGCATTGGCAATCTCGGTTAGTTTAAGCTCCAAGTTGTTAAAACGCGAGCTCATTTCAGAACTCATCGAGGAAGTCGTTCTAGACGAAGATCCTCCACCTCTAGCCGCCGCCTTGGCTTTATCTCTTCCTACCGGACGTGGTAACTCATCCGGTGTATCAAAAACAAAAGCGGGATCATACTCGTATAGATTAAATTGACAACGAGAATCCGACGCGATTTGAGATTGCAATTGATCGGCCAAAGTAGACGTTGTCTTTGAATAGTCATGGTGAATATGTTGGGACCGGATGCCACTTTGGCGAGCTCGTGCATTGTCTCCAAATTTCCAACATATTGAAATATGCTTTATAAAGGGCCTTGTATTGTTTTAAGCAGCACTCCATCATGTTAACATCGCTCATATCGCCTTTTCTATTGTTTGTAACGTGGGTGTAAATGTCGGAGAAGTCCGTTATTTTTGTTCGCATCGCTTTCGATTTGTTGGAGATGGAATCCTCCCCGCGATAGAAACCTCGACCCTTTATAACAAAGAACTCAGTACGTATTTCTTTCCAAAATTCAGGGGTATGTTTACGGTCACTTTCGATACATTAAAAGCTTAGTATTAGTCAACAAAAAATAAACATGAAATATATATAAAAAAATTTAAAATTTACCTTGAATTGAGTCTTCGGATGAGTCGATCCACGCATGCGTTTATGCCAATTCCTCATCCGCTTCCTACCTTTGTCTTTCGGCCTTTTCGGTAGTTGCTTGATCGTCAGCAGGCTTCTTTTTATGACTTCTTTTACGACGAACTTGCGGTTCGGATACTTAGGTTTCGGGTATTTGGGTTTCGTGTGTTTGGGTTTCAGGTACTTGCGAAGGCATAAACGACATTGGCGGTTGATGTAAATAAAAATATACATCTTTTAAGCATCAAATAATCTCCAAAATTGCATGTTTTATCACATTATCTAGTTCAAATAACTACTTATTGCGTTAATTTCTATTTTCAGGTATATTTCAACCTCAAACGAAGAACCAAGTGAGAAACACGAACAAAATCTAAGAAAACAGCTTTACACCCCCCCTCCCATGTTTCAAGCAGCACACACCATGTTTCTCTATGCAAGAAAAGACACAAATCTGCTAGAAAAAGACAAAATATGATGCCAGCTGAACACGGGGGCGTGCCCCATGAAGCATACTAGCGTGGTAAGTCATCATGCATGATCTGACAGAACAATTAATGCGTCTAGATATCTAGGCACGACGGTGTGCTTAGTGAAGCACGGGGGCGTTCTGTCTCTCCAGACAGCCTATAAATAGGAGTGCAGTGTGCGTTGTTTCAAGTGTGCTTGGAGAGGTTTAGGACGAGTTCTCACTATAAAATACTCACTTTTCACTAGAGTTGAAGTTCCATAAGAGAGTTAGAAGGCTTGGAGGCTATAATCATCATCCATCATTATCATCTAACATCATCATCCATCACCATTGAAGGAAGAAGTGTCATCCATAATGGTTAGATTGTTCTAGTTTAATCATGTGTTTGCATTCTTCACTTTCTTTGATGTTCATTATCATGCTCATTATGAGCTAAACCTCCATTTACTGTCACACCCCAACCTAAGGCTGAAATGTCGGGGCGTGATCCGATTACTCACAGCTCGAAGATACTATCATACATGAAATGTGACAATATCTAATTAAATTTTTTTGAAAATAAATACACACAATATCCAAATAGAATGAACAATGAATGTAAGCTCAAATAATGGTTATCTCGTTTATATCCTAAGGTCTAGTCTAAGTGTCCAACTTCAATCTTCAATACAAAGCAACCTTTGCATATGCGTAGAAAATAGAGATTGTCAACAACACAGGTTGAGTGAGATGATCACCAATTTTGACACAACAAATAGTTATATAATAAATAAATAATAAATGGTAAATATTCAATACGCAAACAAACTCATGTGATAGTAATCAATCAAATCATAACAAACATATGTCAACCATAAACACAACCAAAGATGTACTAGTGTGCCAATAATCGTTTCCAAGCGAATCAGGCATTGATTTCAATGACTAAAATTTGTCGGTTTACCTTTGCCAAGCGAATCAGGCTCCGGTTACTAAGACGGTCGTATGATCATACTAATGAGAACCCTATACAAGGGGATATGTTGGACATCTCCGAATGTTGTCAAGTAAACAATTAACATGTAGCAATTAGCAAATAGCATTCAGTTGATATACACACAATGATTATGTTTACGAGTTTGTGTATATAATATATGATAGAAAATATGAATAAGTACGCATATGTCCCCAAAACATTTGAAAACAATTCATCACTTGCATACGTCAACACAAAGGTTGGTGAGCAATTCATAAGTTTAATCATATTAGTATATAATAAAGATAGCCACAAAACTTGCATATGAAACGATAAATAAAAGTGGTAATTTGGATAAATAGATATCGCTAAACACATTAGCGACACCTAGCTATAAGGGGATGACAAATAGTCTAGGATTTTATAGTTATCGTTAATTGCATTACGTTAACGACACCTTGCTATAAGGGGATGTCAAATAGTCTAGGATTTTATAGTTCCACCAACCAAAAGCGATAAACACATAGGCATATAAGCATAGAACACCAAATCGAGTAATTATTTAGGTAAAGTATACAACTACGTTTGTGGCTTAAGATTCAAATATAAAACATTTTGTTGAATAAGTATGAAATGTCACCCCCAAAATAAAAGATGGAAAATGGGGTATGAAGTACTCACCTTCAAGTAGTAAACTTGAAAGATGATAATTTGGAAATTTGTCGGAACGACGAGTTTAACGCAGAATACCTAAAAAGAAAAGAAGTCTTGAATTTGGAAAGGTTGTCTTGAAGGTCTTTAAACAAAATAAATGTTGAGAAATGTAAATAATTAAAGTTCAAGGATTAAAATGTAACTATTTAAGAATTTATAATAGAACCCTTTAAAAATGTAAGTTTGCTCGAAACCGGGTTAAAGTATCTAACCTTAATATTTACTCAACCTATGTTAAGTAATAAGGTGGGTAAAATGCAAAAATGCAAATCCCTTTGGAATAAAGATATTAAAACGATTTTTTTTATCGAGTATTCGGGTTGTCGGTTCGGGTCTTGATAATTGGTCAAACCCAAAGTCAACTTTCCAAAATATTGAATGTTAAGAGATAACTCAATAAAATTTAATAAGACTTAACCAAGTATGTAGTTCCATTGTTTTAGAACTAACAACGCACGTTAAGCGAGTGTTCGGTTTTGTCGGTCCAAACTTTGTTATGAGATCAAGTTGGATCCAACATTTCCAAGTACTTAAGAAAATATTTAAAAATCAATTTGTAACTATTTTTAAAGAAATATACAAGTCTTGATGGCTAAAAAAAACCACACTTGTGTGTCTTAAGCGAGTAAGAATCGGTTTGGTTTCCACATGTCCAAACACTAAAGAACTTGTATAATAATGTACAAATAAAAAAATACTTTAAGTTTTACAACCAAAAGTTAACAATGAATTCTTTAAACAAAAGTTCGGTTTTCGGTTCGGATCGTGTTTCGGGTTAAGACCGAGGTAAGATTCTACAAACCCATAACCATAGAATTTGTAAAAATGATTTTAGAAACTTAGATCTAACAATAAGTATGTTTAAACAATTATTTAACAAAACTAGTAACAAAGTTCGGTTTAGAGCTATTTACGGTTAAACCGAAGCATAGACTCTTAAAAACCCATAACCATGGAACTGTAAACATGACCAACAAACTAAAATAAGCAAGATTAATATGTATGAACAAGTTATATAGATGTATATATATCAAGGACACGAAGTCCTCCATGAAGCCTTGCCTTATGAGGTCCGAAACCTCACCGACCGGAATCGGAGAAGTAACTACCAAAGGTAAACAAGGGGTGTATATTATATATATGTTGCACAACCATAAACAGGTATTAATAAGGCTACATAAACTAATTAAGATGAAAGACTAAAAACCTTCAAGAACACTTAAGAAGATAACCTTGAATCTTTGATGTTTGAGAGAGTTTTTTTTTATTTTTTTTGAGTTGTAGGAAGGGAAAATGAAGAGGAAAGGTGGTGTATATATAGAGTAATGTTGGTGGTCAAATATGGGTGTGAGACACAAGAGTTTTCATACAAAATGGATTAAGACAAAAACACAAAACAACAAAAAAATAATAATAAATAATTAATTAAATAAATAAAAATAAATGTAGGATGTTTTCAAGACCCAACAAGTGTGAAACAATATTTTAACATAAATCCATCATTTTGATTATAATATAAGCTTCGATTTACAAATCGGGTCGGTTTACATAATAAACAAATACAAAAAGACCCGAAATTGACGAATGTCACAGTTGGCGCCGAGTCTAGAGGTGTGTAGACACGAGTAATTGAATTATGAATAATCCTAAGTTATATCATCGGTTTTAGGTCAAGTCGGTTCATAAAATATGTCAATACACATTGTAGTGGATCTTGTTTCCTAATTAATTGAGTCGGTTAGACCGATAATAGTAAGAGAAATCACAACCATGATTCAATTCCTAGTTTAGAACGAAAATTGTGGCTCAAGCTAGCTAAACGGGTCACGATTACGGGTATACGGGTCTTGAACCACGGGTTAACGGGTCAGGGACCAAATAGTTATAATTATAATATGTAGAAATTACAGTTTAGTCCTTGGAGATTGAAGGTGGGAACAATAGAGGATTAAAGCTTAGTTTTGGGGTAAAAATGTATATTTTTCAAAGTTAAATATATATTAAATAAATATAATAAACCAATAAAATTTTAATAATTACTCGATAAACACGATATTTTTCAGTGATAAAACTTCCCGAACATAAAACGATTCTGGTAACAAATATAAGTTAATACATGGAAAAACCGAGTTGTTACATTTACCATCTAAAATATATAAAGAAGCTTTGTTCTAATTGATGATTATAATGAATATGTAAGTTAGTTTTTTGTGAAGTACATGGTTATCTTGCAATTATCCTTTGATAAGATATGTTTTGTTATTATAATTCATTATTCAAGATTGATGATTAACACTCATTCATGTTCTTGGAAACTATAAATGGTAATCTTGATATTTTATCCAAAACATATATCCTTGTATTGTACTTAGAAATGATGAGATACAAGCTATGATCGATTTATCTAGTTTTGGTAATTTTGAATAAAATTGTTAACACGATATTAGGCTATCATGCTAGTTAAAAAAAGTCATATGTTAAAGGAATGTTTAATTATAATCTACTTAAATCAACAAAGGGGAGGTTGTGTGAATAAACTATAACCACCCGAAGTTGTTAGAATTGGTATTTGAGAAATCGAAGTTAATCCTAATCTTTATACTTCACTAAAACTACTAGCTTACTTAAATTGACATTTTCTTGTTAGACATGAAGATATGCATTCTACTTTCTTTTTTGCCATAAGGTAATTTACTTAGGAATGAGGGGTTATTCTATTATATATTGTTAAAGCAAGTTAATCACATATTCATCACTATAATCATCAAGAAAGGATGGAGTGGATTCTTGATTTAAGATGGTAACCTTTAATCATTGATTTTCTTGTTTAAAAACTCATCTCCTTGTCACCTATTTTATATATTTTAATCTAAAAGGAAATAGTTTAAAAACTACCTTTAAATGATTATTATCTCCTATTAATTTAAAACAAAGATTCGTTATTAGAAACTATTTGTGTCCACGAATCGATACTTGGTTCTTACTAATACTATTCTGCATATACGATAGATACACTTGCTTATTTGAGTGTGGTTTAGTCTTAGTAGAAATTATTTTTATAAATTTAAAACACAATATTGTGTGAATCAACAACTCTTAGTTGCCTACGCATCACAACCACCACAATCAACGGTGGAAAGAACATATCGGTGGTAAACGGTTGCATAGGTGGATGCATTATGGGTCTTTGTTGCTTGGCATAGAAAGGGTTATTAGGGTCATTGTTAGTTGAGAGCAAAGTAGCCCACCACATTTGAGCCGGATCCCATGGGTTCGGGTTTGGGATTGGGTTTGAGCTCTAGCTTGTGTTCGGGTTTGAGTTTGGGTTTGAGCTCGGATTCATGGTTGTTGAAATTTGAGAGTTGTAGAGTAAAATAATGTTGTAGTTTGAGAGTTGTAGAGAATAATGGTGTAGAGAGAGTTGTTTGAGAAAAACAGGAAAATGATTTGAATTTATATAGAAAATTATTAAATTGTTTTTTTTCAAACGGTCATGTGGCCGTTGAGAATTAGAGGGCCCACGAAAATCATTCCAATCGTGCTAGTCTTTCCAAGGCCGCCGCCTCTGCCATCCGCGCCCCTCGAAGGTGTTTGGCGCCACAGAGGTGCCCCTATGATGCCCATAATGTATAGAATAATTTAATTTAAGTGTTTCTGGCTTAGAACACATACAATTATAACATTTTAAAGGAAAAACGGTTTTGTTACACCTTAATTTAGTCAATACTATATTTTATCACATAAAATATTTGTATCATGTAAAGTTTATGAAGCATACACGTCAAAAGATATATATATAGAGAGAGAGAGATCAAATATATACCCTTTACCTGTCATGTCATTAATTGATGTTTAATATTGATTTCTAGTTAATTACAAATCTGCGCGACAAAAAAATGACCTATGTAAAACGTATAAAGGTGTTTTAAGAACCAAAACTTAAGGGGAAAGAAAAGCGAATTTGTTTTAACATGTAAGAGCATTCTCAATCCGTTCCCTAAAATTATGTGAGTGGGATTTATAAATTATATGGTATGGGTATGAGTGATTATGAGTAGAGGAGGGAGAAAAATTATATGGGAAAGTTAAATTTTATGTTTTACTGTAGATGTTGTATAATTTTTTAATACTTTTATAAAGTAGTTGTGAGTGAAAAATAGAGAATATGATGATAAAGGTATAAAAAATATTATTTAATTAAACAGAAGAGAGAAAATACAGTGTTTTTTAGTGTAATCATATGATATATATGGATATAGGGTATGGAACGGGCTGGGAATGCTCCAAGCTTATCTTTTAGATGATCAAAATTTGATAAATATGGTTCTTTTTGTCCCAAAATAACTGTATAAAGGTGTTTTAAAAAAAGTTCAAAAAATAATAAAAAAATCATAACTTAAAATATAAATACAAAATAAAAAAAACTAAAATGTATCCCTCGTCTTTCGAGTTCAAAAAAAGAAAAGCAAACCTCTGAAAAAGACACAATGTCGAGAAAAAATATACAATAACGAAAATAAACAAAAAACAGTAAAACGCAATGATAAATAAAAAAGGCACAACAGAGCGCAAAATATAACACAATAACGAGCAAGATATAACAAAATTTGAGTACTATAAAACAATATCAAGAAAAAAGACACAATACAAAGAAAAAAGACGCAATTAATGACGAAAATAAACAAAAAATATAATGATAAACAAAAGGATACATAATCTTTTTTCCTCAACGTTATTTATTTATTTATTGAGAACGAGGAAGACATGAGAACATTTTTGTTTTTTTTTTACTTTTTTTAAAAAAATTTTGAGTTATCATTTTTTTAATTATTTTTAGGGTTTTTTTACCATAAATTTTTCTCATTCTTCTCATTTTGTTTTTTCTTTGTAGAATAACCTACTCTTTTGATTTATAACAAGTATTTAATTTTATATAAAGAAAAATAAAAATAAAATAATAAAGAGTCTCAAAGAGCCAGTTAGAAATGAGCTTTGCGTGTCAAGTTTGAAAATAGGGAAAATAAACACCATCTTCTTGTGATTATATTTATAATTACAGTAATAATATTATCCATAAACAAACTAATGCTGTAATTTGTAATATTTTATAATTAATCTACTAAGTTTCGTATACTTCAAATTTATACCATGGTTTCTACATTGAAAAACTGTGAAAATACAGGCAACATATTTCACAATTTGGGTGTAATGCTTTTGTATTTAAAGATATGTTTGATAATACCTACAACTTTTCGACTATGGTTTAAGAGATTTGAAACTCCACTCCTCTGAAGCCCTAAAACGAAGTATATATATTAAGTATTTTTTAACTTCATTGTTATCTATCCTACTTGTACGTAGGACGGACATTAATAAACTAAAAAAATCGACAAATGTAAAGCGTCAAACATAAATCAATTTAAAATAACAAATTTAAAAGCACAATAACAAATTAGAATGTTTAAAATAAACAATCTCAAAACACATGCAATAAAAATTGAAAAACGTATATTAAAGCTGATGAAAGTATATTTTCAAGAATCAAGACAATTTTTGGGGCCATTTTGTACTCACACTATAATTTACATTAATAATTCTATCATATTATCTAGGTTTTAAACATGGACCTCTTTTTTAAATGGCAACTGCCCTCCAACAAAAGTACCGTTTTAGGATGATGTGGTGATTGTTTCATCATTAGTTAAGTTTATGACATCACTTGTTGCTACTTTTAAAAGGTGGTATTTCTTTTATTTCACTTTTCTTTTTAAGTTCATGCATTGGGGAGCTAAAAATTGAATGTTGAAAGCCTCCATGTGGGATGGGTATGGGTTTAACGCCAACACCACATCACAACTTTCGTGAAAAGGTTTTAATAACAAGTAGCTTCACATATGATGCTCTTCTTCGATGATAACGTGTGTTTCCAAGCAAATTAGACGATGCATCTCTATCATTCTATATTTTAAAAAAAATTTCTAATAAAATGTTCACTCACTCCAGTACATTTCTCCTCACCATAACAAATGCTCTTAGGCGTGCAATGTGAAGCGCTCCACTGCACATGCGACTCCTATGTGAGATCACTTTTTCTTTTTTACATTTTACACTATCATAACGGATAGTCTAATTCTATAGACAAGCAAAGGAAAAGTAAGATAATAGAAGGCATCTTTTATGAAGTAAAAGTAGGTGATCTAATATATAAGTTGTAAGCTTAATTAATGTTAGTTACACTACAATCTTCACATCAAATTAGAAACGGCACTCCTTTGTAAAAGAACACCATCACTAGTTGCATAGAAATAAAAATATAAAACCTTAACCATCTACATAGACTGATGCGTGATTTTACTCGAACATTCACTGAGAACATTCACCGAGAAAGTCTGATACTGCGATACAACTTCACCAACGAAGAGACCAAATGAGGCTTCACAAATATATATAAATATTAACTTAGTTGTAACACAGTTTCTCTATTTTAATAATGAAATTTGTTTTTTTCTTTTTTTCATAATATCTAGTCAAATAATTTGACTTTTGGCCTTATTGGCCGGCTTTAGAAAAATTCAATCTTCTCCTTTAACCTTCTTCGGAATTAGTCAAATATACCATTTTATTCATACAATGATACAAACGGTACTAAATTACATTATATTCTTTCTCCGTTTATCTATTATTTGATGTCTCAATATAATTAAACAACCAGTTTTGAATTACGAGTGTCACATATAAAACTGTAGTAATAGACTAATGTCATGGTGCGCTAAGACTTATCGTGATTGACGTGTGCCACATCACACTTCATGCCATGCAAGCATAAAGAGAACGTAGGATAATGCATTTGTTACTATTTCCTCATGTTGCAGTAGGTTTATTGTTAGGTTTTAGTGGTAGTAGTTATTTTATTTCAGTTACTTCTCTTTTGTTTACTATTTAAACAACGGAAGAAAAAAATTAAAGCCTGTTTCAAAAGTCTCTAAATTCTTTGTGGCTTCTAATTAACTATTTTCTTGGAATACCAATTTGATACACATCATAACAAAAATTATATATGCATGGCTCAGTGTTTGGATTTACGTTTAAAAATTTTGGTTAGCATATACTACGGTTGCACGTGATTTAACGTCAAATATTTTCAATTCTCTTATGTATTAGTCTTTACACGGTTCGGGGTAATTACACATTTATGGGGTGATGTGGTGGTAATAATCTAATTATCCTCTACCAAAGATCATAGATTTGAATTTACCTTTCATTGGTTTTCGACCATTATCTTTTTAAAGATCACATGCTATACAATCTAACCGGTTTTCATGATTAAATAAAAAATAATAACACTTCTTACGATTTATTGATCAAAAGTTTTCATCTACAATGTCAACATGACATTTTACTAAAAACAATCTAAAAACTTATTTATATTGTCTTACTCCCACTTTAATTTTTGCCCTAACATCTTGTTGAATAGTCTCAATCCAAGGGTAGGTTGATTGTATGGTTCCAAAATGCTTACATAGCCCATATAAAGTTACACCAACCCAATCATGCACCGCATTTATTAACATCTTAAAAACCAATATAGAATTTGTATGGGTTTCTACTATGGACACCCATACACCCATTAATTCGTCTCGTATAGGACTATAGCGGGGATGTCTCTAGAAAACCCCTTATGTAAAACTCAACTATCCCTCACTTGTGGCGGTAAGAGACTTGGTTTCTTCTATGAAGATTCAAGTTTAATTCTCATTTATGTCACTTTGAGTGAATATTAGCAATGAAGAATTTCAGTTAGGCCTTGCGTAAAGGTTGTCAGTTTGAACCCTGAGCCCACCCAGGTTTTCATCCCACCGTGTATTACGCTACAGAGTTATGCTCTTGTGGTGGCACAACGAATGTTAACTAGCATCCGGCAGCAGGGTTTACCGGAAGAACGCCCAAGCCAAACTCTGAAATTAGCGTGGACCCGATTAAAACAACATAGTTTGCCCAAAATGAGGCAACGAGGCTCTCCAAATTTGGAGAGTGCGATAGCCAAAAAAGTCGTCATTGTAAAACTCACATGTCATCCCTATTTAATTTAATGCTAACTAGCTTTATGTATGACAGTAATCGAACCAAACGAACATGAACACAGACACGTTCATTTTCGATTATTTAAAATTTAACGAACACAGACATAGACACTTAATCGGACAAATATTTGTGTTTATGTTCGTTCATTTAGAAAATGAACATGTTTTTGTTCATTTATGTTCATTCATTTAAAATTTAAACGAAGATAAATGAACATAACTGAACAAAGACAAAAAAACATATATGAATAAACGTAAATGAAAAAAAAACACACATAAATGAACACAAACGAACAAATGTTAAACATTAAGTAGATAATTCATTCAAAGTTTTATCAAAAAATGAACATAAACAAACATAAAAGAGCGAACAAAATAAGTGTTCATGTTCATTCGTTTAATTAAATGAACACAACTGTTGGTTCATGTTCGTTCTTTTATTAAAACGAACGAGCATAAACGAATTTTCAGCTAAATAATTTACGAATAGTTCACTGAATGTTGTATTTGTATACAGGCATAGACCTTTACATATTACTTTGTGTAGGCAAAGTAAAGTTATATTCAAGCATGTTTGCTTGCCCACAGCCCATCAAGATTGTAACATTGTTCATTTTACCCTCGTCTTTATTTTTAAGGATTAAATGGGACTTCAGAGATAGTCACGTACTCACATATGGTGGTCATTGCTCATTGTGGACAAGGACTAAATGCTAGTCACCCTCCACATTTTGGAGACACGAGCATACTTATTCCCGATAGAATTCCATAACTAATAATGATTGCACGAGACTCATACGAGGATGAGTGGCATCGAAAAAATGACCAATAGCGTGGTCATGACGGGACATACTGAAACATAATAGATTGATAGATTATTAAAAAGTTCACAGTTAAACATTTCTGGAATGAAGAATATCAAAATTGGTAACTTGTTCGAAAGTCATTGTCAGGTCTATAACAACAATAGGTCCATAACAACAAATATGTACACCAGGACGCTAAGGATTAATATGTTGAACTTATTTAATTAAGTGAATCAAGAACAAACCGGATTTGCATAAACCTTATGCAATTCTTTTTATTAATAATAATCAAGAACATAATAGAAACTAAAACAAAAACTATTGATAAGTTTATATAACACTCATAATCTAATCCTACTCAAACTATGAAACAGTTAATTATAAATATAAATATTAAGCAATCTTTATCATAAACATTAACATAAATATAAAATAAACTTTGACTCCAATAAAACTTGATTGAACCTTTGAACTTTAGATCTCCATCATATTCATATCCGACTCTCGAGATCTTACATATCACCTTTATACTTTTCGTATCAATCGTTCAGGTCCTTCAAGTTTTGTATCAAAGCAAGTTTTATATAAGATTATATAATTTTATATAAGATTTATTGGTTATCCTGTATTAGAAGCTGAAACAATAAAACAGAAAATAATAGTTGTTAACGATGAATCGGGCTTGTGTTTAACACAATTCCCTTAAATAGATTTGCGGTCTGTTCCCAGGGGACTTGACGATTAAACCGAAAAATAAATTGCCTCATGCGGGCCCGGTTTTTCGAGGCTCGCAGGACGTGACGAATTCGAGGGATTTTACTCTAGAAACCCAATTTTGCGCCACCCCTGCGCGATAGTAGGAGTTGAAGTAAAACATATCACAAAGCTTTAAATGAGTAGTAAATGTAGCACCTTATAAACCACTCTTCGTTTTGTTCCCAAACCGATGTGAGACAAGGTTTTACCACTTTCATTTTTAAGACATTCATTCATACACATATACCCAAACTTCCAACGTGATTTACGGTAACGAACAAAAACATGTTTTGGAATAAAAGAAAATCTAAAAAGTATGTTGTTATAGTAGTGTTAATTTAAACAGGTTCGTAATTAATTTATTGTTATTAACAAAAACATTTTCTAAAACTTATAATGTTAAAAGAGTTAATAGAATGATGACCAAAATTGCAGAGCCAAAAATGGTGGGTGACACAAAGGGACAGATGGTACTATTGAGAAATACGTGG
Source organism: Bidens hawaiensis (assembly GCF_021521415.1). Taxonomy (NCBI): domain Eukaryota; kingdom Viridiplantae; phylum Streptophyta; class Magnoliopsida; order Asterales; family Asteraceae; genus Bidens; species Bidens hawaiensis. Next base: position 84,736 of record NW_027493544.1, read on the forward strand.
TTAAATGATTGGTACCTACGGACACGTCCCCTTATGGCGGTGATGTGGCTCGCCGTTGAGCCGGCAACGTGTTTTTCTTCTCCGGCGAGTTGGCTTCCTAGCATGCATATATGTCCAATTAAATGGTCACTCTCACAGTGTAAGTAAGTAGTATACTTGGGTTTTGCCCGTTAAATTATTATCTATACCATATATATAATATATATAATGCATGAGAATTAAAGTAAATTAAGACACTTAATTTTAAGAGTTTTATATATTTTAATTTTAATACATAATGCACATGCATAAAAAGGAGTAAACTTGTCTTTTAAACACAATTCACCCAACTTATAAGTTTACCCTCTCATCTTTAATCATATTATATTTTTTATTTCAATTTCAAACCAACCATCTCTACGACTTTTAAAACACTATAACTTTTTCATACGTTAGTGTTTTTGTACAAAAATTACACCATAAAAACAAGATTTTTATGCTCTTTAATTTGAGTATGATATTATTATAGTTTTTTCATATTTTTTTTTAAAAGATATGTTACCTAAGGGTGTTCAATGCCGGTTTTGATATTTTTAAGTTAAACGTATAAGCTCAACCGTTAGTAACAAATTTTTTATTATCAAAAATTAAAACTGAACTATTGAAAATTGAAACTAAATCATTACTAACGGTTTGGTTCTGTTTGATTTCACAGTTTAAGCTTCAAGAGTAAATTTAATTTACGGTAATTATAATCTAATTGTCCCATCAATTATAACTAAACACCAACAAAATATGATACTTAATAGGATCATAATATGAATATTGAAAATGTTTGTCACATAAATAGTAAACTTTAATGGTAGACGCAACAAGAATACATATTACGAAAAAATATATTAGAATTGGGTTAATTTAAAGAAGTAATAGTCAAGTTTCTTGTATTAAAAAAAGATTTTGTTCAACTTTTATTTTAACTATATCTAATATATATATATCTATACTATATATAATGCATGAAACAAGGGCGAATTAAAACACTTGATTTTAAGAGTTTTATACATTTTAATGCATAATGTACATGTATAAAAATGGGTAAACTTGTCTTTTAAATACAATTCAACCAACTTACTCATCTTTAACCATTTTATATTTTTTATTTCATTTTCAAACCAACCACCCCTACGACTTTTAAAAGACTATAATTTTTTCATATGTTAGTGTTTTTGTACAAAAATTACACCATAATAACGAGATTTTTATGCTCTTTAATTTGAGTATGATATTATTATAGTTTTTTCAGTTTTTTTTTTAAAAAAAGATATTTTACCTAAGGGTGTTCAATGCCAGTTTTGATATTTTTAAGTTAAACGTATGAGCTCAATCATTAGTAACTAATATTTTATTATCAAAAATTAAAACTGAACAATTGAAAATTGAAACTAAACCATTACTAACGGTTTGGTTCTGTTTGATTTCAACAGTAAATTTAGTTTAAGATAAATGATAGAAAAAAAATTTTATTTGTACACCTGTGGTTTGTTGCTTCCATCCATTTGTATACAAATTCGAAACCTTTAACACTTTGAATATATATTAATTCAAATTGTATCCATTTGTATACAAGTTCCAAACGGAGTTAACCAATGCCGTTAAAACCTCTCCCACATGAGGGATATTTTCGTCTATTCGAATAAAAAATAAATCCAAATTTCATATCAGACCAATTCAAAAATTTAAGCCAATTACAAAAATACATTGTTTAGTTTTTTTATTTTATTCCCAAACAACAACATTTAAACCTGATAACCTAATTTTGATTTTTAATGATATTAGGGAAAGAGGATACATTATATGAAAATGATAATGTCTTTATGCTCCCGTTAGTGAAAGTTCATTGTGAGTGCGGGTACCTAATAACATATTGTTAGTGAAAGTTTATTGTGATTGAAGGTACATTTTGGTAGATGCTTGAATGGGTAATTAGATCAATAATTCAATAGTTTGACCAAAAGGTCAATTGTTGATCATGATGTGAACCTTAATTATACCACGTTTATGTGTTTTCAAATTGTGGTTAAATTATATCAGAATCGCCTCTTTTTTATACAAATAAATTATGTTCCATTTAAATCTTATAAACACAGTTTGACTATTGTCAAACTATTATAGAAAGTCAACTACTGCTATTTCTTTGAGTTAGCCTAATTACAGCATTATATGTAGGCATGTAAACGAACCGAACGCAAACGAGCATGTTCGTAGGTGTGTATTTAACTTTTAGTGAAAACGAACACTTAATCGAACAAAATTTTGTGTTCATGTACGTTCGTTTTAAAATTGAACATGTTCTTGTTCGTTTTAAAAAATGAACATATTCATGTTCGTTTATGTTCTTTTAAAAATGAACGGTTTTATTGGAATAGACGAAAATATCCCTCATGTGGGGGAGGTTTTTACGGTTTGGTTAACGCCGTTTGGAACTTGTATACAAATGGATACAATTGGAATTAATATGTATTCAAAGTGTTAAAGTTTTAGAATTTGTATACAAATGGATGGAAGCAACAAACCACAGGTGTACAAACAGAATTTTTTTCTAAATGATAACATACATATGTGTAAATTATGTAAATCGAGATTAAATAAAAATATACATATGTGGATAATTAGGGTTTTTTTTAATGAAACCTGGATGAAAAATAAAATTTTTTGATTTTTTTACTTTTTAATTTTTTTTTCATTTTATAATTTTTTTATAATTTTTAAAGGGTTTTTTGTGGCACAAAATAGTTTTCAAAGATCTCAATTTCAAAACGTTCTCTTAGGATTCTCACCCTGTGTGTGTGTGACAAAACATATCTAATACTAAACAATCAAAAAGATTAAATTGCATTAAGCATTTACAGTATGGTCTGGTTTTATATGGACAGTTTTCGTTATAAACTGCAAAGTAAACCATTCACTACATTTTAAAATTTTTGGAATCAACCAATTGATTGAAAATAAATGATAAAAACCAACTGTGAAACCAAAATACGACCACGGTTTCAAGATTTTAAATCAAACCATGAACACCCATAATTGTTACGTGATTACCAAGATACGTTTTCAAATACCCGCCGCATCGCGCGGGCATCCGCCTAGTTATTTTTTAAGAGAGAACTTAAGTTATTAAGTTATGTTTATGTGGTTTTTCAAAATCATCAATTTTCATCAAATAGGTTATTATTTTGGGCTTTTATAGTACAATATTTTCATTTGACTATCAATTTTAGTCAATCCTTTAGCGTCATCCACTATATGTGAAGACTTGCTTGACATAATATAGTATAGTTGTAAACGAATCGAAATGAACGTTTGGATAATCATTCGGCAGGAATTTAATTTAGGTTCGTCCGTTTAATAAATGAACAAGCATGAGCAAAAGCTTTCATTCAATAAACTTAATAAACAAACATGAACAGAAACCATGTTCGTTCAATAACCCTAGTTAAATGATGAAAATTTAAAGTTTAAAATCTAATAACCCTGGTTAAAAACCTAATTCAAGATGTGTTGAGTCAATTACTGGCAAAACAAAAAAACAAAAATGTCTGAATCCAAACCAATATCCCTGGCCTAATATATAAACCATTTTTGACCGGCAATATCACTGATATCTATAATACAATAATAATATATAATATTATATTATTAAAAGTATAAAAATGCGTATTTCGTTAGCATGCAAGTATGCAACCACTCATCCTACCCACCTCTTTGGTGACTGGTGGTTGCTAAATAAATAAGAATGCCATTTTGCTTATTTAAACATCTATCTTCTCTCTGATTTTTCATCTCTCTCTCTCTCTCTCTCTACACACCAAAGAGTAAGAACTCACTCTTTCCTTCTTCAGTTTCACACACAATATATATGAATACATAATATAAATAAATATTGATAAGGCTGGTTAAAGTTAGTTAATGATTTGATTTGGATGTGTGCAGTGGGATCAGAAATGGTGATAGTGGATGATGATATCCCCTTTCCTTCACAGATCACAACCACCAAGCCTTTGTCTTTGCTTGGACATGGTATGCTTGCTATATGTATATATATTTTTCAACTGTATTTAATTAAATTAAGAAAAGCTTGAATTATATTAATAATTTCTGTCTTGTTTTTGTTGGTTGAATTTGAAACAGGAATTACCGACATCGTGATCCATTTTCTGCAAGTTAAGTTCACCGCCATCGGAGTCTATTTCGATCCTGAGATCGTCTCTCATTTGCAAAAGTGGAAGGGTAAATCAGGAACTGAGTTGGCCGAAGATGATGACTTCTTTGATTCTCTTATTTCAGGTGGATTTTAACTTCATTAAATACTTGATATTTCATTTTTAATTTAATAATTATATATATATATATGGTTTAAATAATTATAACAAAGAAAAACTGGACCTTGTAACATGTTATATAATGATGTTGATAGTCATATAATGCCATTAAGAGGTTATTTTTGTAAGAATGGTAGGTAAATAAATAAATAGTAATATAGTTGGTATTTCATTTTTAATCTATATTATATAATAATAAAGGTTTTTAAATAACACATGTCATCACATTAGAGTGGTTCCTATAAAATTTTCCCTCCCCTCTCATTAAATACATTTCTTTTTTATTAATATTTTATATTTCATTTTTTTTCCTTTTAATATATCATTTTCTCTTTTTAATAATTATTACTAATATAAAAAATTTAGTACAAATGTAAATATATTAATTTGTTTTATATAAATATATTGTATTAGTTATTAATAATAAGCTTTTATAAGTGATCAATTTCACATTGATTTTGAATAATTATTCTAAAAATTAAGGTTTAATATATTATATTAGTTAATTAATATTAATGTTTAATAAATGATATTATTGGATGAAGTGCTGGTTTAGTTAAAAATTAAAAATTTAAGTAAACTTTAACTTATTAGATGTATCTGATTATTTACTAAATTACAAGTTTCTTCATTAAAATTCTTAAAAGATAATTTCATTATTTATGTATTCTCAGTGTTTATGTTAATTTAAACGAGCGGTTTCTTTCGATTAAAGGATCAAACATAGTTCAAGTCAAAATAATCTATGGTTAGAATGAGTTTTGGTCTGCGGGTTGGTTTAAAAGAGTATCCATTTATAACTACTTTTATTTATTTATTTAATCAACCCATCATTTACGTTTCATCATCTTAAAAATCCACAAAAAAATATAAACACTAGACTACATGTTTTAGTTTTTCATGTGGATAACACAAATTCTTACCTTAGGAATACAAATGTTAGACTTAAGTACACTGTTAATCAGATGATAAATTGACTTTGTATATCCTTTTATTCATGAAAAAATCAAATTATATAGATTTCTTTAGTGAACGAGTAATACTTTCACAAAAAAAAAATGAGTTTGTTCATGAAACTAACAACCGTTTGCTATCCATGTCTCTAAGAGATGAAAAATATTGCCATTGTTCAGATGGTATTTGTCGAAATAAAAGTTTAGGTTAAAAGAAAGTATTACTTTCCCAATGTTTTAAATGGCTTCAAAATCTATGGTTGTCATAGGTTAGTCCCAAAAGCCGACGTCGACGTGAACTGCTTAAAATATTAACTAGAAAAGTGGCCTATGCAATGAAACTAAACTATATGTGAAAATACAATATGGTAATCGTGTTATAGAAGCTGCAATCATATCTGGAAGTAATATTAGAACACACATTTTTATTTAGAATAAAATCCTATACCTTTAGATAAATAATTAATTTTAAATTTCAAATAATGAAAATTTCACTTTATGTTTGTTTTACAATAAAGATAAATAAAAGCTAACGCTGATTACTATTGGTTTGTTTTTTAGACAACCTGTTTTAACTTATAGTCAGTTATGTGTTGCATAGCGTTAAAAACAGAAACAAAGTGAACTACTAATTTATGATATAGAGTGTGAAGTTAAAAAATATTGTATAGAAAAAAACAAGATTTGTGTATTTTCTAACAACTATTAATTACCATATTGTGTAATGTGTAATTAGTCTATCATATATTATATCTTTATATATGTTCAACATAATTTTTGTATTTTACATTGTGTTATTATTTAAAAAAAAATATTTATTTTAGCCCGTGTTTTCATGGGTAACTAACCTAGTAATTATATATATATATGGTTTGGATCATATACAAATGAAATTAACGTGCTAAACGTGAGAATCAAGTAGAGTAATTTATATATACAAGTAGAGTAATTATGTAATTACATCATAGAGTAATTACGTAATTACTCTATGATGTAATTACATAATTACTCTACTTGTATTTATAAATTACTTTACTTGATTCTTATGTTTAGCACGTTAATTTCATTTGTATGTTAACTTCCCCCCCCCCCCACACACACACACATATATATATGGTTTAAATAATTAAAACAAAGAAGAAACGATATTGGTAAATAGTTAAATAACTATCTCTTTATAACAAAGATTATAATGACAAAGCTAATATACGGTAATGATAAAACATTAATATCGTAATATTCAAATAAACAAACTTAAAAATAATTAATAAACTCGGTTGACAATTCGTTATTGTATTTGTGATGATTGTGAATGTATGCAGCACCTGTGGATAAATACTTAAGGATTGTGGCGATCAAAGAAATCAAGGGTGCACAATATGGGGTACAACTCGAGACCGCAGTGAGGGAGCGATTGGTAAATGATGACAAGTATGAAGACGAGGAGGAGGCCGCCCTTGAGCAAGTTGTTGAGTTTTTCCAGTCAAAATACTTTAAAAAGGACTCGGTCATTACATATAGCTTTCCTGCACCATCAAACACTGTTGAGGTTGGTGTCGCACCTATCTTATTAATATATCTAGCAGGGTACTGATGGGGCCCGTGATACGTAAATGTTTAATATGTTTTGCTTTGACAGATTGGGTTTTCAAGTGAAGGGAAAGAAGAACCAAAAACAATCAAAGTGGAGAATGGGAATGTGGTAGAGATGCTAAAGAAATGGTACTTGGGTGGCACCACGGCTTGCTCTCCAACAACCATTTCATCTTTGGCTAATGCTTTGTCTTTGGAGTTGTCTAAAATCTAAATACTTATGCTTGACCAATCCTCTTTTCTGTGTATCCCTGATTTGGATTATTCAAAATAATAATTTTCTTTTCAAATTGAGGTTGATCATTGGTATTCGATCTTGTGGTAATAAGTATTGCATTTTAGAATCATGTAAACTTACATTGAGGAGACTTGTCAAATCTTTATATGTTTAGTGGAGGCATTTGTTATTCAGTTAGTTGAAAGATAAGTTGTTTTAAGTTGATTATTCCATAGAGTAGTTGGAGCCTCAATTTTTGACATATGGTACCAATAGGCTGTAGGGAAACCAATCACAATTTTATCTATAAAATACAATACAATGGGAAATCAAATAACTTGAAAGAAAATTATAATACGAATTACAACCGAAATAAGCAAATACGAAGAAAGGGGTAGAAGCAGAAAGCTGATGCCCGTGTTTGATACGGTTATCTTAAAACAGATTTCGCGTCTCCACTGAGAGCACGTCTGTCTCCCAGGGTACAACAGCTAAAAGCAGTTGAACTGTCGGAGTAGACCACCAAGTCTGAAAAAGCACCTTTAATATTGCTGGAACGAAAGTATATGCTAAGTTTTCTTGAGAGCTTACAAAGGTATCTCAAGATTGTTTATTTTCTTGTGTATCTTCAACCAAGGCTCACCTTGGTTTATATAGTGGATAAAAGAAATGCTAACCAACCTTCGAAAACAGATAAAGAGTCATAGAAATTAAAACGAAAATAAATGACATTGGACGTCATCAATGTCATTATTTTGTTTTAATACTTTGAATCTAACCGCCTTCTTTCCAAATTCCGTACTAAATAAAGATCATCTTTAATTCACTTGTCGAGTTAAAGTTTTGACCGCTTTAACTTGTTTAAACCCTCAAATTTGAGTATCGATGTCTCATTCATCTTAGCTCTGTTAGGAAAACCATTTTCCTATATTTGTAAAAAAGAATATTTTCACAAAAATTCCAACATAGGCATCCGTGACAATGAAAAAGACGAGACCTTGGGACAATGTCCTGAAGACACTGGATGATTCATTTCACTAACAATAGATTGTTATGTCAAATGATGGATCTTGTTGACGAAGAAATGATGCATGCACAACCAAGTTATAGTCAATTGGCTGTTGGGTTATGAAGGCCTTTGGGCCGGTTTTATTAGGAGGCCCGGTTTTGGCTCCTAATTATGTTTAACCCTAATCTTGTTTATTATATATATCCCATCATGTAATTGTAATCTTGGTTATGAGCTAATAAGAAAACCTAGTTGCAGCCCGTGGACGTAGGTCCCCTCGCGGGGACCGAACCACGTTAAATTCTTGTGTCGTTTATATTTTCGTTTATGCGTGTTTATCGTTGTGCATGTGTGTGTTGTTTCGCTTCCGCGCGCCGCTTTGTTCCTAACAAGTGGCATCAGAGCTTTGGCTTGTTGGACACACGGTTCGTTGCACTGGTAACGATTTCGCAGAAGGTTTTGGTTCGAATATGTTTTTTGGTGATTAGGGTTGGGTAGGTCCGTCACCGTGAATAACTCTTGGAGATCGCAGGGTTAATTTCTGGTTCGTGTTCATCAGTGATCGACAGTCAAGATTGGTGGCTGTCAGGCTGAGTTAGGGTTTGACTATTTATTATCAACCGTAAATTAGGGAACCGGGTTTTGTGAAGACCATTTAGGTTCGGGTTCAGATTTGTTTGCAAGAGATTAGTCTGAGGTAACTTTATATAGTTTATTTACAGTTAGTTGATTTATCGGTTATTGCAAGAGCAAATCGGTTTATTTGGCAGTGTTCTGTTGAACAATCGTCAAGTTTAGGCCCGTGCCCTTGTTGTGTCTGTTCACTGTTTTTCGATTTGTTCTCGTTTGTTATTGTTATAACTGAAGACGAGGTGGTTATGATCGGAATGTTGACGGTTATGGATTTTGGTTGATTGGTTTGTCATGTGAACTTGGATATAGTACTGGTGATGGATAAACTTGGAGAAAATGGAACCAGCGGGTGTGCTGGTGACGGCATAAGTGAAAAAAAAAATGAGGTTAGTGGCAAGTCATGTAAACTATTGCTCGTTTGGATGATCTTTCGGTTAGGGTTTGAGTTAACTGATCGTGTGTACGGTCATAGAACCCTTGGTACCGCTTGATTTTATGAAAGTTCTACTGTTGTTATAGCTGTTTGCCTGTTAGCTGGTTCGAAACTGTGATTATTACTTCTTGTTCGTTTGGAATTGTGAAGTTATATCTTGTTTGGTGGTGATCAGTGGTACACCATTTGAGAGGTTCATAATCTCGTGTTGGGTAAAGTTATTTGCCGGGATAGTACGAGTGGGGTTCATCTCATGGAGTGTTGGTGTGGCATGGGTTGGGATAACAGAGACAGTGGGAGCTGGGCATAGTCGACTTGGTAGGTTGCGTAGAGGTGAGACATTTTAAGGGTCGATGTCGAAAGGTTTGGAATTCTGCTTTTGAGAATGTATCTGGGGTTGATGCATTGGGACTCAGTGAAGGAAGTGACGACTCTTGGGTTCAAGATTATGGTATGCTTTATTTGTTACTCACTTCAATGAAGCATTGTTGAATCTTTTAATTAAAGACTTTTGGAAGATACGAGTTTTTTTTTGTATCGTCGGAAGAAGTGAACCAACTTCCGAGTTATAAGGTCTTGGCTCGCTGAATCGGGTAGAGCTAAGGGGTTTCAGTTTGCAGACATGAAGCCTGGAGCCACAGTGATGTTAGTTTGAGCGTATTCGGAGGAGGTCTGAACATGTTCGGGGTTTTGGTAACAGTGGGAGCACGCAGGTGTGTTCTAGGTTTGTTTCCAAAGGGACGTTGGGTTCGGAGGACCAGGAATCCGAATGTGAAAATCTCTCCTGGTATAGTCTGCTGATTTTTTGGAGAGTGATTATCCTCTGGAAGTCTTTGGAGCCGGTTGTGTGAGTAAGTGAGGGTCGGTTAAGATTGAGGATGAGTCATTGGCGAGTTTTGTCATGGCTGGGTCTGGGATGACCGGATTGGAGTTCTCGGGAGCTTCAATAGGCCTTTCAGGTAACTGATGAGAAGGGCGGATGCAACCAGGGTGTGGATTGGTAGAAATCTTAGTTTGTTCCTAGAGAACTGGAGGCTTGAAGAACTTCTTTTGTTGAAGTTTTAGCTTGTTCTTGGAACTGGAGGCTTGGTAGATTTCTATTACTGAAGATTACTAGAGTTACTGGATGAATGAGATTGTTATATTTACTTGGATGGCAGGCTGGAATTTATCACAAGGCCTTCAAGTGGGAGATTGTTGGGTTATGAAGGCCTTTGGGCCGGTTTTATTAGGAGGCCCGGTTTTGGCTCCTAATTATGTTTAACCCTAATCTTGTTTATTATATATATCCCATCATGTAATTGTAATCTTGGTTATGAGCTAATAAGAAAACCTAGTTGCAGCCCGTGGACGTAGGTCCCCTCGCGAGGACCGAACCACGTTAAATTCTTGTGTCGTTTATATTTTCGTTTATGCGTGTTTATCGTTGTGCATGTGTGTGTTGTTTCGCTTCCGCGCGCCGCTTTGTTCCTAACATTGGCCATGTATTAGAGAGCACCAAAACGCCCATTAGTTAACATTGGTATTTGGTAATGGCCCCATATGGTTAGGCATCAAAGAAATCTGTATGACGTAATAAATAAAAATTTAAGTACATAATTGATATGGAACCACCTCAATTGCTAAAAAGAATTACGCCTGAATCCTTATGAGTACGAGTAATTATGCCACCAAGAGCGAACTAGTGTATCGCTATTTGATGAAATATTGTCGGTTACGATAATCTCAACTAAATAAAATAACACATGGTTGATAATTTTTTCATGTTGGTAATTCAAACCACCATAGACATAACACTTAAGAGAAATCGACAACCGATGAAACCAAGTACGTAGAGCCGGACTCTCAAATAAATTCTCATAAAAGAAGGTGCGGTGCTTTCATGTTTAATTGGCGAAACTTTCACGTTTCACTGGCGAAGGACACGCGCAATCACATCTCATAATTCGAAATTAGGTTGTAGCAGACAAGGACTCTTAGTTTGGATTATAATTAATCATTTAGAGGTGAACTCAAATCAAGCTGAATTGAAAATATCAATTTGATCTCCAGAGCACAATATAAGTCACACATAATATTTAACTACATTTTTTTTGGATAAGTAATACTAAATGAGCTGAGTTGCTTGTGTGCTACTCAAGCTTAGCTCGATAGAAAGCTCGAAACGAGTCAAGCCTTTTCAAGCTTGAGCCTCAAATAAGCCCGCTTAGTTATCGAGCCCGATTTCGATCCTTGTATGAGAAGCTCGTTTGGGCTCGTCGAGCCTTGTGTATTTTTATTTATTTTTTCTTTTTTGAACCTTTATGTATTAATTTCACATTGTACTGCCAAGCTCAAGCCAAGCTTTGCCTCATTTAAGGTACAACAAGAGCTTGAGTCGAGCTAAGGCTTGATTAATATTTTTTTTAAAATACACAAAAATAATAAATAGCATATGTAAAGTAGTTAATAAATTATAAACGAGCTAATCCTGAGCCTAAAGAAACAACTCACAAACTAGCTTGAGCTTTAGAAAAAAAGCTTGAATCGAGCTTGAGCCCTCCTAAATTAAAATGAGCCGAGCTCAGACTTGCCTCCGGCTTGTTTGGACTAAAAAAGTAACATTCTAGTAACTTCATTACGTGTGAAAAGATGTCACATTATTTTAATCATTAACTCCTAACGGTATGCACTTTATTAACCTTCTTCTCTAACGTAAAAAACCAACCTTCACAAACAACATACCGCTGAGCAAAAACCTCAACTCACAACAATGCAAGACCCATCAAAGCCACCCAACACGACGCCGTTTCCATTCAAGCCATCACACCACCGGCGAGCACTGTCCGAGGTGAACTTCCGGTTACCAGAAGAGCTAGATCCACCACTGGAAGACATCGGATCTGAGGAAGATCTGTTCAACACCTACATGAACATTGACAAGATCGGGTCTGTATTCAATTCCGGTGGTGGGGTTGCTGATATTGGCCAGATCAGCAATGCTGCCGGTGAAGGTGATGATGGAGATGGAGAGAAGGGTGGTGTGAAGCCTAGACACAGGCATAGTAATTCGGTTGATGGGTCGGGTTTTGAAGCGAAGAAGGCTATGGCGCCTGATAAGCTTGCTGAATTGTGGACTGTTGACCCCAAGCGGGCCAAGAGGTAATTTCATTTCATTTGTTGTGATCTGGAATTTGATTTACTAGTTTTAATATAATATTTGATTTATATATGATATTGGTTGTTATTATAGGGACTGGATGTTATAGTGTAATAATTGGGTATGAATATATGATAACAGCTAGGGGTGTGCATGGTTTGGTTCGGTTTTAGCCTCAATCGAAACCAAAGTTATTGGTTAATCTATAGTATTAACCAATTGGTTTTTGGTTAATCGGTTCGGTTTATTCAGTCATTTTGTCGGTTTTCGGTTCAATTTATAACCAAAACCAAACTTGGCATAAAATTTTTGCTTAAAATACATGAAATGGAGGTATCAAAGCTAGAAATATATAAAATTCGAATGGTTCGGTTTGGTTCATTTTGGTTAACCAAGGGTACAAACAAAAACCGATAACCAAATTTTAGTTACTTCAGTTTTTGGTTAATTTGGTGGATTTCTGTTCGGTTTCGTTGGCTTCAGTTAACAGCTACCTGCTGAATTGAGCGTCCTTGAGCACATACCTCTAGAAAGTTGGTTATTTTGTATTGGTGTACTGTTCTCTTTCATTAATGATATTGTGTTGGGTACTATCAATTACTCTTTTAGAGAAATTTGGCTTAGTGAATATTAGTTAATTAATGAGGAGAACTGCTACTGTGGTAAAACTATTTACTAGTAAATTCTTAGCTGAATATATCGGTTTGTGAATTGTTGAGCAATTTATGGCTTATACTATCCAGAATTTTGGCAAATCGACAATCTGCTGCACGTTCAAAGGAAAGGAAAGCGCGTTACATCTCTGAGCTTGAGAGAAAAGTTCAAACCCTACAAACAGAAGCAACTACCCTTTCTGCACAGTTGGCACTCTTTCAGGTTATCAATGAATGTTAATTTTATAGAAAATACGATGTTTTATCATTTATGTATAGTTTTATAATTAGTGAACTGAAATTGTTTTATAAACAGAGGGATACTGCTGGTTTGTCTTCTGAAAACACGGAGCTTAAACTAAGGTTACAAGCTATGGAACAACAAGCTCAGTTAAGTGATGGTAAGTATAAACCTGAATGATGCTTGCTGCTACTTTTTCTTTGAAATCTTGATATGTTAAGTTTGACTGCACCTAATTAGGCATCCTAGTTTTTAACTTCTCAGTTTTTATGAACTTTTTGAACGCCCGAATCTACTTCTTGCATAGGCTTGTAAACGAGTTCGAACGGAGCATATTTGTGTTCGTACATTTAACTGTAACCAAACAAACGATTAACATGAACGATTGATAGAAGGGGCTTTTCTTGTTTGTGTTCATTTGTTAAGAAAATAAAGATGCTCATGTTCGTGTATGTTTGTTTGTTAACGGTATAAATAACAGTTTGAAACGAACATAACTGAACATAGATTAAGGGATATAACTAGCTATAAGTTACAACCAGTTAGAACTTGGAAGTAATGTGAAGAGTAATGTGTTGGGCCTAAAAAGTTTATTAAAACTAGACCAAGTTGTAACGGGTCAAAAAAATTTAAAAGAATATATTAACAAACATAAACGAACAAGCTTAAACAAACTAACATAAATGAATATTAGCGAACGGACATAAATGTATTTAAATGAACGAACAAGACATGTGTTCATGTTCATTCATTTAACTAAATAAACAAAAAAATTTGTTCATGTTTGTTCGTTTATTAAATAAACGGACTTCCCGTGGAACAGTTTACGAAATGTTCACTGAATGTTCGGTTCGTTTACAGGTCTAATCTTGCCTCATTATAATGACGAAATGTTTCTAAATATTGAAATTTAAATAACGCTAGTCCTGTTTTGGTAGAAATTGCAATATGAAATCGTTCAGTTATGAATGGGTCGATATATATCTAGTTTCATTTTAAACCGGTCAAATAAAATTAGCTAAAAAAGAAACATGTCGAACGAGTTAAAAGTGTCTTAATGCGTATTTTAAATCACTTTAAATATAATCAACCAAACTTCTTAGGTAAAAAAAGTGCTTGTATCTTGTATGACAGTCCAAACCAAAACTTTACATGTTTCACCGACTAATTTACGGTTTGACAATGCAGCTCTGAAGCAAGAGGTGGAAAGGCTAAGAATAGCAACAGGGGAAAGTTCAGATGGTTACAATCTGGGGATTCAATATAATCAACCAAACTTCTTCGGAAACCAGAAACAAAAAGAGCCGCCACAATACCACCATCTGGTTGCAGCAACCGCCGCCCAGGGGGACCCGCTTGGCCGTTTCCAGGGGCTTGATATCAATAACATAGGCGGCTCTCGTCCTATCAAGTCTGAAGGAGTGTCGGTCTCCGCCAGTGAAAGCAGTGGTACATTCTGATTACTAAATGTTCCAGGTTCATAGATTGACTGACACCTTGTTAGGGCTAGAATCGCCATATATTTTTCTTCTAAATTTAATTGATTTGTTTTACATGATTAATGTTTTAGTCGTTAATCAGTCGACATGGCGACGGTTATGTTGTGTTTCTCTTGTAACATTTATTAACTTGTGTTGTAGCTCATTGTGAATTGTAATTTGTTTATTGGACTCATGGAATGGCATTTTTGTGTTGATTCCCTAATGAAGTAACGATAGATTCTATTAAATAATACATATAGTTATGTAATAACAATTAGGTTGGTAACTATGAATATGAAATTATTGGTACTAAGACCATCCGTTGTGGGGACTTTTTGGTAGCATTTTGGTGCCATGATGCCTGGGAACACACACCCCCCCCCTCCCGCCACATTATGGGTGCCGTTTTGAGTGTGCCAACGGCTGGCGTTTTGAGGAGGGTTGTGCGAGATAGAGAGAGACTAGAGGAATAAAATAATGATTGTAAGAGAGTTATGAGCATTTTCCCACTACGCTTATTATTTTGTAAAACTTTGAAATGTTGATTAAGCGTCACATGTCACAAAATGTCTACATTTGCCTACTTTTTACTACGCATAGTGTAAACATTAAAACAATGTTATTAACTGCAAGATTGTGAAAAGAACTGATTATTGAAATATGAAGTGCCACTTGGATCTTTAGAAGAGTGTACATTAAAAGCCACCACAATATATATGATTAATAGTTATTAAAATAGTTGTCCTGAAAAATTTTAAGGCTCTATCTCATTTGGAGTATAAATTAACAGTATGAAGATTTAAAGGCTCTATCTCATTTGGAGTATATATTGTGTTGGTTTACTGCAGAGTTATTCTATACCTCATTTGGAAATGGAGTACGTATCATTGTGTGTTTTTCTAGACCTAAAGGCTAAAGCTAATAAATGTTGAAATCTTTTTTGAATTTCATCGCAATCACACATTCCATATAGTGAGGTAAACATGGACTGGACTACATATTAACAAGAACCTATAAAGAACTCCACACTAGGGTTGTTCACGAGCCGAGCCGAGCCGAACCGAGCGAAAGCTTGCTCGTTGCTTGGCTTGTTTACAACCGAACTGAACCGAACGGCTGAAATTCGAGCCGAGCGAAAATTGAAACGAGCCAAAATCGAACCGAACATTTTTCGATCGAACATCGAGCGATTTCAAGCATTTTTATTTCTTTTTTACTTTAAAATTTTCAATAAGAAACAAGTTTAAAGGCTGTAAATAATATATTTTGTAAGCAAATTGGTAGTTTTTAGACAAACGTATAATAGATTGTAAATTTTTAGAAGAAGGAAGTTTGAAGTGAGACATAATGAACATGTAAACAAACTTTTAGTATTCTGAAAACTTGAATCGAACTAATAAAACTATAAAATTAACGGAATAGAAAATTTTTAAAAGGGTTTAAAAAATTCTATACTTAAATTTTTTATGTGTTTTGTCTATATATTTGTTCATATATAATTATATATAAAATAAATTAAAAATATTCGAGCCGAACCAAACCGAGCAGAGCGACTCGTTTACAATCGAGCGAAAAACGAGCGAGCATTTTTCGAGCAAATTCCAAGCGAGTGGCGAGCAAGTTCAAGCGTCGAGCGGTTTAGACGGCCCTACTCTACACAAGTAAAAGCAGGCCATACCATATAGTATCACTAATTTAATAATAAACTAAAACGGAAATAAAATTTTAAACTTGAAAAGGCCCAAATAGCGGCCTGACAAGCCTTGTATTAAACTAGAAATCATATAAAGTGTAGCCTTCGTCTTCTTTCTTGCATCATGTCAACAGTATCAAAATATAAATGTTGACAAATAGAGAAATTTAGGCAGTCCATCTAACACCAACTACAACTTTCAATATCCAGACAAAAATATAACGTTATATTTATGTATGTCACATCGAACCACAATAATTAAGTTCAAACAAATTATTGAATTATTCAATCAAACAGGAGTAGCCATTTGCTGTCTTGTAAATTTACACAAGTTTTATGAAGTTTGATGGGAACAAGGATAGGATGGCATCCAAATATTCGTTTCCTTTTTCTTGTTTTATAAACTGAAGAGTGAAAATAAACCAACTAAACTAAATGAATTATAAATGTAAAATCCTAGAGAAATAAAACAACGTTTGAATAAAATTGGGAAAAAGAATAAGCTAAAACTCCATCATCATCAAAATGTTGCTAGTTGTGACTTGTTAAAACAACATAACATAACATAACCTCACATTTTAAGGAGTCTTTTGTAATAAACAAAACATCCATCCATCCATCCATCCATCCATCCATCCATTCCAAATCATTTTCCCGAAGTAGCAAATGGCTGTACGAAGCTTGGCGAGCCGTAAAACCCTAGGCGCACTATCACAGCAACTGCGTGGACTGCAGACATTCGCGCTTCCAGATCTCGCATACGATTATGGCGCACTGGAGCCTGCGATTAGCGGCGATATCATGCAGCTCCATCACCAGAAACACCACCAGGCTTACATCACCAACTACAATAAGGCTCTTGAGCAGCTTGATGACGCTATCTCCAAGGGCGATGCTTCTACCGCTGTCAAATTGCAGAGCGCCATCAAATTCAACGGCGGAGGTTCAATTCTTATTATTATTATTTTACTGTCGGTAGTGTTTTATATCTAATTTGCACCGTAAATGAGTCGATTTGAAGAGACACTTCTTAATTACAGTTGAAAATGATATTAGATTTGCAACAATTCTACTGTTAAATATTTATTCGAGAAGTAATTGTAGTCCGTTTAGGTTTTGGATGATTATAGATACTATTAGGGGTGCAAACAAGCCTAGCCGCTTGTGCGCTTGAGCCGAATAATAAGCTTTCTTAATAAACGACCCTGAGCTCGAGCCGGCTGGCGAGCCTTAACGAGCATATTGTTGTATTAATATATGAATGTATATTTTTATGAATTATATTTATACATAAAATTATGATAAAATAAGTAAATAATATGTATTAGGCTATTTATAAATTTATAATTAAAATAATACAAAAATATGTAGAAGTATAATTAAAGTAATTCATAAAAACAAGTTGAGCCCAAGGCGAGCTCGAGCTTGAAAAACTACTCAATATCTGAGCTCGAGCTAGAAATCCACAAATGAGCCGAGCTTGAGCCTAGACGAGCTCGGAGCCAGAGCCGCTCGTTTACGCACCTAGATACTATAGCAATGCAGCAAGTAGCACAGTTTTGGTGATATCAATATTGATTAGAATACAAGAAGTACTAGATCGTGCTTGCTAAAGTTTCAAGCACTGATTCTAAATTGAAACGAAAGGAATGATTTTCAAACTAATCGAATTGTTTTGAATGTATGGAAACTGAGGTTCATATCTCTGAACTAGGCTACCTCAGTGAGCACAGATGATTTCAGATTCATTTTTATGTTTACAAGTAATGGTTAATGATATCTGTGATGATAATTGATAGTATTTTGTATTAAATCATCGATGAAGTAAGTAAGATACTTAGATGAGACATATTATTGCAAAAGCTACAATACTGTGAAATCAAATGTATGCCATCAATTACTGATCCAGTATAAGTTTGTTTAGTTACTATTTTATGTGTGTATTTATTACAAGTCTACCATGACTATTGATCTCTCTCCTTTTTCGTATCTGAGTAGGTCATGTGAATCACTCAATTTTCTGGAAGAATCTCGCTCCCACCAATGTAAGCGTATTTTTAAGATCTAAGTGATAATTCTGACCAAAACTGAAAGTGAATCTTTTTGCAGGCAGGGGGTGGTGAGCCACCACATGGCTCTTTGGGCTGGGCTATTGATGAGAGCTATGGTTCAATAGAAAAGTTGATTGCTAAGATTAATGCAGAAGGTGCGGCTGTGCAGGGTTCTGGTTGGGTGGTATGCACTTTATCTCATTGCTGATTGCTCATACAGTTAATATTTTCGCATATCATCAAGTTTTTTAACTTTAAAATTGTATATTGGCAGTGGCTTGCAGTGGACAAAGAGTTAAAAAGGCTTGTGGTTGAAACCACAGCAAACCAGGTGCATTAAGTTGGTTAAAGAGGCTTTCTTATTTCCTGGCTTAGAGTGATTTAAACAAACTATCATCCTCTTTATTACCTTCACTAATCAAGTTCATTTGAATTTATGTTGTAGGATCCACTGGTTACAAAAGGTGCAAGTTTGGTTCCTCTGATTGGCATAGATGTTTGGGAGCATGCATACTACTTGCAGGTGATTTAAAAAAATCATTTTTTATCGAGTTGCAACTTTGACTAATTTATGGGAAATGGGTCAATTTGGGTTTATACTTTATCTATAGAGGGTGAATTTGCAAGTCTTAAATCTTTTCTAATAGAAACGTATTGAAACTCGAAAGCCACCTAAAGTGTATTCAAAATCTGTAATCCTCTTCAATATTTTTAACAAAAGTTAATATTATTGTAGTATATAGTTTTTTTTTTTTTGTGTTTCAACTTATTTATATCTATTTTCAGTACAAAAACGTGAGGCCTGATTACTTGAAGAACATATGGAAGGTGATTAACTGGAAATATGCAAGTGAAATCTATGAGAAAGAGTGCCCTCGAGGCTGAGTGCAACAAGTCGAAGAGTGTTAAGAAAATGTTTGAGACCAGTCGTCCTTCCCCGTTAGAATAAAGAGTTGTTCAACAGTTTGTTTACATTTAAGGTTGTTGCTTTGATTCTTGCTATATCTAATCAGTTTCACCTTTTACAAAGAATAAATAAACATGCATGTTTGTGTGACATTGGCTCGGTTTAAATGGTAGTGCGGACCTAATGAGCTAGCTATGCCTTTAGGAAACGACAAACTAGTGGTGTTGGGTGACTTGACTCGACCAGTTTTACAGATTCGGCAGTTTACCAGCTCTGTTTTGACTGTTTAAACTGGGATTTGTTTTTTAGATCATTATTTTGAAATATATAAATAAGAAAGGTTTAAGGGACAGGTTTTGTACTTCTGTTTAAACTGCTTGTTTCAAACTGGATGCAATTTTCATCGAAAGCTTCAATGATTTCAGTCAATTCTTTGAGCATACCATTTTATTATTTGATTTTTTTTAAGAACAGCGACTTTCGTATATTTAGGTTACCGTACTGTCTAAATTTGGAGAGCCCTGATACCCTACTCTGGCCAGACTATGTTGTTTTAACTGGCCCCACGCTGGCTTCAGAGTTTGGCTTAGGCGTTCCCCCGAGAAACCATACTGCCGACTGCCACTTGACAGCCGTTGTGCCAACCCAAGAGCAGAACTCTCTGGCGTAACACACGGTGGGACGAAAACCCGGGTGGGCTTAGGATTTAAGCTGACAACTTTTGCACAAGGCCTAGCTCAAATCTTTTATTGTTAATATCCACCCAAATATGACACAAGTGGGATTTGATCTTGAGTCTCCATTGAAGAACTCAGTCCTCTTACCATTTTAATATTTGATAAGTTATTATATTGTTTCCTTCATAAATCAATGGCCTGTTTATTTTTAATTTATGTAATTGAGCAAATATTATAATTGATCATCAAAACAAAATCTTCGATTGATTGCATGCCACGTTAGTAGTGGCCTAGTGGCTTACTAATTTTGTTCAACCTATCAAAATCAGTTTTTGGAGGATTCCTTATTTTACCTTCTTATAACTTTTTATTAAGTTAACAAGTTACAAAAGTGTAACTTATTAACTTTTCTCTCTCACATTAAAAGCAATCTCAAACACCTTATTCTTTTTTAAAAAGCTAGCAAGTTATAAGTTAATGAAAATAAGCAATCCCAAACACCCCATAAGATGTCAACAAAATAAGGGCCTTTAGAGCGTGTGTAGTAATGAAGGGGCATAATGCCCCCATCACCCCCACTCTATTAGCTGGAACAGCTTTTATTTTATTATAAAGGTGAGTTAGGAGCGCTTTGCATAAAACGCGCAAAGCCAAATTTGCCTAAAAAACTCCCAAAACACCCCTGGGGCGGTTTGAGCCCAAGAAGGCGCCCAGCACAACCGGCTAGTTGTTCTTTATATAATAACTAACTTTAAGTAGTTTTAGTTTACTATTTAAATAGATTTCATATGAAACAAATCTACAACTCTTTTAAAAGTCATTATCGTTTACAGAATTGAGAGACTGAGATTGTTATCATTTAAATTTATACTACATCTACCCTGTTTAGTTTCTCTTTATAATTTAAAATGTTTTGTTTGATAATTTTCGTAAGCCCTATATGATTTCGGTTTGATATCATAAATCACTAATCCTCCCTGCCTCTCTCTCCTTTCTGGTTTGTCACAAACTCTAATGGCTCTCGTGACCGTTGTAACTATTGAATCAGTTGCCGCCGCCTAAAATCGGCCGATGTCTCCCTTCTTATTGAAACTCTTTTCCATATGCTAATCATTAAACTTCTTTCTTCTAATAATCTTGAATTGTGTAATGCCGCAATCAAGTTCACCATCTTTTCTCTTACCAGAAATTGCTTAGTTATATGAATTGCATCATTCAAGCATATACATAGACACAATAGCACTCCCTGAGATCCCCTTTTTTAATGTGTGTGGTTCGAATATTTTGTTAGAATTGGAATATCAATTTTATTTTTTAAAGCGTTTGATAGAGAGTTTATGAAATTAAATTAGAATTGTTTGGGGTCGCTCCTGATATATCGGAGGCCATTAACTAATAAAAATGAATCCTTAAAATATAGACTTCTTGTATGTATGTGTGTATACACACGAAACTCTAAATGGTCGCTCATGATCGTATTCAGTTTTTATAATAAACATCACAATAGAGACAACAATTGGCAAAACCTTCTCCAAACCTGAAGCAGGTCTATGTTCGAACCAATATTTTTTTCACGTCACATCTAGTAAAGTTAAAAATCAAAAAAGAAAATAAAAAGACAAAGGGGTAAAGATTCAACCACTGGGTTACATTAATACTATTAACTCATTTTGGTTCTTGTGTATTTTATACTAAGTAACTCATGTAATACACGTACGAAAATTATCAAACAAACACAAATTATAAAAGATATGTTTATATATTTGAATAATTTGTAAATTATGTATTTATATAAATTGGTGATTTTACATAAATTTTACTTTTGTGTAGTGGAATTGAATCGAAAACACATAATTCAGGGGCTGACACCCGATAATGTTAAAAAGCAATTAATATACCGTTTGATTGTAGATTAGTTAGTATGTGTATAAGCTTATGGATGCGTGTTGATTTATTATATTGGGCTATATATAGTTGCTCGCTCATCGAATCCTATGTGTTATACCTGAATTTTGTCTTGGTTAAAATTTTCATGAAAAGTAATTCCTTTAAAGTTGTGAATGCATTCAATCAAGAAAACCAGAACCTCTAACAACCAACCGTTGCTCATCTGCCACGGTGTCGTTGCCCTCACCTCCTGGAGCCATTGTGACCACCATCGCCACCACCCATCATTATGTCCACTCTTTGTCGCTAACGCTATTAAACGGTTAAACCCAACACAACTGCTTGATAGCCATGTAAAAAAATACAACTATGAAATAACAATAATAATAATGGGTAAAGTTAAAATACAAAGGATAACAAAAATAAGAAAGATGAGAAGAATTCTAATCCATTGATCTTATATATGAACTGTGAAGATTAATTTAAGAGAAATAACCCACTTTTGTTGACCTTCTCTTTCCACATACAAGGCACATGTTAATTCTTTCATCATTGAAGAACGTCTATAACTTCTTCATACAACATTCTTTTTTAAATTTTTTTTACCATCATAACAAGCGTTTTTTTAGTCTAAGATGAGTATCATATTATTTATATAAAAATAAAAAAATAGTGGGTTTTTATATTGTGTTATTGGTTGTTCATTGTGTTTTTTAGTTGGTTTTTCTATGCATTGTGTTATAAATTTCGGTCATTGTGTTATCAATTGGTACTCATATTAAAGATAAAAATTAAAACAAAAATTATGTCATCGGGTCTTTCTACTTATCATTGCGTTTTAGTCATTGTGTAATACGTTAATTTGAGAAAAAAAAGTATTACGTTCATTGTTATTGTGTAATATGTAGTTTCCATTGTGTTTTACGTTTCAAGTCATTGTGATATCTGTATTCACCATTATGTTTTACGTTTCAGGTCATTGTTTTATATATAGTCATCATTGTGTTTTACATTTCAGGTTATTGTGTAATATGTATTCATCATTGTGTGTTATGTATTAGATAATTTGTTGTTATTTTATCATTATATTTACGTATTATTATTATTATTATTACACAACGATATTATTAGTATTTAAAAACACACACAATGATGATTTGAAAGACACAATGACAAACAGAAATACAAAGTTGCGAAAAAAACATAATAACAAACAAAAAGACACAGTGACGTAATTTTTATTTTAATTTTTATATAACAAAGTCATATTCATATTAAAGATTAAAAAACGGTTGTTATTATGGTGATTTAAAAAAAACGTCATATGAAAAATTATAGATGTTTTAAAATGATGAGGGAATTAACATGTGACTTGTATGTGGTGAGAGAAAATATGTATTATTACTTTTATACCATTTTTTTGCTCCCCAACTTGACACATGTCAATTGATTATGGTTTCTCACACTTCTCTATTTTGGTGGTCTTTGTATAATAACTCAACCCTAATAAGAATAATAATAATTTTAGACAAAGGGTGGATAAGAATAATAATTTTAGACATGAAAAGGTTAAAATACAAAGGAAGACAAAAATGAGAAGGGTGAGAAGGATTTGTGGTCACACAAAAAACCATTAAAATTCAAAAAATTAATAAAAAAAATCATAATTCAAAATATAAATAAAAATTAAAAAATTAGAAAAAAAAAGAAAAATGTTTCCCTCGTCATTCTCGTTACAAAAAATAAAATAAAATAATAATAATAATAAAAACCCGAAAATACATAATGCAAAGACAAAAGACACAATGACGAAAATGAACAGAAGACACAATTATAACTAAAAAGGACACAATAAATCACAAAATATAACACAATGCCGAACAAAATTGTAGGACCCAAAACCCGGGAGTTCTACAGTTGGTCATCATACCCAAGTATTTTTAAGTAATGTCAAAAAAATGTTCCCATTTATTCAAAAACACGTCTAGAGTTACATGTAGCGGAAAATAAACAAGTACCAAATCCCAAAACCAGGAAATATGCCCAAAAATCAAAATTTAAATACGTGTAATAATAAATGAAAAGAAAACGGTGTGCATTATTAATTCTCCGACTATATATGCCTTCAACCATCCAGGTAGTCTCGAGCATGTCCAAGCGGTAGTCCCCAACTTCTCAACATGAAAATCAATCTAACATACACACAAAGTCAGCTTAAGTTGAGTGAGTTCATGTTTTTGTAAATGATATTTATAAATCAATTTAAATAATAAATATACAATATTGGAGGAAATCAAAAGTAGATAAATAAATAACTTTCCTTGGTAAAACACGCAACACGGGCCTCCTCACCACGAGTCTTCCTCGAGTAATATATTTGACCCGATCGCGGTCTAACAAAACAAAATCACGTAACACAAGCCTCCTCACCCCGAGTCTTCCTCGAGTAATATATTTGACTCGGTCACAGTTTAACAAAACAAAATCACATAACACGAGCCTTCTCACCCCGAGTCTTCCTCGAGTAATATATTTGATTCGTTCACGGTTTGACAAAACAAAATCACGTAACACGAGCCTCCTTACCCTAAGTCTTCCTCGAGTAATATATTTGACTCGGTCATGGTTTGACAAAACAAAATCACGTAACACGAGCCTACTCACCCCGAGTCTTCCTCGAGTAATATATTTGACTTCGTCACGGTTTAACAAAACATGATTACGTAACACGAGCCTCCTCACCCCGAGTCTTCCTCGAGTAATATATTTGGCTCGGTCACGGTCTCACGAAACGGCGGGCCTCTTCACCCCAAGTCACGAGACACGAAGTCAAGGACTCAAGTAATATATTTGACCCGCCTTAACATAAACATGCAACACGGGTCTCCTCACCCCGAGTCTTCCTCGAGTTATATATTTGACCCGGTCACAGTTTAGCAAAACATACACATCCATATACACACTTGCATACATCTTAGCCAATCAATCAACTAAATAACATCATTAAGCATTGTCACACCCCGACTGAAGGTGGCGGAACATGCCGAGGTGTAAGGATTGTCAATAAGCACATGACACTAATTAAAGTGACAGTATTTAATAAACTCATTTCATTTCACAACATCGAAAATGTCACATAACAATTATCCATAAAATAACCATAAACAAGATATCACAAAATATGGCAAATTTGATATTGTTCACTTTTACTAATATCCTAAGGTCTTTGATGTCGTTTTCTTCACAATCATAAATCAACCAAGATGCAAACCTGCAACATTTCATAAAATAAAGTTTTTCAACACAAAGGTTGGTGAGCAATTCATAAGTTTAATCATATTAGTATATAATAAAGATAGCCACAAAACTTGCATACGAAACGATAAATAAAAGTGGTAATTTGAATAAATAGATATCACTAAACACATTAGCGACACCTAGCTATAAGGGGATGCCAAATAGTCTAGGATTTTATAGTTATCGTTAATTGCATTACGTTAACGACACCTTGCTATAAGGGGATGCCAAATAGTCTAGAATTTTATAGTTCCACCAACCAAAAGCGATAAACACATAGGCATATAAGCATAGAACACCAAATCGAACAAATATTTAGGTAAAGTATACAACTACGTTTGTGGTTTAAGATTCAAATATAAAACATTTTGTTGAATAAGTATGAAATGTCACCCCCAAAATAAAAGATGGAAAATGAGGTATGAAGTACTCACCTTCAAGTAGTAAACTTGAAAGATGATAATTTGGAGATTTGTCGGAACGACGAATTTAACGCATAATGCCTAAAAAGAAAAGAAGTCTTGAATTTAGAAAGGTTGTCTTGAAGGTCTTTAAACAAAATAAATGTTGAGAAATGTAAATAATTAAAGTTCAAGGTTTTAAAATGTAACTATTTAAGAATTTATAATAATAACCCTTTAAAAATGTAAGTTTGCTCGAAACCGGGTTAAAGTATCTAACCTTAATATTTACTCAACATATGTTAAGTAATAAGGTGGGTAAAATGCAAGAATGCAAATCCTTTTGGAATAAAGATACTAAAACGGTTTTTTTTATCGAGTGTTTGGGTTGTCGGTTCGGGTCTTGATAATTGGTCAAACCCAAAGTCAACTTTCCAAAATATTGAATGTTATGAGATAACTCAATAAAATTTAATGAGACTTAACCAAGTATGTAGTTCCGTTGTTTTAGAACTAACAACTCACGTTAAGCGAGTGTTCGGTTTTGTCGGTCCAAAATTTGTTATGAGATCAAGTTGGATTCAACATTTCCAAGTATTTAAGAAAATATTTAAAAATCAATTTGTAACTATTTTTAAAGAAATATACAAGTCTTGATGGCTAAAAAAACACACTTGTGTGTCTTAAGTGAGTAAGAATCGGTTTGGTTCGGTTTCCATCTCACAACAAGTTCATAGATGGTTTCCACATGTCCAAACACTAAAGAACTTGTATAATAATGTACAAATAAAAAAATACTTTAAGTTTTATAACCAAAAGTTAACAATAAAGTCTTTAAACAAAAGTTCGGTTTTCGGTTCGGATCGTGTTTCGGGTTAAGACCAAGGTAAGATTCTACAAACCCATAACCATAGAATTTGTAAAAATGATTTTAGAAACTTAGATCTAATAATAAGTATGTTTAAACAATTACTTAACAAAACTAGTAACAAAGTTCGGTTTATGGTTTAGAGCTATTTACGGTTAAACCGAAGCATAGACTCTTAAAAACCCATAACCATGGAACTTGTAAACATGACCAAAAAACTAAAATAAGCAAGATTAATATGTATGAACAAGTTATATAGATGTATATATATCAAGAACACGAAGTCCTCCATGAAGCCTTGCCTTATGAGGTCCGAAACCTCACCGACCGGAATCGGAGAAGTAACTACCAAAGGTAAACAAGGGGTGTATATTATATATATGTTGCACAACCATAAACGAGTATTAATAAGGCTACATAAACTAATTAAGATGAAAGACTAAAAACCTTCAAGAACATTTAAGAAGATAACCTTGAATCTTTGATGTTTGAGAGAGTTTTTTTTTTTGGAGTTGTAGCAAGGGAAAATGAAGAGGAAAGGTGGTGTATATATAGGGTAATGTTGGTGGTCAAATATGGGTGTGAGACACAAGAGTTTTCATGCAAAATGGATCAAGACCAAAACACAAAACAACAAAAAATAAATAAATAAATAAATAAAAATAAAAATAGGATGTGTTCAAGACCCAACAAGTGTGAAACAATATTGTAACATAAATCCATCATTTTGATTATAACGTAAGCTTCGGTTTACAAATCGTGTCGGTTTACATAATAAACAAATACAAAAACGAATACAAACAAGACCCAAAATTGACAAATATCACAAGCATAGCCTTTAATATATAATTTCGGGCACATATAACTATAGACGAGTCTATTATTATCCTCAAGCATAGGCTATCAATAATATATAGTTTCCAGAATTATATATTTATAAACGAATCTAATGATATCCTCAAGCATGGGCTATCAATAATATATGGAATATTGGCCTCATATAATCCCAACTATGGCCCATTGGCAAATATAAGGACCAACTATCGAAATGGCAAAATATAATCCCAACTACGCATGTGGGTGGAAAATTAACGGGAAGTTAACCTTCCGTTAATTTTTGTGACATGGCGGCTGAGTTGTCTCATAACTTGCTGACGGGGATGCTGACGGGCCTATTAATTAAAAAAATTTTCTTAAAACACCTAGATAATGACATGGACATTGAAGATTAAAACATGTTGAACTTATAATGGTTAATTAGTTTCTATTAATTAACATTTCAACTTATTAACTCATTACCAAACCCTAGGTCCATGATGTAACACAAAGTGTACATCTTATTGCATCAAATTACCTTCATATTCATCCCGAACTTCATGCAAATTCATTGTTTTAGGTACTTATTTGAGTTATTTGTTAATTTGCAGGTCCGGGCGCCCGCCCGACAAAGAAAACATGAAAATGGGGCGTTTCGGGACAAAATAAGCATTCTACCAGACCTGCATGACCATGCTTGCCAGTGCACTTGCCAGTGCCAGACCTGCACGACCATGCTTGACAGTGCCGACCCCGCACGACCATGCTTGCCAGTGCCGGAGCCAGTGCCACAAGAATTCAAAAGTGCACGATCGTGCATGGTCGTGCGGATGCCCGTGCATGACCTGCACGACCATGCGGGCCCGTGCCGATGACCGTGCCAGAACAGAGAAATCTGACTTTTGGGTCAGATTAAAGCCAATGGTTGACTTTCCACAAATAGGCACGGTCGTGCAAGCCCATGCAAGTGCCCGTGCCAGACGTCCAGACAGCATATATACACATCCATTATCCTCATTTTTGTATGTGGAGTCTTGGGGATTTTCTCTCAATCAAGTGCAGCAATTTTAGGGGATTCTTGGAGGCTTCCACCAACATAAGATTCATCATTCCATCCTTCAATCCTTTCTTGATTTTGGTTTGCATTTCTATTTTTAAGAGCATGTTTTGTAAGCTTATTTTAGATTGATTGTAGTTGTATTAAGCCTTATGGGCTAAGACCTTTACTATCTAGACATTGTTGAAGCTTTTACTATTGTGATTTTTATCTATGTATGGTTATGGTAATTTGGTTTTCTTTCAAGGAAATGTTGAAGTTATGAGTTGATATTGATGGTGTTCATGCTTGTTAGAATTGCATACCTTGTTAGTCTTACAAATGTTTAGGCATTCATGTTGGAAAACTATGTTCTAGATGTTTGTTTGTAAACTTTGAATGTTCATGTTTTCTTTGTTTACATTGCTAAGTTAGGAATGACTAGTAAAGATTAGTTTGGTTATAATATTATTGATGAGCATGAAACCCTACACTTGATATTGGAAAATTGATGAGTGTTGTTATGATTCTTGACTTGGTGATGACTTGCTAGTTAAAGTTTCATAAGTTGATGTTTAATTCATGAGTTTAGCTAATTTTGTGTAATCTTAGGTGGTTAGAATGTTGTTCATGCTAGCTTTCCTTTGATTATGAGACTTTGTTGTTTTGACAAACAAGTTAGTCTATGTTTAATTCTTGATTGGAAGCCCATCATGATGATTATTTGTTAGTATTAGGTTGCTTGATTGTAATCTAGTATTTATGTTTAGATTCATGATGTTTACCACATCATTACTATTTTATCACATTAGTAGAGTGGATGCGTGTCTAGGTAGTCTTGTTGGATTGATTGTTTCTTGTATTTTTACTTGCTTTGTTTTCATTGTATGCTAGTTTAGTTAGTTAAAAACTCAAATTAAGATTTCTTTGTTCGGTTAGTCATTTACAAAGATTTAGTACTAGAAAATTACTGTATCCATGGATTGACACTCGGTTCTTGCCGACACTTTATTACAAACGATAGGTACACTTCCCTTTCGTGTATGGTTTAGTTGTAGGTGAAAACCTATTTTTAAAACCCGATTTGTGTGAAACTTTTATCCAAATTTATATATATATTCACACACGTCAGTCCACCTTACATGAAATTCACCAGACACCTTCGACTACATCATCATCGGCGGCGGCACCGCCGGCTGTCCTTTAGTCGCCACCTTATCCTCATTCTCCTGCCAAATCTTTCACCTCCGACGAAAACGTCCCCAGCGCCGGTCTCGGCAAATGGTGCTGTGGTGTTGGGCCGCCAGGAATTTGAAGTCGCCTGTTGCCGGTCTCGGATCTCCGTTCAATGGCACTTAAACCCAAATCTAGTTGCCCCAACATTGAACCACCACCTCCATACAACCCTAGATCTTGGAACAGAACATCGGGGGTGTTCGATTCGATAACTATGGTGGTTATTTTGTCACCGGAAACCTGCAACTCCGGTGCTCTTTGACACACATAGCTCAAAGTTGTTAATTTCAGTAATTGATTGATTGATTGTTGGTGTTGTGTTCTTAGGGTTTTGTAATTTGGGGAAAGTTATCAAATGAGAAGATAAAGATTTGGTTTTGGAGTGTGTACTGGAAAGGGTGTGAGGGATGGTTGATTTGAAATTTTTTTTTAATTAATAGCCTTGTCAGCATCCCCGTCAGCAGGTTATGAGACAACTCAGCCGTCACGTCACAAAAACTAACGGAAAGTTAACTTCCCATTAATTTTCCACCCACATGCGTAGTTGGGATTATAATTTGCCATTTCAATAGTTGGTCCTTATATTTGCCAATGGGCCATAGTTGGGATTATATGAGGCCAATATTCCATAATATATATATATTTTAAAAATATATATAATAATAAACGAGTCTAATAATGTCCTTAAGCATGGGCTATCAATAATATAAATTTTAGCCAATCGACCAACCAAACAACATCATCACGTGTAAACCATAAACAATGAATAGTCCAGGAATTAATACAAAGTCTAATAATATCTTCAAACATAGACTATAAATAACATATATAATTTTTCGGAATATATGATCGTAAATGGGTTTAAAAGTATCCTAAGGCATAGGATATAATTTATACATAATTATAGAAATATACAAATACCAGTAAAACTAAACAATATTGCCTAATTAGTTTAAACGCGTAAAACCGTAGTAAGGTGTGTATGCTAGCCCAAAACGTAAAAAGATTAAAAAGGGTATCATGAAACTAACCTGGTGTCGCGTGTAATAGACTTTTCTTAAAAGTCAAAAGAATGCACTTGACTCGTTAACTGATACCTAATACAAGTGTTTATGTTATGAGAGTGTGTTCAACAACACAAAACTCTAAGACTCACATATGGACTCACACACAAACACAAAATTGACTCGACGACTCGCTGGTGATTTCAATTAATATTGGTAGTTCCAAGTTGTTCTAACATGCATCCTATGTCACACCATGATCAAAACATTAAGCAATTGTCATATAATTCAAATTATGATCAGGCAGTTTGTAAGATAGATTATAGCATATACAGACGGATTTTATTTAGTAAGCAAAACTTAGAAATAAATTCTACAAAATTTACCACAGTAGAATATATGAATTATGTTTCTCAAACAATTTTTATTAAATTTTAATCATGCATATAAAACTCACAATAATTCATTCATTGCAGATAGGTGCCAATAATTCAGTCGATAGTGCAACAAAAAGTATTCTAATGGTTTTCTCAACTAATTTATCCAAATTATGCAAGGCTAATTGGGTTGTCTCATAAACTTATAATACTAAGTTACAGAAGTGGAACCAACCCGTTTGGATTTGTCATTGGGGAGTAATGGTGTCGGAAAGACAGACCAGAATATAATTCCCCAAATCAGCTATGACCTATGTTCTTGTAAAATCATAAAAACCATTCAAATCTCGTCCAAAAATTATAAATTATACCTTTTTTGGAAACTAGAGTCAAAGTATAACATCATGGAAACAAAAATCGATAAAAAACAATCAATTATCATTAAGTTACAGACCAAAAAATAAACGATTACGAATCTGTCAGTAAATTATTATTATCCAAACTCAAACCCTAACATGTTTATGACATCTCTAAGGTTCAATAAACGGTTTAATGGTGAAAAAGACATTCCTTGATGTAGTACTAACCTGGAATTGGTTGACATGATCTTGGTAGAGGCTGGTATGGAAGAAAATCGATGAAGTGAGGGGGTGGGGAAGCTGCCGATCGCAAAAACCAGGAGGGGGAGGGGCAGCCATTATAATATTAGTTTTATAAGATTTTACAATCTGAACCCCTCCACTTGTAAATGGTGTTAGCTTGAACCGAAAGATAATTAAATGGACTTTTAAGAAGTACTAGCAAGCCCCTCAACTTGGAAAACCAAATCTGTTTAACATACGACTTCTATAGGCACTTAAGCCGATTAACGAAAATTTCTGGGCGTTACAAAAATATAACATAGTGTTAAGTAATATAACACAATATCAAGAAAAAAAAACACAATGTCAATGAAAGAAGACACAATCAATGGCGAAAATGAACGCAAAACACAATGATCTTTTTCCCTCAACATTTTTTTTAAGAATGAGGAATACGGTGGAAACATGTTTGTGTTTTTACTTTTTTTTTGTTTTTTTATTAAATTTTGAGTTATGATTTAAAAAAAAAAATTGAATGATTTTTTTGTGTGACTATAAATCCTTCTCATACTTCTCATTTTTGTCTCCTTTTGTAGAATAACTTGACCCTTTTAAACAAAGGGTGAATAAAGTCATTCAAAAGAAAAAGAAATGAAGAATAGCAAAAATAGAAATAACAACAACAACAACAACAATAATAATATTAATAATTAGAAGGGTTTTTGTAACACCCCGGCTTAAGCAGAAACGCCCGAGTGTGACGTACAGATTGCTCAAACACACGTGGCACTATTACGTGACCATAATAACATTAATTCATTTAATAAGCCAAGTAACACAAGTTCGAAAGTAACAATACAAGTTCAAACCAAAACATAACCATAACAATAGTTCTTTTATTGAAATACCCTAAGTAATCTAAGTGTCTTCAATACTTCAACCTCTAATCACGGTACCTGTAACATATGTATAAAATATGGTCAGCTATAAATATAGCTGGTGAGTTTCCACAGTTTAAATTACGTACATAAAAACCATACAATTCATAGACATGTGGTAAACGAGCAAGTAAGTCCTTTCCAGTTGGTACAACCAACGTACTTGGATAATCGCGCAAGTAAGGTCCTTTCCAATTGGTGACAGCCAACGTACTTGGATAATGAGGCCCTTTTCCACTCGATACAAATGGACCGGAGTGCAAAGGGGGGCGTATGATCATACTTAATGAGGCTTCCCAATCGTGCAAGTAATATTCGTGCAAGTAATACAAGTAACACACAAGTCCATATACGAATTGTAGTTTTGTAATAGAAGAAATAACACTTGAATCTTTATAAGGATACATATTCTACCCCAAAACATTAAAACGGGGTGGTGAAAAACTCACCTTAGTAATTGAAGTGAAAAAGGAATAAGAATAACTTGAAGGCGTCAAAGGAATCGAAGCAATCAATCCGTACGAACTATAAATAAGAATAAACATGAATTTTAACGGCTATTCCATCGGGATTTTAAGGTTGTTTAATTGTATGATAGTTTTAGAAGATAGTTATTATTTTATTACGAATCTTATGGCTCTTAGATTATTATATTATTATTTATGTTTTAACGACAACTTGGTTATTAGTACAATTTAAGCACTTTAATGGCGAGAAAACAAAGTTTATATGTTCGAAAAGCTTGAACTATTGTTTACAAGTCGAAAATATAATTGTTGCTTTAATAAAATGATTTTTAGAGAATTAAAGTTTACTTTGCGATTATTACACGATTTTTAATAACGACTTATGAAAATGAGAAACTTGATATTTATATGTAAAATGGTGAGATATATTTTATAGTTAATTTACATAATTTGTATTTAATTTAAAAAGGGTTTTATAAATTTATTATGATTATTAATTGATTAAAATGATTTATTAATTAATAATAAACTGGAAAAATGTTTAATAAAAAAAATATGCGATTGACCCGGGTTTCGAACCCGGGTCTTGGTGGTATAAGTTCTGGGTATTATCCAACTGCTCTGGTGACAATATTCGTTTATAGTATGATTTTTAATACTTAAATATACCATTAGCTTTGAAATGGATTTTAATAATAATAATAATAACAATACAGGGCCCAACACAAAAAGAAAAAAAAAACGCTTGACCCGGGTTTTGAACCCGGGTCTCATGTTTACAATGTTAACGATTTAACCAGTTGGACTAGGAAGCAATTCAATGAAGTTATGGAAACAATTTACTTTAAACAGATGTTCAACTTCATCTTCTTCATCTTCAAGAACATAAACCCTAATTTATCAATTGGGGTTTCTGTTCCATGTTCGTTATAATTAGACTAGGGGTTTTGTTTATTGGTGTAACGACATTAACAAGCATATATTAATTACCTTATAAGGTTTTGTTTTGACCGAAACCCAGTTGTTGGAAAAGTAATAAGAAAGCTCCCAATTACAGATAAATCGGTGTATTAGAGGGGGATTGAGAGGAATGAGCGAGTTGTTTATGAGTTTAGGCGTCTATTTATACTAGGTGGAGGAGCGTCTTCACATTAATTCGTTGATTTGATTATCCGGATTTTCCGGCGACCATTACGGGTCTATTTACGGCGAATAAACGCAATTAACTTGTTGGTTAATGTTTTTATATTGACGGAGAAACGCGTTTACATATTTATTTGGTTAAAACGACGAAGTTTGGTGGTGTTTGGGTTACCTCCGGCGCTGATTCCGGCGGCCGGAAAAACGTGAGGTGGGGGGGGGGGGACGGGATAGGGTTGGGTTTATTTAATAATATAATTTAAATATTATTTACACTTTGGACCCTGCAGTTTCATAAACATTTTAAATGATGTTTAATATCTTTTAAGCTATAATAAGTTTTTAGAGTTTACACTTTTTGCCCAAACTTTATATTATAAGGTCTTCGGTTTTGGATTATTTACGCTTTTTACTCGCGCGGCTCGATTAACGTTAAGGTTCGAGAATTTATAAACATAACAACGAACAACGAATAAAGAACATTAAATGTCGGAAATCACTTTATTAAAATATATTTAATACATCGAAACGACCCAACGGGTCGGGTTTACAATACGAACACGAATCGAAAATTGACGAATGTCACAGTTTTATTTTGGGAAAATTCATAAAATGTCCCATTAAAAGAGAGAGATTCTATTTTTGTCAATTACTTTATTTTGGGTCTGGTTGGTATGAGGTAATAAAATAAAGGGAATTGAATGAGCGGGGTAATAGAATGGACAAATAAATGAAATGGATCATTACCATTCCATTGTCTTGTTTAGTTATCATATAGGAATGAATTTTTTTTTTTCAAACTTTATACTATATTGGAATGAAATTAATCATCACTTTACACTATATTTTTTAAATAGTAAACTAAACACACATACTATTTTCATCAATTAATAGAGGAAATGACATAATAATGATATAATAATATAATAAAATTATAATTATAATTATAACAATAATAGTTATATTATAATAGAAAAGTAGCATCAATAACAAAATAATAATTATATTGTAATAGAAAAAATAATACTGATAATAAATAATATTATAATATTAATTATTATTATTGTAGATAATTTTTTTTCATTCCATTTCTTGAAGAAATAAAAAAAAAACACATTATCTTAAAGAATGAAAAAATCTATAAATAGAATGAATTGCATTTATTTGGAATT
This sequence comes from Bidens hawaiensis, assembly GCF_021521415.1. Lineage (NCBI taxonomy): Eukaryota > Viridiplantae > Streptophyta > Magnoliopsida > Asterales > Asteraceae > Bidens > Bidens hawaiensis. The sequence continues at coordinate 119,994 of NW_027493544.1, forward strand.
ATTTATTTAATGATACGTGACAACCAAGCATGTTTAATTTCATTCATTTGGAATGATACATGTCATTCAATCCTCCATTCTTTTATACCAAACACATTGAGGCCTAACATATTTTTAGAAACTTTTATTTAAAAGGACAAAAATAAAATCTTTCATTACTAATTTAGTAATGGCTAATTTTCCATTTTATTTTTATATGTATATAAAAGCAACCCCTGAATGGGCCCATGTTTGGCAGCAGATATAACCGCAGAGATTCCCGGTTTCGTGTTGGCCACTCCCACTCCTGAAGATCTGCATCCATTATCACTTCACTTTTCTTTTCAACCCTACCTAATGCCGATTCATATGTAAGTTGCAATCTCGGTTTTATTATTTATTTCATCCCCATTTTCAATATTAACACAAACTTCCTTCACAAATGCAACTTCTTACCATCTCTATTATTGCTTTTCATTACATGTAAAATGCGAAAGGGTTATTGGTTATTATTACTTACTCTTGTTCTTCCAGTAACAGAAATGAGGTTGAGATCTTTTGCTTTTTCAACGGTCCTTGTTGAATTCAAAATGACATCATAAGCAGTTATTTATTTATTTATTTGGGCCCACAAAACCATCACCTATCATTATTATTATTATTGCATTCAATGTTTTATTAGGCTGAGGGGTGTGGGGGGCGCGAGAGGGGGCGCGAGTGGGGGCGCCAGCCAATAATATTGTGACGTGTGGCAGAGAGAGAAAGTTGATAAGATGGGTGTTGGTAGTGGTGCTCGCGCCCCGGGACATGGTGTGGAGGGGCACGAGAGGGGGCGTGAGCGGTTTTTTTTTTATTATTTTTTAAATGTAGTAAAAAAACGTATTATTAAAAAAACGCAAAAATTATTTAAAAAAACACACATTTTTTTGAAAATTCATATAATAAAAAAAACATACTAAAAATTAAACAAACAATAATATTTAATAATAAAACTAATCTAATACAAGATCCTCTGGTCGCCTCGCCCACAAATGTTCAACCAACTCATGTCGAAGATCCCCGTGTATCTCACGGCTCTTGATATTTGCTATGTTATGAAGTTTTTGTTGATCACTGATTGTGGACGGTTGTGGCGGAATGTCACCTTGGTAGTTTTGGCATATAGCTTTGCCCTCGTCTTCTAACGTCATGTTGTGTAGGATAAGACACGTGTAGACGACGTCCATTATCCTCTCCCGAGTCCAATAACGTATCGGGTTCGCCAGAACATAATATTGTTTTTTTATAGCTCCAAAAGCTCTTTCAATATCTTTTCTAGCAGACTCTTGCTTCTTCGTAAAATACTTCCGTTTGTCGGCGACTGGCTCTGTAAAAGCTTGAACTAACACAGCCCATTCGTTGTAAATACCATCGACCAGATAGTACCCGTACTTGAAGAGTTCTTCATTGGCAACAAAAGATTGAGGTGGTTCAACCCCGTCGATAAGGTCGTTGATCAAATGTGACTGATCGATAACATTAAGGTCGTTATTTGACCCAGCAACACCAAAAAAAGCATGCCAAAACCAAAGATCCTGTGACACCGCCGCCTCAAGTATGAGGGTCGGCCCTTCATGATCACCACGGTGGAACTGACCTCGCCAGGCCGTTGGACACATAGCCCATCCAACATGCGTACAATCGATGCTACCTAGCATCCCAGGAAAACCATGTTTTTCTGCGTGCACCTCATATATGCGTTGGATGTCATACGTTGCAGGTTTACGCAGATATCTCCGAGCGTAAGTCGATATGACTCCTACGTACAATATATATTAAAAAATGTAATAAATATTTAATAAAAAGTAAAATTAATGTTTTTTACCTTGGCAGAAAAAATGAAGGGATTCACGTGCAACCCTTTTCGACATCTGTAAATACTCATCCAAAGCGTCCGACGAGATGCCGTACGCTAGTTGACGGATAGCAGCCGTGCATTTTTGAAGAGGGGTAAAACCGGGAAGACCCCTAGCATCCTCCCTTTGTTGGAAAAAGGGATACCGTGCCTCTAAATCACTCGCTATACGCGTGAACAATTGTCTGCTCATTCGAAAACGAGTTCGAAAATCCGACTCCGCGTATACCGGTTGAGGGCTAAAATAATGCCTCATCAAAGTATCGTTAGCACCCGATCGATCACGATCACGAGGTGGTGCTCTAACCCTCGGGAGTCGGGGTTGATGGGCTTGATTTTGCAAGAGATTTACCACGGCTGCGGTCAAAACTCCCCCTACATGAAGAAGCAAATCATCCTCTTCGGAGGAGTCGGAATCAGACGAGTACGACGACATTATTTTAAAAAAAAAAATGGGACGATGGGTTGTTTGGAGATTGAAGTTGTGTTTGATATGGTAAAAATGGGTTGATTTAGGGGTATTATATAGGATTTTGTGAAGGTTTTTTTAAAAAAGTTTGAAAGAAATGGGTAATATATAGGAAGTGTTGTATAAAGAAATGGGTAAGTTTGGTGTTTTGTGAAGTTGTGTTAAAGTGTTGTATAAAATGGGTAATATATAGGAGTAGAAATTTTTTTTTTTTTTAAAAATTAAGAGCCAACGGCTCATTAAGCTTTCAAACGGCTCTTTTCACCATTCCCCATGCCCCTCACGCTCAACCTGTCCCGCGAACCCCCTGGCGCCTGCCTCTTTTTCCGCGCTCGCGCCCCTCTCGCGCCTCGGTGGTGTGGTGCTCGCGCCCCGGGGCGCGAGCGGTTGTCCTCTTGCGCCCTTTCTCACGCTCCACACCCCTCAGCGGGCGCGAGCGGTTGTCCTCTTGCGCCCTTTCTCACGCTCCACACCCCTCAGCCTTATAGGAAACGCTATTCTAAATTATAGTCCTCTTGTTCAATTGAATTTTAGGCTGAGGGGTGTGGGGGGCTCTAACGGGGGCGCGAGTGGGGGCTCCAGCCAATAATATTGTGACGTGTGGCAGAGAGAGAAACTGGATAAGGGGGGTGTTGGAGCCCCCGCTGGAGCCCCTGGCCCTGGTGTGGAGGGGCTCCAGCGGATTTTTTTTTTATTTTTTTATAAATATATTCAAAAAACGTATTATTAAAAAAACTCATAAATTATTAAAAAAAACACACATTAAAAAAAAACACATTAATATCTAAAAATAAAATAAAAAATAAAGTACTAAAAAAACATTATTCTTATTCTTCGGCTTGGTCTTCTTCGATCAACCTCTTTCGGATACGTTCCTTTTGCTTTTCCATCAGCATTTGATCGACCGGATTTAGGTTACTGAAGTCTCTTGTAAGGAAGTCCAAATCTCTCATTCGACTTTTTTCCCTTTTGTCATTAGAGACCACCTCCATGGTTTTGTTGAATTTATTGAGGGATTCAACAAGATCGACGATGTTTACGGCTCCCCCCTCAGCCGGTTTTTTCCCCTTGGCGTCCCGTCCCAATGGCCGCCTCCTCGGCGGTGAAGACGTTTCCTCCCCCGCAATGTTTAGGTCGAATCCAACGCGGCAATCCGACCCGGCGGAAGTGCTATACGCTCCAGACGAACTAGTTTTAGTCCGTTTCGGCCCTACTTCCGCATCATGGTCCGGCGCCACAAGCTCAACCCACTTGGAACACCTTTTCAACCTCTCCCACAACTTTAAATCGTCCCACGTCTTCACCGTCCCATACCTCCGCAAACACTCCTGCCTCCACTCTTCGACAGTGAAATTGTAAACCGCCAAATCATCACTGCCACTTGGTCTCATACGACCGGCGTTTCTGTTGAAAAGATTAGTAAACAAGCCGACAAATTTTCTGATTTCGGACCACCGACCCGAAATCATATCGGCGTTTCGCTCTGTGAAATCATATCGGCGTTTCGCTCTGTACTCCCAACGAGCGTATAGAACGTCTCCCTAACCTTTGTCCAAAAAACCTTGCTTTTTTGGTAGTCGGCTGCAAAATGAATAAATAAATTAGATTTCCAGTTAACTTTTTTATTTAACTTTTTTATTAAAAATCATTTTTAAAAACGTTAAAACAATTACCGCAACGCCGATCCTCAGAAATGACTATCCAAGCCCGACACAAGGCTTCCTTCTCATCCGATGACCACGGAGTGGTTTTCCGTTTCGTCCTCGGAGTCGAAGCCGGTCCCGGCACGTCCGTTGCAAGTTGTTTTTTCCGGTGGACGCGTCTTCTTGCTCCCGTAGCATCACCGTGTGATTCTTGTGTCTCTGGAACAACAAAGTTTGGAGACGGTTGTATGTTGGATGGTTGAAAGCCGGATGTTTCTTGCGGGCCCGAATAAAACATCGGTTGGTCTGGTGACGACCATAAATCGTCGTCAATATAATCTGAATCTAGGTTTGGGTACCAATTTCCAGACATTTTTGGGTATTATATAGGAGTTTGGGATATTATATAAGGGTTTGTAAGGTGAAATTGTGTTTTGATATGGTTGAAATGGGAGTAATTTGGGGTATTATATAGAGGTTTTAAGGGGTTTTTTTTTTTAAATCGGAGCTCCAACGGCTCTTTTGGGCGGGCCCAACGGCTCTTTCTCTCTCTTCTCCCGCGACCACACTCACGCCTGCCTGGATTTCCGCGCTCGCGCCCCGCTCGCGCCCCGGTGGTGTGGGGTTAGCGCCCCGAGGCGCGAGCGGATGGGCTCTCGCGCCCAGGTTTACGCCCCACACCCCTCAGCCTTAGAGAAGAAATCTCTATCAAATAGTATGCTTGTTTAAGATTAAAAAACCTGATCCAAAGAATTTGTTTTATATCACATTGAAAACCATATAAATATAACAAGCCACATTTTGTCCCAACCAACAACTTTTTAACATTTTTAAAGATTAAACAAATCTTTCATTTTACTTTATTTTAGGATAAGTATTTGGGTACCATTTTGTAATGGGTTACATGTTTAACACGAGTATAGTGTTAGGTGATATGTAACTCATTACATGAACCAATTTACTCGCATCTAAATAGAATACATTAAAATATTAAAAAATGATACACTAAAGTGTTTAAAATCATAAACTATTTCAATTATAGAATTGTTAGAAGTGTAATTGATATTATAACTCGAATTATTAGCTGTTTCTAAGATTGCATTTTGGATGAATGAATAATAAGTAACATGTATGATGTATCCAACGACTGTAAAACTTTTATATAAGACATGAGATTGAGATTATCCCATACCCATTGCAAAATATTTTACTAGTGAAATATTCTGTTAATAATATATTTTAGTGTTGGCTATTGCTAAAATATTTTATTAGTAAAATCTTTTTTACTAATATATTTGAGTGTTGGTGTTTGTGTTAGTTGGGAAGGTTTTTATTTTTCAACATTGGGAGTTGTGGTATCCTTTTGGATATATTTTCTTACAAACTTTCTACAAACTTTAATGAACTATTTAACTATTATTCGGTGCTTTGTCACATTAGTGGGTTGGTATGTATTTTTATTCTGTCACTAACCCACGTGTATGCCCTGTATGTCTTATGTGTGTGTGAGAGGTAAATACCAAATTTGCCCTTGAAACTTGCATTGAATTGTGTACATGATGATAATGCAGTAGTTTTCTGTTGGACTCACGTTATTTTCGTTGTGCTTGTTTTTGTTTTTATTGCTACTAATTGTTAAATCTTAATCACCATTTGTGTCAAATATTCTGCAACATTGAGACTTACTTTATTCAAGAAAGTGTTTTCTTGAAAAAATTGCAACTTTTTTATTTACTTTTTCAAAAAGACAATCTTTTTGATTCGATTTTGCTTCATGGGGTCTTTCTGCTTGAACACCTTTTGATTTGATGTTTCACTTTATAGTTGATGGGGTTTCAAGATTTTGATCCTTTAAGCTCTTTTCATCAATCCTGAGACGTATTATATCAAGTGGGTCACTGTTTCTTGGTTGCTATCACAGAATCACCTGAGTGTTGTAGTTGTTCCTTTTGGTTGAGTAATTATCTTCAAGAAAAATGCAAATTTGAATGTGTTTTGTTGCAGTTAAGATCTACATTTAGCTCATTATTGGCAATTTCAAGAGAATCTTGATTTCTGAAAAGGATGGATCTTGGTGACAAAAAATGTTGGGGAAATTCTAAGGTATGCCCACCAGATTTTGGAATTATTGGTTTGTATATTGCAAAATATTGATTTTTGTTTTTGTTATCAAACTTTTGTAAAAATGCTAAATTATGAAGAAATTGATTATATGCTTGTTGAACTGTGTTTAGAAGGATAATTGGAGGACAACATTGGTGTTAGCTTATCAAAGTCTTGGTGTTGTCTATGGTGACCTCAGCATATCCCCAATTTATGTTTATAAAAGCACATTTGCAGAAGACATTCATCACTCGGAAACAAACGAAGAGATTTTCGGCGTGCTTTCGTTTGTTTTCTGGACTTTAACTCTCGTTCCTTTGTTCAAATACGTGTTCATCGTTCTTCGAGCTGACGATAATGGCGAAGGTAAACTTAAACTTATTATCAGTTCTTATCATTTTGAACCATTAGTCCATTAGGGAGTGACATTATTAGGGAACATTAACTAAAAGTCAAACAAGTGGTCAAAACATGTAACCTTTCTGTACGGGGTTGGATTGGATTAACTCCAAACACTTTTTGTCAAAGTTCTTAAGTTTTCTAATAAATAACTAGTGTCAAGTATAATTATGAAAGTCGTATAGTTTGAACTTTGAATAGAATGGTTTTTCTGGCGAAAGAGAAACCATCCCCAAATCTGTATACAAATGTGTTTGTCACATCATATGGGTCATATGATGTCATAGGGTGAAAAATGGTCATACAAGCCATATGCCTTTGTCGGTGGTCACATCAATCATTTTTGTCATATATGGGCCATATGATTTGGCTAACACTACATCATACGACCCATATGACCATTTTTGGAATGCTATATGGCCTGTATAACACATCAGTTTGGATAGTGTTTTTTTAGACAAGCCTGTTTTTTTTGGTAAATCGCCACATTTAATTTCCAGAAATCCAGATTGAAGCATGTTATTGATGAATCTATAGGTGGAACATTTGCACTTTATTCGTTAATATGTCGGCATGCTAGAGTAAGCCTGCTACCAAACAGACAAACTGCTGATGAATCACTCTCAACATATAAGCTCGAGCAACCTCCAAAAAGAGAAAACGGGTCAAAATTCAAAGAATTGCTAGAAAAGCACAAAAGTCTGCATACAGCTTTACTAATTTTAGTCCTTCTTGGCACTTGTATGGTAATTGGAGATGGACTACTCACTCCTGTTATTTCCGGTAAAACATTTTCCTAACTTATGAAATCTCTCATTTAATATTTGCATCATTAACAAATTTTGTTCAAAATTTCAGTTTTTTCTGCTGTTTCTGGGCTCGAGCTATCAATGTCCAAAGCGCACCATGAATGTGAGTGTTAAATTATTAATACACTATAATTGTGTTTGAAACCATATTCTAAAAAATGTATATTTTTTTTAATTTACAGATGCTGTGATTCCGATTACCTGCTTCATATTAGTGTGCTTATTTGCAATACAACATTATGGCTCACATAAAATTGGCTTTATTTTTGTGCCAATTGTGCTGTTATGGCTGCTATGCATCAGTGGTCTCGGGTTATGCAATATACTCTACTGGGACCCATATGTTTACAAAGCTCTTTCGCCCTATTACATGTATAAATTTTTAAAGAAGACAAAAAAACGAGGATGGATGTCTTTAGGAGGCATTTTATTATGCATTACTGGTAAAATTTCATCAACTATGTGTCTTTTGGCTTATGAAGTAAAATATGATAATTTCAAATTTTAAATTTTCGTCCACTTGTTATAATTTTGCTTTTCCTAACGTGGAAAGAGGCTCCCTAGCCCTGGGTCGATCGGATGATAGCAAAGATTCTTGATAATCGAATTACTCTACTAACACATACTACATTTTTAAAGAAAAATATATACCAACTTTGAATTGAAAAGGTCAAAGTCAAAATACCATGTTGGGAATTGGGATAACTTATTAACTTTGCTTGCAGGCTCGGAAGCCATGTTTGCCGACCTTGGTCATTTCTCGTATGCTGCAATTCAGGTACCTTAAGATTCTTGTGTTAGTGATTTTTTATTTGGCATTTCTGGCATCTAGACATGTAAACGAACTGACGTTCAATGAACCGTTTGACATGAAGTTCGGCTATGCTTGTTTATTCATTACACAAACATGAACAAAATTGTTCATTTAGTAAAAAGAATGTGTTAACATTCGTTTACATTCTCTTATGTTCATTTGTTTATATATTCAATAAAAAAAGTTTAGGTTCACTACAGTCTAGTCTAATTTTATGAAATTAAATATGAATTGTTACAATGTAGTGTAGTTTTATTAAACTTTTAGGCCTGCCAGGTAGATGTTCACGTTTACTTATTTGTTGGTTGCTCAAATATGCTGCTTCATATGTGTTCAGTTATGTTTGTTCATTTAGGTTTGTGGCCCGTTCGATTATAAAGTTAATAAACAAACATAAACGAACACAAACACGTGAATTTTCTTAATGAAAGAACACGAGCAAGAAAAATGCATTTGTTTAGTTGTCGTGATCCATCGTTTATTCGGTTAAAGTTAAACAAACGCACATGAATATGCATCGTCCAGTTCGTTTGCATCATTTGGGACTGGGATTTATGTTGTTTATTCACTGTTATGTTTGCAGATTGCCTTCACTTTCCTTGTTTATCCTGCACTAATCCTAGGCTACATGGGGCAAGCCGCTTATTTATCAAAACATCATCAAATTGCACACGACATTAGTTACTATGTCTCAGTACCAGGTATTCTTCTTTCTGAGGTCATAAGTTTTGTTATTTTTGTATAATAATTGCTTATATATAATAACATGATATTGAAACATATGCAGCAAGTGTAAGGTGGCCCGTGCTCATTATAGCCATTCTTGCATCCGTAGTCGGGAGCCAAGCGATCATTAGTGGAACATTCTCAATCATTAACCAAAGTCAATCACTTGGTTGTTTTCCAAGAGTTAAGGTTGTTCACACATCTGACAAAAAACACGGTCAGATTTACATCCCGGAAGTCAACTGGATTCTCATGATCCTATGCATTGTTGTCACTATTGGGTTCAGAGACACCAAACATATGGGAAACGCATCAGGTCAGTGAAAAATATTTTTTCTTCCTATTCAGTCAAATTTACTACCTTTTGAATTCATAATTTATGCAAATTTATCAAGTTTTTGAGAGAATTTTGCTTTACAGTATTCAACTTTAATACAGGTATTATAAAAGTTAACAACTTGATGTCAAATTTATGAAAAAATGAATGTAATTTGAATTTGAAAAATAATAGGTTTGACCTCAAAAGTCAAAGTCTAGAGTTGAGGTGGTTTTTTGACTCATTCGCTTATAAAATTATTGATTTGAGCTGTGTTTTATCTCAAACGGGTCGAGTAAAGAAAAATAACCGAGTTGTAATAGTTGCGTTTGTTGACTTTTTTGCAGGACTAGCGGTTATGGCTGTAATGATGGTTACAACGTGCTTAACATCATTAGTAATTGTTATTTGTTGGAACAAACCGCCAATTTTAGCCCTTTGCTTTTTGCTCTTTTTCGGGTCGATAGAGTTATTATATTTCTCAGCTTCTTTGGTCAAATTCCGTGAAGGTGCGTGGCTCCCGATTCTCTACGCGCTTATTCTAGTGACGATAACGTTCGTTTGGCATTACGTGACGACCAAAAAGTATGAATACGACCTTCAAAATAAGGTCTCGTTAGAATGGCTACTAGCTTTGGGCCCGAGTTTGGGTATCTCTCGGGTCCCTGGTATCGGGCTCGTGTTCACAGATCTCACCTCGGGCATCCCGGCTAACTTCTCACGGTTTGTGACCAATCTGCCTGAGTTTCACCGTATCTTGGTGTTCGTGTGTGTGAAATTTGTACCTGTCCCATTCATTCCGCCAGCCGAGAGGTATCTCATTGGTCGTGTGGGCCCCGCTAGTCTTCGGTCGTATAGATGTATTGTACGGTACGGGTACCGAGACGTGCATCAGGATGTTGATTCGTTTGAGTCGGAACTCGTGAACCGGATCGCTGATTTCATCCGTTATGATTGGACCCACCCCGAACCGGAACCGAGCACCGTCCCAGGCCACGAAGATGAGTCGGCTCGGTCACCAGGAGAGTGTCGGCTTGCGGTAATCGGGAACTCAAACTCTTTTGAATATGAGGATAGTTTGCAGCAAGTTGGTGTATCAGGTAGTTTTCAGACTGTTGAGAGTGTTGCTGACATCATCGATGACGTGGAAATGGAAATGAAGCAGCCAATTAAAAGAAGGCACGTGACATTTGCGATCGATGATGATATTTGTGGCGGGGCAGAAGAGTTGCGAATGAAGGAAGAGGTTCAAGATTTATTGGATGCTCAGCAAAGTGGGACCGCGTTTATACTGGGTCACTCACATGTGAAAGCGAGACAGGGGTCTTCGGTTTGGAAGAGGCTGGCGATTAATGTCAGGTATAATTTTCTGAGGCGGAACTGTCGGGGACCGGATGTGGTGTTGAAGGTGCCTCCGGTGTCATTGTTGGAAGTTGGTATGGTTTATGTTGTATAAAAGTAACTTATGGTTACTATATATGGTATGGAACTAGCTTTTGAGTTGATGTTAATAGAAGGCTCTTACAAGGTTTGAGCTAAAAAGAGCTTAAATTTTGCTTTGATAACTTGTAGAAGGCCTGTTTCCTACCCTATATCCATATATTCATATGTTTCAACTTGGCCCTTATCCTCATCTCTATAATTACACTAAAAACACTATATTTATTTAGAAGAATCCACGCCTTAGCTTTTCTTTTCACTAAGGTGCTGTTTGTTTTTAAAGAGGTAAAATGTTTGCAGTCTGCAGACCACATCTGCAGGCATCTGTAGCAGAAGAGGTGGACCAAATCTCTGCAGTCTGCAAGGAGAAGACTGTTTGTTTTTTAACGTCTGCACACTGATAAAATAAAACAAAAATTTTTAATGGAATTGAAAAACCCCAAACTAAATAACCATATTTAATTTGTCTCGGGTTTAAGAAGGGGTTGTCTAGGGTTTGAGAGAGCTGATGAATGAAAAAAGATGGAAGATGTTAGAATATGTGAGAAGAGGAAGGTCCATGTCTTCTAGGATAAGAGGGCGTAGAGACGTTTTTTAATGTAATGTCTTCAGAAAAACAGTCTGCAAGCCTAAAGGTCTGCGCGACACAGACGTAAGAGACCGGTAAGATCTTCAGATAAAAAACAAACACCGCCTAAATCTTATACAAGTGACGTGGCTGGTTTGGATAAAAATAAATTGTATAATTTATTTAGAAAAAGTCAAATTAGACTTCGACAAAAATAATTTGTATAATTTATTTAGTAAAAGCCAAGTAGACGATGATCTGCATGAATAAGAGATGATGTGCTGTGAAAGAATACTCCAATAATTAGTCTGTGAGGGAGTGAAGGAAAGAGGAGAAAGATATGAGGAAAGAGAGGTATTTTCGTAGGGCCCAGTACCATATGACAAATAAAAACACCCTCTATTAGTTTAACGGATTTTTGGGGTCAACTATTACAAAAAATTGCGAACTTAAAAATTTTCAAATATGTTAGCGTTATTCATAATCATTGGTTGTTTTCATGACTTGTTTGTCTCCACACATTGGTTGTCTCTGACCAATCGCCGTTTCCACTGACTCGTCGCCGACGTAACCATTGATACACCTGCCACCTGTTACCCCACCAACACCACCCTCGCACCGTCTCTGCCATCATTGTCGCCACCACCACCACCCCAACATCACCTCATAATCATCGCCACTAGCCACCACGAAAAGTATAGATGGTGAATCTATTATGGTATGTTTTTTCTAACCAACCCATTTCAACCCTCGACTAGATGCCGTTTGGACTTGAAACTTCTTGATACTTTTTTTAAACGATATGTATTGATCCGAGCTCATTTTGCTTTGAACTGATGCCGACTGAAATCGCGTCACATAACCCACCTGACTCATTTAGTTTGTCATAATGAACAACAAAGTTTTTTTGATAAATAATATTGTGTTTTTAAATAATACAAAAGTTGAGTGATGTTTGTTTTTTATAATCAGGTTATTTATACATATTTATAATTACGAGTTTACGATTAAAATATAAAACTTGTTATAATAAATTTTTATTAAGTTAATTGAAAACAATAAAAATTTTATAAATTAATAATGTTGGACCGAGATATTTTATTAATTTAACGAGATATTATTATATCAATAATTTGATAATTTATTTATTAATTTAAATAGGTTTTACGTATAACCTTTTAATTTCCAAGTACAATGCACATCCACAAATTAATTAATTGAATTTGACAGGTTCATTGTTTTTGATTAAGTAAAAAGGAAAAAAAATTACAAAAACAAGTTGCAAGCGACAATAACTTTTCACAACTGTTTGTTGCAATACGAGAAGATAATGCCACAGCTCTTAAGTGGAATGAGGAGAGTTAATGATGAACTCAATATAATTTGAAGTTCAACAAAAAAAAAAACATGTGACTGTAGATTCATTTTACTAAACAAAATTAGAATTTGAAATCTTTTAATAATTATTAATTTATAGTTTCGTTGGAAAAATATACACACACTTGAACTTCAAAAAAATCATTCTTACTATTTTATCAATTGAGGTCTGATTTTACACTGGTACGAAGGTGGGAGTGGACAAACTATTAATTTTATCAAAATTATAAATTTGCCAGAGTATTAATTTATTGAGGTTTTAGTGTATTCAGTCTATTTAGATGTTATATTTTAGTTTGTTTCATAAGAATCTACGTTGTTGAAGTGGTGTAGATTTGTCTGGAACGGACCAACAGAAAGTAAACCACCAGGTGAATACAAATGTACAAGTATCAAGGCACATGTTACAATACACTATTGCATATATGCATTTGGGAATCCAAATCCTCAAGCAGTCAAGCGGAGCTTACAAGTACAACAAAGGACAAACAAAAATGCTCCTCTCAATTTCAACAGTCAGCCAAAGGGCCACGTAGCATCTCATAAACCATGTGTTATTAAGTGACACGTGGCAACCTTTGGATGGTCACATTCTCTCAAGAATATCATAACCACCAAAAGTTTCCACTTTCCAGTTGCATCATCTCCACCCAAAATAATACGCAACAAACAAATTAAAAGGTAATTACAAATTTTCATTATTAACATTAACTTTTAATAAATTTTAAATAGATGATCAATATTAAATAGTATTTAAATTTAAAATAATTTTATTAGTTAATAAGAATAATAATACCCCTAGTGCAGCTATGTAACCGTTTTTCTTTTCCTGCTTAAAATTAGTTATAATGTATAAAATGCGATTTACATTAACACGTACAATTACTAACTCTTAACTTATGGTAAAAAACTATTTTGGCATTTTCCTAAAAATAATATTCAAACCAGTTGTACACCATCAATTAAACAGTTGGATAGAAAGTAAAGTATAAAAAGGGCATTTGTGTGGGAATTTGGTTTCAAACTTCACATATCACCAAAGAGTAAAAGCATTATAAGCATGGGAATGGGGCTAAGGGCAGTTCCCATATCACCTGCTGCTTTTGCTGGTTCTAGCTTCACCTTGTCAAAACAAAAACAAAACCTCACCCTACTAAATTCTTATAACAAATTCAAAGTTGTTGCATCAAAGACAGAGAAAGGTTACAAAGATGATGATGATGATGATGAAGAAGAAGAAGAAGAAAAGCCCAAGAAAAGAAAGCAGAATCTGTTTGAAAGTGTGACAGAAGCTCTGGATTTTGCTCAAGTAAGATCAGCTGAAGATGCACAGCTTATTGAAGATGCTAGGTCAGCAACTCAATCCGGAGAAAGAATGAGCAGAGAACAGGTACTTTATTCTTGGCACGATTCGTTTGTCTAGATTCTAGTGGTTTTTGGTTTTTAGATTTCTTAAATCGGATGTCGGTTTTGTTATGGGTTCTTTTTGTTTTTGGTCCAATTGGATGGGTATTGGTTTTCGTGAATCGGGTTGTTTACAAACCCATAACACCCTTTGGTATCCATGAGAATTTATTACAATAAAAGTCACGGGATTCCACCAATACCCTGCAAACTGATAGGGTCGGGTAAAATACAGCTTGTGCTAACTGTTAGGCAGATGACCTTCAAAAGGGTTACAAAATGAGCCCAAAACATGTCAATATGACAGTATCATCCATTGAATTCATATTATAATTTCAACAAATTATGTAAACCAAATAGACAAATCTCGTAAATTTTAATGCATCAAATGGTTTGTGTTTGTAGTATGGGGCTCTTAGGAGGAAGATTGGAGGGACTTATAAAGATTTCTTCAAGTCATATGTTGAAGGTAAGTTACCCTATACTTTAGGGTCATGAAACTAGGAATTACCTATTTTACCCTTATCTTGATTTTGTGTTTTGTTTAGTGGATGGTGCATATGTTGAAGAAGGGTGGGTGGACAAGACATGTAAAGTGTGCAAGAAAGACACAAGGGGTGAGCCAAGACAAGTGGACAAGGCTGGAAGATATGTTCACGTGGCATGTTTGGAAAAGGCTAAATCTGGAAATTTTTTTACTAGGCTATTTTCTGGTTAAAGATATAAACTTTGGTTGTTGCGATTGGAAAATCAATAGTATATATACATCTTGAATATTACATGATTGTTAATCGTGTTTATAACCTTGTAGTTTAATTCAAGGGTGCCTAAAACAGTAGTGTTTCGGGTTTTTCCTTATATTCAGTACAGATTTGTGTTTACAACTATATTAATTATAAATGTTAGCCAAGGCCAGAGGGGTTTTGTCCTCAATGTGATGTTATGATGAGAGCACCAAAAAGTGAAAAGATGTTATGATGAGAGCACCAAAAACTTTTCACTGACTGAAATATGATCCATGGATGGGAGTAGAGTGGAGCTAGAAGTCCTTTGATTTCCAACTACAACTTTTTTTTTTAAATTAATGCGTTAGCTAGTGTTATCATTTTCTTGTATTTTGAAACCCCAAATTACCGTCAACGTAGTAGTTGAAGGCATGTAAAAAAAAATTCTAAGTTAAAAAGTTATAATTTAGTTGTGAGCATCATATCAACAACTCTTACATCTTTGTAAGCTACGATTATCAAAACCGACCATGACTGCAAGTGTGATTTTTTTGCCATAACCATTTGAATTTTCATACCTTTTTACTTGCAAATAGCATACTAATATACACGTGAAGTTTAAATCTATTAGATTACGTTTTTCCTACAACTTTTTATCGTGTCCTTACCTCACTGGGAGGCCACTCCACTTGCATACAAGAGAATTCATAACATTCACTTTGTAGCAATTCCTTTTGTCGCACAATAGACTTTTTAACACCCTTTGTAACAACTCCAAAAGAAAAAATGGGATAAAACTAACTTATCTTTGTCAGTTTGTCTACTGTCTATCCTTTACTCTTGAAGTCAATAAGAGAAGAATTTATTATTATTTTTTTTAGGAATGGGGACTTTGCTTTTTCATGTTATGCGTGGATCAAATTCCCAATTAATCTAATATTAAACTTTAATAATTAAGAGTGCTCAGTCATCATTCAACAGATTTTTCAATGTCTGCCAGCATCATGGACCACTTGTGTTGTCCGCTCGTAAACACTGAAACCATTCTCATTGGTGAACACCTTATGGTTTCTCACTGTTTGTGGAAAAAAAAAAATTAAAAAGGCATGAAAATTCATCATTTGCATAAACAATCTTATGAACCGATAGAAAATTGACAAGTGTCGGATAATATAAATCGATAATGATTAACATTTATTTATATTAATTTTAACTCTAATATTGTCTTTTTCTAGTCGCTTTTAATAGTTAAATTTTTAAAAAAATCTAAAAGCACATTCTTATTCTTTTTTTTTAATACACTGATATAAATTTTATTAAAAACAAAGTTTATAAAAATATATGTACCTTTTAATATAAAATAAATATTAATCATAATCGATTTATATTATCCGACACTTGTCAATTTTTTATTGGTTCATAAGATTTTTTGGATAAAGAAATTATTTTTTATATTTATAGTCAGTTTTAATAAAAAAATAACAAGTATAAATTATATTTATTTAATAAAAAATAATGAAGGTTAGATTGCTAATGAGTGTGAAAAATTTGGTTTAATTGGGTTGGGTAGATGGAAAAGAGATAAATTAGTTTTATATTAAAGATTTGGTTTGTAAACGGTAATGGCCATGTAATTTTAAATTTAGAGATCAAATATGTAATGCAAGTATACTCAAGTTGTCACAGCCCGACCAATGAAGGCGGAAACGTCGAGGCGCGACATGATTGCTCATTGCACAACGACACTATAAAGTTACAATATTTAAACAACTCATTTAAATCCATATCATTATCACAACAATTGTTCATACAAAATTCCAAATAGATAGATAAACAAATAATTCTTTTATTTTCTAACATCCTAAAGCCAAGATGATAAGTTTCTTCAAGTAATCCAATCAAGCTAACATCAAACCTGTAACATTGCATAAAATAGAGTTTGTCAACACAAAGGTTGGTGAGCAATTTTCATAGTTTTGGACAATAAGTATATAGTATGAAATCCACAACTAGTATATGAAAACAATAAACAATAGCAACAATTTAGATAATAAAACCGTCAATAGGAATACATTGATGAACCGTCAATAAGAATACATTGACGACAATAATGAAATCGTCAATAAGAATACATTGACGACACCTTTCTATATGGGGATACCATATATACTCGGAATTAACGTATGATTATACTTTGATGAGGCTACCCGCCTTAGCATTCAAGAGGCTACCCGCTTTAGCATTCAAGAATTTGCACATAATCATGTAAAGCATATAACACCAAATCGAGCATTTATTTAAGTAAACATATACAATAAGTGTTGTGGTTTAAGACTCAAGTATAAATCATTTGAATTTGAATAAGTATGCAATGCCACCCCCAAAACGAAAGATGGAAAACGGGGGATGAAAAAGTACTCACATTAACAAGTAACTTGAAAGATAGTGTCGTGAATAATCGGAGAGATTGATTTAACGAGCAAGACCTATATTAAACGGGTCTTGTGTTAGTAGGTAGTATTGGAAGGGTTTAAAATAAAATACATGACAAATAAAGTAAATAAATAAAGTTTAGGATTTAAAATGTAAATATTTGAGAAATTAAAGAAACGAGTTTTGTAAAATAAGTTTACTCGAAACCGGGTCTCGGTATTCTATTCATTACTTTTTTTTTCCTTTTTTTACTTAACCTATGTTAAGTAATAACGTGGGTTAAAATGCAATATTGCAAAACCCTTGGTTATAAGAATACCAAAACGAGGTTTAAACAAGTGTTCGGGTTTGTCGGTTCGAGACTTGATAATTGACCAAACTCAAAGTTAACTTCCCAAAATAATAAATGTTATGAGATAACTCAATAAAATCAAAATAGACTTAACCAAGTATGTAGTTCTATTGTGAAGAACCTTAACGTTCGTTAAGCGAATATACGACTTTATCGGTCCGAACTTGTTATAAGATCAAGTTGGTTACTAACATGCCAAGTATGTTTAGAAATTAACTAAAATTGATTTAAAATATAATCTTGAAGAAAAATATGAGTTTTGGTGGCTAAAAACACACTTGTGAGTCTTAAGCGAGTGAACTCGGTTTAGTTCGGTTTTTGGTTCGGTCTTTGACTCGGAATAAGACCGAGGATGGTTACCACATACCCAATTACCATGGAACTTGTAAAATAACTTATAAATAATAATACTCAAGTTTTACATTCAAAAAGTTAACAATAAAGCTTTTAAATGAAAGTTTGGTTTTGGTTCGGTTCTCAACTCGGGATGAAACCGAGGCTAGTCACCACATACCCAATACCATGAAACTTGACAAATATGAACAATAAACTAAAATATGCAGAAGTTAAGCAAGTATAACACGTTATATTGTTAGATTTGTTAACTATATAAACAAGGACTACAAAGTCCTCCATGTAACCTTGCCTTACTAGCATGACATTTCAACTGGCCGAGACCGGAGAAATGAAAGACCGAAGGTAAACAAGGAGTGTATATTATATATATGTTGTAACATCAAGCTTTAAGTATCGAGAAGTTAATTAAAATGAAAGATTAGCTTAGTTTGACCTTGAGAGTCAAACTATGAAGAACAACCTTAGAATTTAAGAATTTGAGAGAGAAATGAGGAAATGAGCAAGCACAAATGAAGAAGATGGGTATGTATATATAAGGTAAGTTTAATGGGTATTTCATAAAGGGTGTTTCATGAAAATGGGTAGGTTATAGACCCAAGAAAGAACAAACTACAAATGGGTATTTCAAGTCTTCATTTTGATAGTTTTAGTTCCTGGAGTTCGTTTTGAGCGTTTTCGGGGCATTTTAAGAACCGAAAAGGGTGTTTTTTAAGATCCGACAACTATAAAACAAATATATAACATAAAATTCATCATTTTGATAATATCGAAAGGTTCGGGATACAAAACGAGTCGGGTTTACATTAAGAATACAAGTATAAAATAACCCGAAATTGACAAATGTCACAGTATCCCCTACTTTTGGAAATTTCATCCCGAAATTAAGATGATGTAAACAAATGTGGATACTTTCCTTCATCGAGTCTTCTCGTTTCCATGTAAACTCCGCGCCACGCCGTGATTCCCATCGAACTTTAACTAACTTGATGCGACTTCGCTTGGTTTTCTTTTCGTTGCGGTCCATGATTTCAACGGGTCGTTCAACCATGATCATTGATTCATTGACATGTACTTCGTCGAGAGGTATATGGAGATTACCTTCGGCTAAGCAATTCTTGAGATTTGAAACATGAAAGGTCGGATGAACACCGATGAGTTCTTCCAGTAATTCGAGTCGGTATGCTACTTTTACGACTCGCTCAAGAATCTTGAATGGGCCTACGAAACGGGGAGCTAGTTTTCCTTTCTTTTCAAAACGAACAACTCCTTTCCAAGGGGATACCTTGAGAAGGACGAGATCGTCGACGTTGAATTCGATCGGTTTTCGCCGTTTGTCGGCTTAGCTATTTTGTCGACTTCTAACGGCAAGTAGGTTCTTGTGGATTTGGTCAATACGGTCGGTGGCTTCTTGGACCATTTCAGGTCCGGTAATTTGAGCTTCACCGATTTCGTTCCAACTAATCAGGGAACGACATTTGCGACCGTAGAGAACCTCGAAAGGAGGCATACCGATGCTAGAATGGAAACTGTTATTGTAAGAGAATTCAATGTAAGGAATGTGAGAATCCCAATTCCCACCGAAATCTAGTACACACGCTCAAAGTCCTCAAGTGTTTGAATCGTACGTTCGGATTGTCCATCCGTTTGAGGATGATAAGCAGTGCTAAGATAAAGACGAGTTCCCAAGGTTTCTTGAAGTGATCGCCAAAAATGAGACGTGAATTGAGCATCGCGATCGGAGATGATAGCCAAAGGTAAACCGTGGCGACACACGATTTCGCGAACGTAGATTTGGGCAAGTTGCTTAACGGAGTATTTTTCTCGAATTGGAATAAAGTGAGCGGACTTGGTTAATCGGTCAATAATCACCCAAATGCTATCGTTGCCTTTTTGAGTAGTGGGTAGTTTAATTATAAAGTCCATAGCAATGTCTTCCCATTTCCATATAGGAATCGGTTGTTGCTCGAGTAACCCAAAGGGTTTTTGATGTTTGGCTTTGACTTTAGAGCAATTAAGACATTTCGAAACGTACGTTGCTACGTCTTTCTTCATACCCGACCACCAAAAGGTAGAACGAAGATCGAAATACATTTTATCCGCACCGGGATGAACAGAGTGTAACACCCCGACCAAAGGCGGATTATACATCGGGGCGCCACATATTGTTTCATTACTCGTGACACTATTGGTGTCAATATTTATTAATACACATTTTATCGCGCACGCGCAGCGGGGAAAATAAAGAACATAAATCAAACATAAATCAATATATTATAAATTATAACATTCAAACAACATTAACTTGTCTTGATACATTTTAATCTAGGTCCAAAAGTAAAAACGTCCTATGTGTCCACAAGCTCCAAAACAGCTACTGCAAACCTGAACATGTGTTAAAATAAACGTCAAACACTTGCGTGTTGGTGAGGAATCAAGTTTAATACAATACATAGATAACAATAAATCTGCGCGCAACATGTGTATGTCTGGTTTTCAACAAGGGTGTAATCTGATCGGGACCAACTCTAAGAGACAAGACTGCCAGTGCTCACAATTGAGCTCACAAACAAGACTAACTGTGCAAGTGTAACAAAAGAGAAAATCATAAACGAATGTTCTCCCGTGTTCATCTAATGGTACCATGAAAACTGCGGAATAGACCGACAAGACGGTTAATGATCCACACATACAAATAAACAGCCAAGTCTACGTCCTCAACACATGGGATACTGCGCGACTAAAGTTCATAAACAGTTTAAGACTCAAGTTTTGTATGAACACATGAACATCCCAAAGCATTTAAAATAAAAAGGGATTAGATACGAGATAACTCACTTGATAAACGATGCGGTGTAAGATAAAGCAAGAACCAACTTTAAACAAGCACAAGTTAACCTATAAATAAGATTATTGTTTTAATGATCTGTTTTAAGTCTTGATTATAAGTTAGCATAATTAATAAGTAAATTATTATATATAATATATATATATTACCGGAAAAGCAGGGAAGAACAGGGAGGAAGACGGAGGCAGGAGAGGAAGACGGCAGAGAGAGCAAGGAGCAAGAGAACAGGAGAGATTAAGTGTTTGTGTGTGATGTGTTATGAAAATATTATTATTATTTATAGGAAAACCCTAGGAGACACAAACCCTAGAAAAAGGGGAAAAGATCTCAAAAAGTAAAAGAAAAGATATCAACGGTAAAAAGTTCTGAAAAGTAAAGATATCAAAAGATATGGCAGCTGCAGGGGGCAAGATAAAGCTGACAGGGAACAGTAAAAAGCATGGGCGGATCAGATAAAGGTACTGGTCAAGCATGGCAAAAGCAGATCTCAAAAGATTATGTCAGTCACTTTATCTGTCAACCAATGGGGTTGGTGCGCATGCTGCGCCGAAAGTAACTATTCAGACATTAGATGGGTTAGGTCAACGGCTCAAAAGATAAGACAACACAAAAGCAAACGGCTAGATTTAAACAGAAGATACAAGGGTTAAGCGCGGGAAGGCTGAGTGCGCGAGCGCGAAGGCTGGCACAACAATCCTTAGCGCACTGCGGGAAGAATCACATCCTTAGCGTGCTGTGTGAACTAGAATTCTAAGCGCATCGCGGGAAGAACATACATTCTTAGCGCATTGCGGGAAGAACATGCATTCTTAGCGCGCTGCGAGAAGAGTTCTCTTCACGCATCGCAGGAACAAGATGTCTTCACGCAGGCTTCCATGTAAGGAGTCTGGCGCGTGGAGCTGCAGACATCCTTAGGCGGGAAGAACCAAAGGACAAGCAAAGAGGAGGGAAACAAGGCGTAAGGGCGGGACGGCGACAAGAGGGAAAAGAAGGCGGAAAGAGAGAAGAGGGACGGGACGGCGGAAAGAAAGAGAGAGAGAGGCAGGAAGGAAAATATATATATTATTATTAAAAGTAAAATATAAGTATAAATAAATATTAAATCATAAAAGAAAGAGATCGGGTCAGAGAAACGGGTACCTGGGTCGGGTCGGATCAGGGCAGATGTCACAGTCTCCCCTACTTTAAGAAATTTCGTCCCGAAATTTATCTCGAAGTAGGTTGCGCAGAGAACAGGTGCGGGTACTTGATCTTCATTTGATCTTCCCTTTCCCATGTAAACTCGGCTCCGCGCTTGGACTCCCAACGAACTTTCACGATAGGGATACGACTGCGCTTGGTTTGCTTAACCTCGCGATCCATAATCTCAACAGGCTTCTCAACGAAATGCATAGATTCATCAACTTGAACTTCATCGAGTGAAATGTGAAGGTTCTCGTCAGCTAAACACTTCTTGAGATTGGATACATGGAACGTTGGATGCACATTACTGAGCGCGGGCGGCAGGTCAAGTCTATAGGCAACTTTTCCCACACGCGCGAGAATCTTGAATGGACCAACATAACGAGGAGCAAGCTTACCCTTCTTCCCAAAGCGGACAACACCTTTCCAAGGCGACACTTTGAGGAGAACAAGATCACCAACTTGAAATTCGAGAGGCTTTCGCCTACGATCTGCGTAACTCTTCTGTCGGCTTCTGGCAGTCAGCAAATGATCACGGATCTTGGCGATTTTATCGGTTGTCTCTTGAACAAGTTCGGGTCCTGTGATTTGAGTTTCACCCACTTCGCTCCAACAAATCGGGGAGCGGCATTTACGACCGTAAAGTGCTTCAAATGGGGCCATACCGATACTGGAATGATAGCTGTTGTTATAAGAAAACTCGATCAAAGGCAGGTGTGAATCCCAATTACCTCCAAAATCAAGAACACAAGATCGGAGCATATCCTCAAGAGTTTGAATAGTTCGCTCAGACTGTCCGTCAGTCTGAGGATGATATGCAGTACTCATGTCCAAGCGAGTTCCTAGCGCAGATTGGAGAGATTTCCAAAAGCGAGATATAAAACGGCCATCGCGATCGGATATGATGCTCAAAGGAGTACCATGGCGGCAGACAATTTCTTTGACATAAAGCTGCGCGAGTTGCTCAACACGGTAGTTTTCACGAATGGGCAGGAAGTGAGCAGACTTAGTCAATCGATCCACTATTACCCAAATGCTATCATGTTTGCTTGCTGTCAAAGGTAACTTGGTAATAAAGTCCATCGCTACACATTCCCATTTCCACGTAGGAATTTCTGGTTGTTCGAGCAAACCAGATGGGCGTTGGTGTTCAGCTTTAACTTTAGAACAAGTCAGGCACTTAGCTACGAACACAGCAATATCCTTTTTCATACCGGGCCACCAATAAGTTATGCGCAAATCCTTGTACATCTTATCAGCGCCGGGATGAATAGAATACCGAGATTTGTGCGCTTCACTCAGGATATCAGCGCGAAGATTCTCATCACAAGGGATCCAGATGCGACTGAGATAGCAGAGAATTCCACTCAGATTAGGGACAAAGTGCGCTTCCGCGCCACACGCTAACTCGGCGCGAAGGTTACCATTACTGATGGATGCGCGCTGCGCGTCACGAATACGCGATTCAAGGTTGCTTTGAATCGGCGCGAAGTGAAGCTGGGTGCGCGGCAAGATACAGTTAAGTTGGCAGGGTTTTCGGCTGAGCGCATCGGCTACCACATTAGCCTTACCAGGATGATACCGGATCTCACAATCGTAATCGCTGATGAGTTCGTTCCATCGGCGTTGCCTCATGTTAAGTTCCTTTTGATCAAAGATATGCTGAAGGCTTTTATGGTCAGTGTAGAGGATACACTTAGTACCATAAAGGTAGTGTCTCCAGATCTTCAAGGCAAAAACAACTGCACCGAGCTCGAGGTCGTGAGTTGTATAATTCTTTTCATGAACCTTAAGTTGCCTTGATGCGTAAGCGATAACCTTGCCTCGTTGCATAAGAACACAACCGAGACCTTGGTTGGATGCATCGCAATACACGACAAAATCATCATTACCCTCGGGTAGCGCAAGAACAGGAGCTTCACACAACAAGCGCTTGAGCGTCAGAAAGGCTTCTTCTTGCTTCGAGCCCCAAATATACGGTTTACCTTTGTGCGTCAGAGCTGTTAAAGGCAAAGCGATCTTCGAGAAGTTCGAAATAAAGCGCCGGTAATAACCAGCTAAGCCTAGAAAGGAACGGATCTCAGAAGGAGAGGATGGCGTAATCCAGTTCTTGATTGCTTCAATCTTGGATGGGTCGACATGAATACCCATCTTGTTTACAACATGACCAAGAAACTGTACTTCATCAGACCAGAATTCACACTTGGAAAGCTTAGCATAGAGCTGCTCGGTTCGAAGCTTCTGCAACACTAACCGAAGATGTTGCTCGTGCTCGGCCTTGGTCTTAGAATACACCAGAACATCATCGATAAACACGATCACGAATTTATCCAAGAAAGGCCTACACACCCGATTCATAAGATCCATGAAAACGGCGGGTGCGTTGGTTAGACCGAAGGACATGACCAAGAATTCAAAATGGCCATAACGAGTTCGAAAAGCAGTTTTCGGAACATCTTTATTGCGGATGCGCAACTGGTGATAGCCAGAGCGGAGATCGATCTTCGAGAAACAAGAGGCACCTTGGAGTTGATCAAAGAGGTCGTCAATACGCGGTAAGGGATACCGGTTTTTAATGGTGAGTTTGTTCAACTCGCGGTAATCAATGCACATGCGAAACGATCCATCTTTCTTTTTAACGAACAACACCGGAGCACCCCAGGGCGAAGAGCTAGGGCGAATGAATCCTTTAGCAGTCAACTCTTGAAGTTGGCTGGCCAATTCTTGCATCTCAGCGGGTGCAAGACGATAAGGAGATTTAGCTACGGGGGAAGCACCAGGGACAAGATCAATACGGAACTCGACTTCACGAGCGGGAGGGATACCAGGAAGATCATCAGGAAAAACTTCAGGGAAATCACGCACAACAGGGATATCGCGAAGCTTCTTCTCTTCAACAGGTTTAACCACATGGGCTAGAAATGCAATACACTTCTTCCGCATGAGTCTTTGGGCTTCGGCGCAGGACATAAGTTTAAGACCACTGGAGGGTTTTTCGCCGTAGATGTAAAGATCACCATTTTCTCGAGGTAGGCGAATCAATTTCTTGGCGCAAATAACTTCGGCGCGATTATGCGAGAGCCAGTCCATACCAATAATAACATCAAAGCTTCCAAGAGGCATAGGGATGAGGTCGATCAGAAAATCGTTTTCGTTAAGGTTAAGCGTACAATCTTTAATCACCGAGTTAATTAAAACAATTTCACCGTTAGCCAATTCAACTGAAAAATCTTCTTTTAAATCGTTGCGCGGTCGCGCAAGCTTCTGCTCGAAGGCGCGAGAGATAAAGCTTCGATCGGCGCCAGTATCAAAAAGTACAGAAGCATAAAATCTGTTAAGTAAAAATGTACCATTAACTACGTCATTATTCGCTTGCGCTTGGTGCGCGGTTATGTTAAAAGCTCGTCCACGCGTCACTTGGTTCGAAATCTGGTTCACCGGATTCGCTTGCGTAATCTGAACTTGTAGTCTTGGGCACGCGTTCCGGAAATGACTGGGATCACCGCAGTTAAAGCACGATCTGGGTCGTGGGTTTTGGTAGATTGATTGTGGGTTCTGCGGGTAGACTGGTGGTGTTGGCGCAATTGGATTGGCGGGAAGGACTCTACAGTTTTCAGCAGTGTGACCAGTACGGCCACATCGGGTACAAAGTCGACACGGGGTTTGGGTTGGGTGGTGAAATCTACAGGTTGGGCAAAAGGGATGGTTTCCTGTGTAAGGTTTCTTAGGAGGCGGGGCAGGGAGTGCTGGATTGGTTAAGGCATAGTTATGGACTGCAGGAGGTGCTGGGTAGGTTGACAGTGGGTTAGGCGTGTAAACTGGAGGTTGGTATGCGGGTTGCTGGACAATGGGCGGGTTGGTAAGCGCATAGGCCTTGCGTCTGCGCTTGAGGTTGTTACGGTTTGAGGGTTCTGGTTTGGTTTCTGCGGGTTCAGGGACAGTTTTGGTGGTTTTGGTCTTCTCAGTTCCCCGCAGGAACAGGGTTCCTGCTCTGACATGGTTGTCGCTAAGCACAGCGGCCAACTCGATGGCGTCAGAGAGGGTAACTGGGTTTCTGGCCCATACAGAATCTTGAATTTCCATGGGGAGACCCCCAAGGAATTTCTCGATGGCTCGGCGGGAAGGGGTAACAAGGTGAGGGACAAGCAGGCTTAGTTCATGGAAGCGCGTCGCGTACTCGCGCGCTTCACCGCTGTACTGCTTCAAGTTCCAAAATTCTTCCTCCAGGCGCTTAACTTCGTTGGGAGGGCAGAATTCTCGCGTAAGAATTTCCTTGAATTCCTCCCATGTCATGCTAGAAGCAGCCTCTGCGCCACGCGCATGAGCTACTCCATTCCACCATGTAAGCGCTCTGGATTCCAGGACACTGGAAGCATATAGGGTTCGTCTTTCTGAGGGGCATTGGGTGTGAAGGAAAGTGTTTTCTATCTTCTCGAGCCACTGGAGCATCACGGTGGCTCCTTCGAGACCTGTGAACTTTGGAGGGTTACCCGCATTAAAGGACTTAATGTTATAACTCGAGGTGTTGGTATTGTTTTGGCTCAAAGCTTGGGCTATTGCGGCGGCCATTTCCTGGGAACGTTGCTGTCTACGCATGCGCGAGGCTTCTCTTCTCTGAAATCGGCGAGATAGCGGAGGCATTCTATAAAAGTTTTAATTTTAGTTAATATCTTGGTTTTATCGCAAAGCATAACTTTATAAAGCTTGGTTTCACGGAGTTAGATGCTATCAAAAGTTAAAGTAGATTAAATGACCCTAAATGCAGACTTAATAAAGGTAACAAATTCGAATCAGAAATCGACAATTCATGTATCACCATGACTTTCCGAATTCCCAATTTAAAATATACGAGTAAACGAGTATTGGAGATTGACGATTCATGTATCACCATGACTTTCCAATCTTCAATATAAAATATACAAGAAAATGAGTATTGGAGGTTGACAATTCATGTATCACCATGACTTTTCAAGTCTCCAACCTCAGAACATAATCGTAAATGGAAATTGAAAATCAACTATTCATGTATCACCATGACTTTTCGGATTTTCAATCCCAACAAACGAATATGTAAGTAAAATCAATAAAAATCGAAATTCAACCAAAATCGAAATATCGCGAAATAGAACATAAAATCATATACTGCGCAAGTGCGAGCATATTCATAAATAACGAGTAATTAACAATAAGCGCGCAAACATGAGATTTCTCTCATGCGCGAGAAGGGACTCTTAGGTATTCTAGGCCGTTACGTCTAACCACCTATCCTAAAGTCAACGAGCTCTGATACCAATCTGTAACACCCCGACCAAAGGCGGATTATACATCGGGGCGCCACATATTGTTTCATTACTCGTGACACTATTGGTGTCAATATTTATTAATACACATTTTATCGCGCACGCGCAGCGGGGAAAATAAAGAACATAAATCAAACATAAATCAATATATTATAAATTATAACATTCAAACAACATTAACTTGTCTTGATACATTTTAATCTAGGTCCAAAAGTAAAAACGTCCTATGTGTCCACAAGCTCCAAAACAGCTACTGCAAACCTGAACATGTGTTAAAATAAACGTCAAACACTTGCGTGTTGGTGAGGAATCAAGTTTAATACAATACATAGATAACAATAAATCTGCGCGCAACATGTGTATGTCTGGTTTTCAACAAGGGTGTAATCTGATCGGGACCAACTCTAAGAGACAAGACTGCCAGTGCTCACAATTGAGCTCACAAACAAGACTAACTGTGCAAGTGTAACAAAAGAGAAAATCATAAACGAATGTTCTCCCGTGTTCATCTAATGGTACCATGAAAACTGCGGAATAGACCGACAAGACGGTTAATGATCCACACATACAAATAAACAGCCAAGTCTACGTCCTCAACACATGGGATACTGCGCGACTAAAGTTCATAAACAGTTTAAGACTCAAGTTTTGTATGAACACATGAACATCCCAAAGCATTTAAAATAAAAAGGGATTAGATACGAGATAACTCACTTGATAAACGATGCGGTGTAAGATAAAGCAAGAACCAACTTTAAACAAGCACAAGTTAACCTATAAATAAGATTATTGTTTTAATGATCTGTTTTAAGTCTTGATTATAAGTTAGCATAATTAATAAGTAAATTATTATATATAATATATATATATTACCGGAAAAGCAGGGAAGAACAGGGAGGAAGACGGAGGCAGGAGAGGAAGACGGCAGAGAGAGCAAGGAGCAAGAGAACAGGAGAGATTAAGTGTTTGTGTGTGATGTGTTATGAAAATATTATTATTATTTATAGGAAAACCCTAGGAGACACAAACCCTAGAAAAAGGGGAAAAGATCTCAAAAAGTAAAAGAAAAGATATCAACGGTAAAAAGTTCTGAAAAGTAAAGATATCAAAAGATATGGCAGCTGCAGGGGGCAAGATAAAGCTGACAGGGAACAGTAAAAAGCATGGGCGGATCAGATAAAGGTACTGGTCAAGCATGGCAAAAGCAGATCTCAAAAGATTATGTCAGTCACTTTATCTGTCAACCAATGGGGTTGGTGCGCATGCTGCGCCGAAAGTAACTATTCAGACATTAGATGGGTTAGGTCAACGGCTCAAAAGATAAGACAACACAAAAGCAAACGGCTAGATTTAAACAGAAGATACAAGGGTTAAGCGCGGGAAGGCTGAGTGCGCGAGCGCGAAGGCTGGCACAACAATCCTTAGCGCACTGCGGGAAGAATCACATCCTTAGCGTGCTGTGTGAACTAGAATTCTAAGCGCATCGCGGGAAGAACATACATTCTTAGCGCATTGCGGGAAGAACATGCATTCTTAGCGCGCTGCGAGAAGAGTTCTCTTCACGCATCGCAGGAACAAGATGTCTTCACGCAGGCTTCCATGTAAGGAGTCTAGCGCGTGGAGCTGCAGACATCCTTAGGCGGGAAGAACCAAAGGACAAGCAAAGAGGAGGGAAACAAGGCGTAAGGGCGGGACGGCGACAAGAGGGAAAAGAAGGCGGAAAGAGAGAAGAGGGACGGGACGGCGGAAAGAAAGAGAGAGAGAGGCAGGAAGGAAAATATATATATTATTATTAAAAGTAAAATATAAGTATAAATAAATATTAAATCATAAAAGAAAGAGATCGGGTCAGAGAAACGGGTACCTGGGTCGGGTCGGATCAGGGCAGATGTCAAGTATCGTGACTTGTGAGCTTCGTCGAGTATGCAAGTACGAAGGTCATCGCGATTGGGAACCCATAAACGATTGAGATAATACAATAAGCCATCGGGTTTTGTTTCGAGTTGAAGCTCGGCTCCACATGACATTTCGTCGTACATGTTGCCTTCGTCAACGGAGGTACGTTGGGCTTGATAGATTTTGGCTTGGAGATCGGTTTGAACGGTGACGCTAAGAAGCAAGACGGATTTGACGTTAACCTTTCGACTAAGGGCATCGGCCACGACATTCACTTTACTGGGATGGTAGCGAATCTCGCAATCTTAGTCACTAAGTAACTCAGCTCATCGTCGTTGTCTCATGTTGAGATCTTTTTGGTCAAAAATGTGTTGAAGGCTTTTGTGATCGGTAAAAACCACACATTTCGTTCCATAAAGGTAATGTCTCCAAATTTTGAGTGCAAAGACGACGACACCAAGTTCAAGATCGTGAGTCTTGTAGTTCTCTCGTTGACCTTGAGTTGCCTTGAAGCATACACGATAACTTGACCTCGTTGCATGAGAACGCAATCGAGACCTTGATGAGAAGCATCGCAAAATACTACAAAGTCGTCGTTTCCATCGGGAAGGGTTAGAACGGGAGTAGGCCTGTAAACGAAATGAACGTTCGGTGAACATTCGTGAACCGTTCGGAGGGAAGTTTGTTTATGTTCGCTTATTTAATAAACGAACGAACTTGAACAAAAAACTTGTGTTCGTTTAATTAAACGAACGAAGAACAACCTTAGAATTCAAGAATTTGAGAGAGAAATGAGGAAATGAGCAAGCATAAATGAAGAAGATGGGTGTGTGTATATAGGGTAAGTTTAATGGGTCTTTCATAAAGGGTGTTTCATGAAAATGGGTTGGTTATAGACCCAAGGAAGCACAACCTACAAATGGGTCTTACAAATCTTCATTTTGATAGTTTTAGTTCCTGGAGTTTATTTTGAGCGTTTTCGGGGCATTTTAAGAACCGAAAATGGTGTTTTTTTAAGATCCGACAACTATAAAACAAATATATAACATAAAATTCATCATTTTGATAATATTGAAAGGTTCGGGATACAAAACTGGTCGGGTTTACATTAAGAATACAAGTATAAAATAACCCGAAATTGACAAATGTCACACAAGTGTTCATCATCCATCCATGTAATTAACTCTAAAATCAAATCTAAAATATATTTTCCTATAGCGGATAATGAATAACCAATAGGGGTGAGCAAAAAACCAAATTAACCGAATCGAAATTGAATTAACCGAAAAAAACCGCACAAAAAAAACCGAACCGAAGCATTAGTTGGCGGTTAATTTTTTGTTTTTTTAAAAAACCGAAATTTCGGTTTCGATTAGGTTATCCATTTTTAATAAACCGAAAAAAAACCGAACCAAACCGATTGATGATGATAAAGATTATCAAGATGATTAGGAATGGACTAAACTTTTAAGATAAATAAATATGATAATGAATGAAGATCGGGACCAAACTTTTAATGCTTTTTAATTTTTAAACTCCATGTAGCAATTTTGTATTCGTATAGTTTCACGTAACACGTGCTTAGTTTTGTTTTTTGAATTCAATTTATACGTGGAATGTGGTCCTTTAACACGCTCTTATAAAAGCTTAAAATATGCATTTTCATTTTTTTATTTTTTTTTGCAATTTCAACACATAATTGAAAAAAAAAACGAAAATAACCGAACCAAAACCAAAATTGACCGAAAAACTGAAAACCGAAAAATCAGAAAACTGAAAACCGAACGATTTGCATATTCAAATAACTAATTACTTTGGTTTCGGTTTGGGTTTCGTCTAATAACCGAACCGAACCAAAAAATGCTCGGCCCTAATAACCAACCCCACAATCAATAAATAGGTTTATCTATAGAAAAGTTTTAGAAGTATGGTAAGTTGGTAACGTTTTGGTTTAAAAAAAAAAACAAAAGTAATAAAATAATAATAAAAAAAATACACGAATGTTTGGAAATGACGCTGGCTGGGCTGAAAAATTCGCGGGAAACCACGAGACGAGGGGACTTTGGCGGGAAAGCAGCCTCCATAAGTGTTAGCGCGGGAAGCAGCCAACCGCACAGACTCTTGTTGTATTCTATTCAATTGAGTGTGTGTGAGAGACGTAATCGGAGATGGTGGGGCGTCCGTACGATTGCTTGGCGAACCCTCTGGGAGCCGTCCGGTTCACTTTCGACAAGGCTGTCTCCTCCGGTTCAGATCCGGCTTCTTTTGACCGCAACGACTGGGGCGTCGCCGATCTGTTCCGCGAGTTTCTGTTTGACAACGACGGCTTAACTCAGGTTTCTAGGGTTTATGAATTCATTGATTTATATTGCTAGGGTTTATTATA
Source organism: Bidens hawaiensis (assembly GCF_021521415.1). Taxonomy (NCBI): domain Eukaryota; kingdom Viridiplantae; phylum Streptophyta; class Magnoliopsida; order Asterales; family Asteraceae; genus Bidens; species Bidens hawaiensis. Next base: position 151,411 of record NW_027493544.1, read on the forward strand.
AGTTCATTTTACACCTTGTCCGATTACAGAATTAGGGCTTTCTGTAGTTTGATTGTTAAAATATTAATCTTGATTATTAATTAATTTCTTTGTTAATTGATTATTAGTTGGTTCATTTCTAGGTTCCAATGCTAACTCCATCGACGATTAAATGGATTCAACCAAACTCTTTGGTCCGGTTCCGTGGAATGATACAGGACATGCTGGGTAATGAATTCTATGTTGGTGCTTACAAGGTATGTTTTTCTTTTCTTTTTTGCCTGAATAACATTATGAATGTCATCATCATTGTACTCGGTATATCCCACCAATAGCAAAGCTATGGTAGGGTCTAAGAAGGGTAAGATGTAGACAGCTTTACCTCTTCCTCTAGGAATAGAGAGGCTGCTTCCGTTGGAATAGAGACCCCGGCTCGATAGTAGTTTTGCATCAAGCCTTGGACTAAGGCACACAACACTCAACTATTGGGATATGTACCCTTGTCTTTCGACAATCAACGTCACCACATGATGCCTGATTAACCTTCCGTCACTTTTAGCGTTATTTTCACGATATTAGTAAAATAATGTCAAAATTAGTGCAATTTCACTTTTGCCCACCGGGGTTCACACATATATACATTATATGTGTGCACCGCAAGCAGGGCGCAATAAGATTATGAATATGCCTTTTTTATTTATTTTATTGTACCGTTATTGATTTTGTGCTCTTTTTTTTTGCAGAACAATGATACATGGAATACCAATAAGTTTACAGATGTTTCTCAATATCCCATGGGTGCTTCGTCAGATACGCGTGTCTGGGAGCGTCGGTTGCTTTACTGTGTTCCTGTAAGTCCAGTTGGGCTTATCATGTATGCATTTATGATGCAAAATTATTATTTACTTCATATATTTTTTCTTCATTATAGGTTCCTGGTCAGAATTCATGGGTATATGCTACTTCTGATGGTCAGGCAAATATGTACGCCTCGCCAGCAAGCCGAGAAAAGCGGCAGAGAGATGACTGCTTTGTTTCTGATGAGGTGGAAATGCAAGTATGTTGGAATCTATGTTAAAACTTTTGTATGGTTTTAAGCGAAGCAGTTAATAAGGAAAAATATCTATCGGTCAAGGACCGATATCTGAGATATCGGTTATCGCAGTGAGATATCAGTGGGATATCGATAATTTTAATATCATGTAAAATTCATATATATAGCAATTTAACACTAATAATTTAGTCTCCTACCACTAACAAATTAACCTTTTGCAAATTGCAAAACACTAATAATAGTAGCAAGTAAGAATTGATTAAGACTTAAAACAATAACATTGAACACTAAAAGTTGATAATTAAGACTTAAAGCACTAATATCGGGAATGTCGGTGATATATCGGTCAAATATTAGTCCATTATCGGTCAGATATCGGCCAATATAGTTGATATTATTGGTACCGATATTCTGACTTATATATCACCAAAGGACCATTATATATCACTGCTATATCGGTGATATATCGGCGATATCGACTGCATAGGTTTTAAGTAGATATTATGAAAAAGTTTTAAGCTTTACATGCTTGACTGCAGGACTTGAATAATGAGAAACTGGAGTCTCCAAGTGCTAAGAAGATGGTGAGCTAATAATCTTGTTTTCATATATCAATTTGATTACGTTGTATAAGATGATGTTATATTCTGTTTTAAATGTGTTTTAAATTAACTTGATGCAAACATTTGTTCTTAACAGCGAGAATGTGGATCTGTTCTATCGGAGAGCATGACCGAGGGTACTGATTGTGGTATGATTATGGTGCCTGATTTTGATAGAAATAATTTTCCCTGTTTAGTGAAGGTAATTTTTTCTTCTTATTTTTAAATCTCAATCTTCATATGTAATATAAATTTATAAATCAGAATGCTTAAATAAGTGTTTATTGTGTAGATATATGACACACCAGAGTCTGACTTGAAGCTAAATGATGTCTTTGAGTTTATTGGTGTCCTCACATTTGACACTGATGTTAAAAATGATGAGCTTGAACCGGAACATTGTTTTGATCAAGAGGAATTAGTCAACCTACCTCCTAGCAAGGTCAGCACCCATCTCTATGTTTAAAAACATATATGATTTTTATTTTCTATTACACTTAATGGTTTAATACATTATAAATATGTTTTCAGGTTCCACGTCTTCATTGTCTTGTACACCGAAAGCTTTTACCTGATGATTTGATTATTAGACCACCAACAATGGAGGTAGATGAATTTAGTTTATATGATTTTATTTATTCATTTCAATGTTTAATAATGAAATAAGTAATATTAATTCAAGCGTTGTGATCTTGCAGCCAAAACCTCATTTGATGAAAGAAATACGCCAGTCTCTTTTGCAGCATTTTACAGTAGTTCTTGGTGGCGATGATTTGGCAGCTAACTTTATATTATTACACCTATTGTCAAAGGTATCTAGTTATAATTCATTATATCTATATATGCATATGCATGTATACACACACACACAAGCGCACATACACTTGATTTTAACTTAACAAGAATTGTTGGCATAGGTTCATGTAAGGGTAGACTCGATTGCGGTGGGGAAATTATCACTTAATCTCACCGGTTTTGACAAGTCGAGTATATCGGTGTTCCGCAACCGAATTAACGATATGTTGAAAAACCTTATACCTTTCAGTCAATGTATTCCTCTCACTGTGGAATATTTTAATACTGCTTCACTTGCACCAGTGAAAGATTACCAAACAAACAGGTAATATAAAAGCATATAATAATATTCCATGTTGTTGCTAATTTTCCATTATTATAATTAACCTTCTTTTGTTATCATTTCTGCAGACTTGTGCCTGGGGTTCTTCAGTGTGCAGAGGGTTCACATTTTACAATAGACGAAACACAGTTACAATCGGGAACTTTAAACAGTAATGGTGTTGAAAACACACGGTTGCTCAAGGATTTAATGGAGTTTCAAAAGGTATGTATTTTATTATTTTTTTTTATAAACCTTGTTTTTGTTTATATGATGTTGGGAAATAACTATTGATTTGTTTTGTTTTCAGCTGGAGTATGATTTTAAGTATTATAAAATGACGATGGATGCGGATGTTCAAATTTTAATTCTTTCTGAAGGCAAATCAAACATTTTACCAGCTGATATTGTTATCCCATTCCATCCATCGTCTGCGGGTCCTACAATCGTGGATGAACAAACGTTAAACGCGTGGAGATGGTATTTGGCTACAGTTAGATCATTGCCACATTCTATTGGGGCTGATATGCAAAAGGTACATTACACGGATTTTAATTTTTAATGATTAATTTGAAACGTCTAAAATATGATTAATGACAGGTGGTAGAAGATGATATGGTTGCAGCAAGACAAGTTGATCGAAGCCTGGGGACTGAAGATTTTAACAGGTTTACTACTTTAGTTTTTAATTTGTTTAAATTTATACGCGTTAATTGTGGATTTAGTTGATATTGGTTTATGTAATTTCGACTTATAGATGGCTAACCATGGGGAGGCTAATGGGGGTGAGCTTTGGTGAGACATGTTTGTCACATGAACATTGGCAAATGGTGAAAGAAATGGAAAGGCTAAGAAAAGAAAGGCTTATTAAATGAGCGCATAGATGATGGTTAGGTTTTGTGGTTGATGGTTCTTGAAATGTAGCCATTGTTAAAGAGTATATGGCTTCTTCTCTTTAATTTATGGCTCTATTGTATCCTAATATTTAATTGCATTTTGAGGCTTTCATTGTCACATATATCTTGTTACTATTGTGGTAAGTAGGTTTATAAACGAGTTGATTCGAGCCCTACTAAGCTTGAGCTCGGTTTGCCTAACTTAAAGGGGCACGAGCTTAAGTTGAGCTTAGCTTGTTTTGAGCTATATTTCTAACTCGAGTTCTGCTCACATATAATTGTTTGAATAGTATTAGCCAACCTTTAAAATTGTCTAGAGTATCGAACGCCTATTAAATAATTTTTGGGATAAGTGAATGTTGAAAATAGTTCGAGTGTCAAACTGGTATAATGCATACTAACATTTGAGATAAGTGAACCTGTGGCGCCTTATGTTGCCCATGATCCAACCATTCCGCTTATGATAATTCTTGAATTATTTTATAAAAATATCATGAGAAGAAATATATGTACCCTCCATAAAATAAATTTGAATGCCTATTGTTGTCCACAACCAACCAACCAACCGATCCTAAACCCTTGAATAATAATATTTAAAATCCATGAGTTTGTTTAAAAACTCTTAATTTCCCTCCATTAATTGCTTCTTGTTCACAACGAAGATCGATATGATGATCAGCAGGCAACGATTACATTCCGTCATATCAATCTTCGTCACAGTTCATCCTCATGAGACCTACAACGTTTTCTACGCAACTTCCTCTTTCTTCTTCGTAAGTCACCTCTGATTCCATCATCTTTCCGGTTTGACAATCCCTAAAATTCATCTCATGCAGGCGTTGAGCGCCTATTTTGTGGTTTTGCCTTTACGAGACGAAGGCGCGATTTCCTTAGGTATACGTAATCTCCGGGCCTTTTTATCGGATCGTTGGTATTGACATTGATCGCGGCTCCTGTTACAACGCTCATCTTCTCATCACCTAATATTTCTAAAGCTAAGGTACATGCATTCCCTAATTCCTAGAGGTTTATGTTATATATTATTTGTTTAATTTATATCAAATAATTATATTATTACTTGTTTGTTGAATTCCAGGCTTTGGTGTTGATACACAGGTTTTTCAGTGCAAGTTTTGTTCTGTTTTTCATATTATGGATATTATCATCTCCTGCAAATTCAAGGGTAACAATAGAACCAACCACAATATGTACTATTTCTCACCTTTTCACTGAACATGCATAACATTTTTAGGGTATCTTCGCCACATCATCAACCGTAAAAGAGGAAGTAAATGCTGAGGAACATGGATGGTTTTACATTTCAGTTAGAGTTGCCTTCTTCTTATGGTTACCAAACTATTCTCTCTTGTTCACAACTATATGTATATAAGTTTTAAATTAGTAAATTTCTCGTGTTTCAATAGGTTGCTTTGCTAAATCTAATATCTATATCTTCAACATGGGCAAGAGTCATTGATGCAATGGACAATGAGGTATGTGTTGCCATTCAACAGAATGTATGCATTATATAGGTGGCCATTTGGACCCATTTGCTTATAAACGGGTCGATTCAATTCAGTCAGGTTCAAGATTGTTTGGATTTATTGGTGCTGGCTCTACATTAGGCCAGCTTTTCGGGTCCTTGTTTGCCACAACAATGACTTGTTTGGGCCCATGTATGTGTACTCGTGTTCTTCGTATATCTAATAAGACTGCAGTTATCCTGCTCATTTATTACGCACGTTGATTGCACTTTCAGGTCTGCTTTTGGTTGCTACGTTGTTGATGGAGCTTGCGGCTCGGTTTTCAGAAAAGATAAGCAAGGATATGTCTCATAGTTCTGAAGAATCATCGTCTACCCTCAGGTAAATAATAAAGCAAAGTTATATAGCATGAAAATCTCAAATAATATAATTAAATCACTAGCGCTCTTTCGTAGAAGAACCGGAAGTTCAAAGTCTCGGTTTTGGGCTTTACTGGAAGGAATAAGGCTTATTTGCTCATCAACTTATTTGTTAAACGTGTCTTTGTTTTTGTGGCTAAGTGCAATGACCACTTCTTTCTTCTATTTTCAGGTATAAATTTGTCTTATTTTTAAAAAGTTGAAATGAAATTGATTGTATTAATTTGTGTTTATAGAAAGTAACCATAATTGCCTCAACTGTTACGAGCCCTACTGAAAGAAGACATTCATTTGCACAAATCAATAGTTTTGTTGCTGTTTTTATCCTTACTGGTCAACTTACTTTGACGGTATGCTAAATATCTTCTGAAAGTTAGTTATATAAATATAACTAACTTTTTGTTTCCTTTTTTTTTTTCCGTTATAGGGGCGAATTCTTACCATTGCAGGGGTCACTATAGCTCTTTGTTCAACACCATTGTTTTCTTTCTTGAATTTGATAGCTATTGCAATATGGCCAACTTATTGGTCAGTTGCGCTCTTGGAGACTTTCCGGAAGGTTCGACTTGCTATTGACCCCATTTTTTAACCTTATTTGGATACTTTTTCACTATATCTGATTGTAATTGTATGCAATTTACAGGTGATAACATATGTTCTAACCAGACCAGGAAGAGAACTGCTTTTCACTGTTGTATCTCAGGACGAAAAATACAAAGCTAAGGTAACCCCCCCCCCCCCCCCCAACACACAAGCACACAATTTACATACATGTGTTTGACAAGTGACAACATATGCAACAGGTATGCATAGATGTTCTTGTTCAAAGGGTTGGAGATGCTATTGCAGCCGGAATGTACAGATTGTTATATAGCAGTTTGAATGGGAAAACGACCACCATTTCTCTCTATGCATTACCTGTTTGTGCTTTAAATCTTTGCTAATGTCTAAATCAATAAGGATTTGAATATTATTTCTGATTCTTTTAATTTGAATCTACAACAGGTCTGCTTCTTATGGATACTAACAGGATTTCAACTAGGAAGACGACAAACGCAACTTGCAAAGTCACAAAATCTTTCTATCAGGTTTTGAGCATAGATATTAGACATGAGCTTAGTGCTTAAAAATATGTCAGTAACAAACATGACAATGTGTTTTGTGTAACCCTTAATGGGATATTTTCAATGAAAACAATTCTATAGGATTGGTTTGAGTATAAAATTGTCGAGTTTAGAGTCGATTCTTTAAGGTTTGAAGCGAATATGAGTTGTTAAATTGTGTGTTCCATAAAAGTGAATCCGAAGATTTGTTAACAATGCAATAGACCATCAAGTTGGTCCTCTTCCCTCATAATAAAACTCTTTCTACATTTGATATCATCACTCTTAGGAGTTGTGAAAGACTTTAGGCCGGTTTTGGGCTCATGGATGTTGATAGGTAGAACTCAGAAAGGGGGCGGTTTTAAGTGATTTAATTAGGGCCCATGTATATGTTTCTTGTTCCCTAAGTTAAAAAATCATAATTAGTCGATATATAAATCAAACAATGTAATTGTGGTATGTGATTCTGAGCACAATGATATAACTTAGTTGCAGTCGGCAGTCTATGCATACACACATTAAAGTTAAAATTCTTGTGCTATATATATATATATATATATATATATATATATATATATATATATATATTGCTTATTGCATGTTTAATCATTTGTGTACGTGTAATCGCTTCCGTATTGCCGCTAACAATCGCACTCGTGATATTTAATTTGTTTACGGAATTAATATCATATTCTTATTTAAGTTGTATGCTACTTGACTTATTTCCACATTTCACCAATGACATTAAATATGCCGTTGACTAATTAATCACTATTTGTATAATTTGCAAGTATTTCAGAGCATTTCTGGTCCGTTCCCTACCCTATATCCATATACATCATATAATTACACTAAAAAACACTATATTTTCTCTCTCATGTTTAATTAAATAATATTTTTTATACCTTTGTCATTATATTTTCTCTCTATTTCACTCACAACTACTTTATAAAAATATTAAAAAATTATACAGTATCTACAGTGAAACCCCAAATTTAACTTTCTCATCTAAATTTTCTCTCTCCTCTCTCACAACCGTTCATAACCATACCATATAATTTACAAATCCTCCTCATATTATTTTAGGGAACGAATTGAGAATGCTCTCACCAACCTCTCAACTATCATCAAACAATCATCACTGTTTCACCAACAAATCTTATCTAACTTTATGGTTCGATATCAATTTCATGATTTCATAAATTAAACTTATCTAACTTTGTGGTTACTTATCTCGCATAGATATTCGGTTCTTTTACCCTTGACCATTAAGATCTTGTGTTACGGTGTGGCCCGAGCCACGTCAGTAGCGATGGCTGTTCAGGAGTCAAGTCAAGCCAGGATGGGTTTGAGTTCGAGCTCGAAATTAAATGAGACAGCTCAGCTAGACACGGGCTTGATTTTGAAGTTAAACGAGCCTAAGATCAGCCAACGAGCCAAGCCATGACTCAAGTGGAGCTTGGGACGAGATTGGCCCGGTTACAAAAATGGGCCAACTCAACTCAGGTTGTTTCAAATCAAGTTTTTTTAGCTACTTTTATTCGAGCCAGCCATGAACTCGAGCCCAATCACTGCTGGAAAAGAGTCGTTGGGTCTTGGGATTCATGAAAAAGCCGTTGGGGGGGTGTCGTTGGAGGCTTTTATTTATTTTTTTATTTTTTACTTATTTAAAAACCATTTTTACCCTTTAAAAATTAAACAAAGCCTCAATTTCTCTCCATATTATTTTACGAATATACCGCGATCTCTATTTCTCTCTACACAATCTACCTCACTTTTAAAAAAATATGGATCAATGGGTAGTTGTTACCGACCGGATATGTCTTGCGGTTAAGACGACTACACGTATAACACAAGTTAGAGCATAATTTGAGTCAAATACCTCTAGACTTCTCCCGAATTTGTTATTCCGGAGACGCAGAGCATCCTAAAGAAGGCGCAATGGGAGAATGAGCACACAAAAAGAAAAGCCAAGGAGTGGGTGGCTCGAGCGAAGCCCTAGGAGGTCGTTAAAAAAGAAGAGCAACTCCTTGAAGGCCAGATGAGAAAACGGCTTTGTGTCGTGCTTGGGTTGAAAGATATCGAGAAACCGATATTTTATTTAACTTTTTTTTTTGGTTTCATATTAAATTTTAAAAATTATTTTAACATTTGTTAACCTCTTTTTTATTGTAGCAGACTATCAAAAGCGTAAAATATTTTGAACCAAAGTGCGAGAGTTGTTTTACACGTTGGTGGGATGTAGAGAACATACTGACAATATGATATTGGGAAGGTGGTCCGAAGTCGCAAATTTGTCGGACTGTTTACGAATTTACATAACAGAAACAGTTGTCGAATGCGAGCGAGCGGGAGTGATGATCTACAAGTCTACAAAGTCGTCTGTGAAGAATGGAAAGTCGGAAGTGTTTAAGAAGCACGGGACGGTGAAAACATGGGACGAGGAATACTCAAGTCGTGCTTGAAATGGGTCGAGTTAGCTGCACAAGATGAGGGTGGCTCAATGCTAAAGCGTAAGAAAACTATTTTGTCCGATGCATATGTCTCATCTAGTAGCTCGGATGCTCATGTAGGGATCAACCTAAACGCGTCCGGGCAAAAAGATCAACCACAAGTCCAACGTCGATCAATAGGAAGGGGCGGGGAAAAAGAACAACTACCAATGTCGATTCGGATGTAGCAAACACGTCCGTAAAATATCGAGTAGCATCACGGCAGCAACGAATGCAAACTTTCTAAACAAAGGTTGAGGAACTTGGACTTTCTTACCAAAGACTTTAGCAACCTTGATCCGAGTCGCCGAAAGATATTTGAATTATATCAGGCGCTTCTTCTATAGAAATCAAAGAAGAAAAGACAGACAGAGAAGAGACAGAGCAAAGAAATATATATTTTTTAATTTGTATATATTTTTAATGTTTTTCTTAATTTTTTAAAGATGTTTAATGTTTTTTATTAAAAGAATATCTTTTAGTTTATAATATTGTTTAAATTTTATAAAAAAATATATATAAAATTTGTTGAAGCCTCCGTTCACTTAAACCACAAAAAGCTCAGGTGGCTTCAACAGGGACTTCAATGAGTGTACAGTGACGTTCAATCAGCACTGCAAGCATATATATTTTTTTACTTTTTAATAAACAAGAAGTCACCCCTAGTGGTTGTATTGCTATGGTTTTGAGAAATCACTGCTTTCTAGTTACATCCATGCAACCTGTTTGTATACAACTGACATCAAACATGAAAAAAAAATGATAAGAAGATTAAACCTTTTGAACTTTACAAAGATTTACAACAAGAATCTAACTATTATCAAAAGATGGTGTCAACTGTAAGTCTCCTTTTTGCAGGCGTTTTCTCTACAACTTGCTTTTGTAACTCCATGAAAGTCGAACCCTTGTGCGCGAAAAGTCTTCGCAAATTAATAACAGATAATTCATTGAAACCACCAACAGCAAGATCAGCCTGCACCAGATCGTACCTGCAAAGATTGCAGAAATTAATCTTTAAATTTGCTTTAACTACATATTAGCATAATAGGTTTAATGTTGATTAAGTTCTTACGCTGGATGTGCACCGATAAGTCCAACCGCCATCATAGTGCAGTTGTGGGCAGCAGTTATGCCACGCGGATCATCTTCAAACACCATGCATTTGGATGGTTTCCTATCCAATTGTAAAAGAAATTCCAAAATTTGTTAAAAACTGAATGTTCAGATAAGTAAGTTAAACTTTAATTATCACATAATTTATAAGTCAAACAACAATTTGAGATAACTTTTTATAAAAATTACTCAACATAATTCTGGTATAATGAGTCCCTCAATTTGTTAAAAATCATATAAAGGTTACTAAGCTAACTTTTGAATATTGAAGTCCCTAAACTTGTCTTTAATACACCTACTTTTGAAATATTTTTAAAATAATGACTTGTTAACTCTTAAGTTGGTCAAAATTCTTCTGGTACAAACTTCTTTTTGCCAAAACTTTGGAATCTCAGTTCATCAAATTTTGACCAACTTAAGAGTTAAAAGGTCTTATTAAGAAAAAATAAAAAATACAACTATGTGCATTTTAGACAAATTAAGGAACTTTAATATACAAAAATTAGTTTAGTGACCTTTATATGAATACTTCACAAGTTGAGGGGCTTTTTTGTAAAAATAAGAAAGTATAGCGGTTTCTTGAGGTATTTACCACTTCTTATATAGAAGTGTTAATTTGAAGAGTAAAACAAGGTTCGTCAAACTTCTGTATTAAGATAAATAACTACCAATTAAATGAAAATATAAAGATTATTCATGTTTAATATTTGTACTAATAATTACAGATTGGCATTGAGAATAAAGCTTATCTTTACGGCTGCAGAAAGTAATCTATGAGCCATGGAGTCCATGCCATCTTCCTCAGTTACAATTGCCTACAAGTGCATATACAAGGGCATTTTGGTCATTTAAAACTACCAGCGGTTCATAAGACAATAAACCGAAGCTCATACATACCTGAAAATACTTCATAAGTCGCATATTTTTCAATATTTCAACCATAATTCTTCTATCAAGACTTGAAACAACCGCACAAGGAATCCGGGCCGTTGATACCGCATCCAACCATTCTTTTAAACCTTCCATTGGTTCAGCAAGCTAATTAACAAAAACAAAAACATACTTTTGAGTAATTTATTTGTGGGTATTAAAGAAACTGAATGATTAAAGTAATCAAGAAAATAAAAATATAAGTATATAACCTTGAGAAGATTGTTGCTATATAACTGAGAAAGCTTTGACTTTAGTCTTTCCAATTCGCATGTTTCGTTCTCCCACAGTAACACCTAAGAGTTTAATAAATGATAAAAAGAAATCATAAAATTCGCATAAATATAAATCTGATTATTATGGAAATGGGAAGCTTGGATTTCAACAGTTATAAAACCTTTTGCAAAACATGATCTGGAGCACCATGAAGCAAAAGCCTTTGCACATCATCATCATCAGGAATCTGCTTTCCTACATAAATTGCAAAAGAAGGTTTAACAAAGATCTAAAAAAAAATGCAAATATCAACAAAGCATGCATGAAAGAAAAATTTTTGTTTGGTAAAATAATCGTCAAGTATGCATCTTTTACTCATTTATCCAAACGCAATATGTATATTAATATTGCATGCCTTCTAACAAACTAGTAAAAACAATATAATGTTACTAATATCGTTATCATATATTTTCTACACATTTTTCAAATATGACCACAAACCTTCTTCATGTGCAAGTTCTTTCCAAGCACTTAACTTCAAAGCTTGAATACCCGCCTGATCACCATCAACAAACTAATCTTAAAAACCAGATATAAGAATGCTAAAGCTTTATGATTCAAATCAATATACAACAAAAAGCTATCATTTGCATTAATAAAAACACACCATTTAACTCAGTTTGCATCATACCATATAAATGCACAAATGTTCAAATACTTACCACTACATTGTCCCATGAGAAAATAAGTCCATAAGCTTCATCCGGCTTCATAGCATACCGAATCCTTTTCAAAAACCCCTCTTGCAATCTATCATTTAAAAAATTCTACATACAAAACACCCACAATCTTACTCACTTCAACTTCAAGAACCAAATTCACACAAAATAGTGATAAAACAAAACGCTTACAACCTCAACTTTCATCGGCCCGTCCGGTCTAAACGTCTCAAACCCTTCTCCATATTCAGCCCCAATCGCCTAAAAACACAATTTTCATAAACCCCACAATCAAAACCAAACCCTAGAAACCCCAAATTCCAAAAAGATTCAAACTTTGACATACTGAATAAATAAATTTACCTCTTGTGTAAAAATCTTGGTGGGTGTGAGCTGAAACCCATCAATTGGGCCGATTTCATTGGACCCATAACAACCCCTAATCACGTTCTTTCGATTACAACGTAATAAGCTCTGTAAAACACAAGATTCATCAGGGTATAATATAAAGATGTAAAAAAGATATGAAAGTTTATGAAAATTAACCGGTAATTTGAGGTTAATCGGTAGATGGTGTGGAAGAAATGAAGAGTTTGGAGTAGCTGGAATCAGGCGGAAACCGGAAGCTGATTCCATCTGCTCGATTTGAAGATGATGATGAAGTGGTTAGTAATTTGGTCACTTGTTTTTATTGCGGTTTTTAATTTAGTTTAATATTAATATTAATATTAATGAACACGGGTGGATTGGATTTGAGTCCGAATCACATGTGGGGCTTGCATAATGTTATGTTTAGGGTCCCATAAATATATATGATCATGTGGATATGAGTAAGAGAGAACATAGACGTGTGCTACAAACTCACCACATGACTATCTAACTCAATACAACCAATATCTTCTACTCATAAAGTTTAGTTTTATGTTGTCTTAAGAAAACAGGTTTTATGATATCATCCGGGTATATTGATATGATCTTAAGGCCACGTCCATGATCCGATTCATAATAAGGATTTACAGAGACCCTTCAACCCAGTCAAAATAATGTTGTATGATGGCCACAAGTCAAATCAATTATACATAATTTAAGGGTTCAACATTTGACTTTAAAATATTTCCATATAATATTAGGGGTTGAGTTATTCTACAAAGGTAACAAAAATAAGAAGTGTGAAAAGCCATAATTGATTGACATGTGTCAAGCGGGGACCAAAGGTAAAAGGGTATAAAAGTAATGGTACATATTTTCTCTCTCCACATGCAAGTCACATGTCAATTCACCTATCATTTTAAAACGTCCTTAACTTTTTCGTGCAACATTATTTTTTTTAAAAAAATTCACCATAATAACAAGCGTTTTTTTTATCTTTTATATGAGTATGACTTTGTTATATAAAAAGTAAAAAAAAATTTATGTCATTGTGTCTTTGTCTTTTCGTCATTGTGTCTTTCTGTTTGTCATTGTATTTTTTTCCTCATTGTGTCTTTCAAATCATCATTGTGCTTTTTTAAATGCTAATAATACAGTTGTGTAATAATAATACGTAAATATAACGATAAAATAACAACAAATTGTCAAATACATAAAATACAATGATGAATACATATTACACAATTACATAAAACGTAAAACACAATGATGAATACATATAACACAATTACATAAAACGTAAAACACAATGATAAATACATATAACACAATAACATGAAACGTAAAACACAATGGTGAATACATATAACACAATGACCTGAAACGTAAAACACAATGGAAACAACATATTACGCAATGACATGAACGTAATACACAATGACTGAACCACAATGATAAGTAGAAAGACAAATGATGAGCACAATGACAAACAAAAAGACACAATGATGTAATATTTGTTTTAATTGTTATCTTTAATATGAGTATCAATTGATAACACAATGACCAAAATCTATAACACAATGCATAGAAAAACCCAATTAAAAATCATAATGAACAACCAATAACACAATATAAAAAACCCATTATTTTTTTTATTTTTATATAACAATATGATACTCATATTAAAGATAAAAAACGCTTTTATTATGGTGTAATTAAAAAAAAAATAATGTTGCATGAAAAAGTTATGAACGTTTTAAAATTACAGGGGAATTGACATGTGCCTCACATGTGGAAAGAGAAAGTCAACAAAAGTGAGTTATTACCTTTATGCCCTTCTCATCAATTTATTTTCTTAAATTAATATACACCATCAAATCAAATCAAATCTAAGATCAATGAATTAGATTCCTTCTCACCCTTCTCAATTTTGTTGTCCTTTGTATTTTAACTTTACCCATAATATTAGTCTTGCCTTTAATGCTCGTATTTTTTATTAGTAATTTTCTTTGGTATTTATAGTCTTGTAATTGGAACTAGAGAAAGCATGGAAGAATAAAATGTTTAATCTGTTTTTTAGTATATTATTTTCTTGGACGGTGGCTGTAACATCCGCATTTTGAGATTTAGTTTTATTAAATAAACGAGTTATTTTAGCTACGTGTCGTGTCGCGTTATTTAGTTAATTAAATAATAAGAAATGATGGAATTATTAAGGTTAGTGGACTTAGAACAATTATGGGCCTAAAAGCCTTTGGGTTTTGCCTATTTAAACCCCTAAACCCTAAATCTAACCTTATCCTCATCATTTCATCATCATTCTCCCAATCATCACCATCACACACCCATACACACCACATAAATCTCCTGTACACAAACATTTCAAATCCAATCTCATCCATTCAATTTATTCAAGGTTCATCCAATCAAAAAGAGCTCTGGACCTAACCACCTTATGGGTCACCGGAATCATGGCTTTCACCAGATAGTCTTATGGACGTTGGCTTCCTCAAATCTGCTCCTACTTTTGGATTTGATCGGTAGTGTCGAGAAATGGTAACAAACCCTTGCGTCACTATTGAATTATACAATAACAATAATTTATTAGGGTAGAGGACGGCCGGAGGACGGTGGACGACCGGAGGAGGCTGGAGGATGGTGGAGGGTCAAGGTTGGACGACCTGGAGTAAAGAAAAGAGGCGGATTGTAAAGAAAGAAATAGATCTAGGGTTTGTATTTTGTAATATAAAATAAAATTAAAAAATATAATAATTATAATATCGGATAATTCGGATATCCGAACTATCCGAAAAATATGAAAACTGATATCCGAATTTTCGAATATCCGGGATTCGGATATCCGAAAATTCGGATAGTTCGGATACGGATAATAAGATAGTTCGGATGCGGATTCGGATACGGATAGTTTTGTAACACCCCTACGAACAGTTTAAGGAGATTACATGTCGGTTCAGTTAACTTAAAAAAAGTTAACCCCGTTAACTTTCGAGATTAATAATAAGAAATTATAGAGGACTAATATGCGTACGTTATTAGCAGTTAGTCAAGCTCAGTTGAAGAAATGAATTACTATTAACGGTGAACGCAACAGGACCCAGGTGAGTTCTAGCCTCTTTCTCTGTGATGTTTTTCGGGGCTGTGTGCATACTCCTATGTGATAATCAATACACTTATCCTAAGTGATAAGTTTATGATATGTGTATGAGTATTAATTAATGTTATTATTAATCATTGTATGAATGTGTGTATATAAATATAATTATTATATATGGAATTGAAATATGTGTAAAGTATGCACGTATGATAGGAAACATAGGAAGTAATGTATGGACGATTAATGGGACATGTATAGTTGTATGGTTAAACGAGACAAAGGGACCAGACCCTAATAATATATGAGATTGTGATAGAAGAGACCAGACCCTAATAATATCTGAGATTGTGATAGAAGGGACCAAACTCTAATAATATCTGAGATAGTAGGGACCAGACCCTAATAATATATGAGATTAGAGGGACCGGACCCTATTAATATCTGAGAGGAAAATATCTGAGATAGAGGGACCAGACCCTAATAATATCCGAGATAGTAGAAGTAAGATAGTTTACGGTATACCTTAGGAAATTAGGAAAGAAAGTGTGTAAATACGTATGCATGTATATAAAGTATATATGAATGAGTATTAGCAGGTAAAGTACGAAATACATATCTCCGGACGCGTATAAGTATGGACGTGAATGTATTGTATATTAATTGATTAACTAGAACTCACTCAGCGTAGCTGACTTTTAGTATGCACGCAGGTGAGTAGGATGAGACAGATTGCTTAGAGTGGGACACGTGGTAATAAGAGGAAGACTGGCATCGCTATGAAGAAGATTCTCGTATTATTTATATTTAATGTTTAAGACTTATGTTATTTCCGTTTAAGACGAAGTATTAACGTTATGTAAGAATGGTTGACTTTTATTCCGCGAAATGTTTTAATTAACTATGATTTTCCGAATTATGTGAATGAATAAATCCAACCAGCGTGAAAGTAGGGCACCCGGGTCGGGGGCCTTACAGGATTGTGACATCCCACATCGATTGGGGAGGAGAACTAAGCCTTCTTTATAAGGAGGTGAATACCTTCCCCATCATAACGCGTTTTGGGCGCTTAATGGTAGTGGATGAGACGAGAACTCAACAGTTAAGCGTGCTCAGGTAGGAGCAGTATCAGGATGGGTGACCTCCTGGGAAGTCTCCACCTGGGCAACCAAAAGCAAATCCGTGAGTCGATGGTGGTACGTCCCGGTCAAAGCGGACAATATTATGGTGCGGCGGTAGCTAGGCTGTTACAGATGGTATCAGATCCAGGGCCGGACCGGTGGTGCCAGGTCCCGCGAGGACGCTGGACCCCTAAGGGGGGTGGATTGTGACATCCCACATTAGTTGGGGAGGAGAACTAGGCCTTCTTTATAAGAAGGTGAATACATTCCCTATCATAACGCGTTTTGGGCGCTTAATGCTAGTGGATGAAAGGAGAACTCCACAGTTAAGCGTGCTTAGGTGGAAGTAGTATCAGGATGGGTGACCTCATGGGAAGTCTTCACCTGGGCAACCAAAAGCAAATCCGTGAGGCAATGGTGGTACGTCCCGGCCAAAGCAGACAATATTATGATGCGGCGGTAGCTGGGCTGTTACAGTCTCACCTTATGACAGTCCGTCTAACCGCCCCTGTCATAAAAAATGTGTCAAAACCAACCCTTACGTGCCAAACGACGAGTGGCGAGTCATCGTCTCGTTTAGGCCTATAAATATACATCCATGAGCGTCCCTAACATGCACCAATCATTAGATTAACATATCAAATACTCTAGATCAAGTCAAGCTTGGTTTGATGTATTTTAAGCAAGTTCAAGGTCACACCAATGTCGTCACGTCAAAGGAAGGTTCTGACCAAAAGTACCATAGGTGTAGGATCTGTGTTAAGTTGTTGCCAAGTCATATTATAGCTTGGAAGTAAGGAATAGTGTATGTAGACTCGTTTAAAGTTCATTTATTATGATTAAGCGAGTATCCAACCTATCATCAATCAAACCTCAGTAAACTTATGATATCGAAGTTATACAAGTGTTTTTAAGCATGTACTAGGTTTTAGAACACTTAAACGACCTTGGAAAGTTGTTAAAATATTTTTTTAGCCTTAACGGGCTAAACAGAATGATTAGCTGGACCGTCAAATCTCACAATATAGCTAGATTAATCAATTTATGTAAGTATTTTGGTAATGGTTATTTTCGTTTAACATGAAACCTTAAAATTCTAAAGTTTTACATTTCTTTTAGCGACATTAAATGCAAGGAACACGACTATGTACCTAGAGGCACAAAGTTGTTTTCGAGTTACTGAAATTTCATGATCTTGGTGAGTATACCATTAGTCATTTGCCCATGGTGGACCATCGTAAACATATGATGGAAGATCAAAATTAATTGTTCTATGACAACTTTAAAGTGAGAACACACTCGCTAGAGCCAGCGTAAACATATGAGGCCACCCTAAATATGACCATATCTATATGACTATATCTATAAGAGAAAACATAGACATGTGCTTCAAACTCAACACATGACTGTATACTATTAGAACTTAGTCGTGTGCATAAACTCCAGTTATAAGTTTAAAACAAGGTTTTGTACCAGTTTTCTAAATTAATAAATTTTGTACTAGATTGGCTAATGCATGTGAGTGTTGCATACTTCATGTAAATTAGCCTAATTCAAGAACAAATAATAATTAGCCTAATTACACACTCTACGCTTATTTTTGTCGATAATTGGTTAGAATAATTTCCTATTGTCAAATGTTTGTTGATCAGTTCTTCATGTTAGTAATGGAAAAACATAATATGATAATACGCGTACCTGTTACAGCAAAAAGGGTAGCCACGATAAAGGAGTATGATCCAGACGAGTAGGGATGACAATGGGTCGGGTCTGGGACGGGTTCAGGTATTCCCAAACCCATACACGATTATTAAAGCTTGTCCAAAACCCGTCGGGTATATATTGGATATTTACCCTTCAGGTTTTGGGTATCCCATTAATTTATGAAAATTATCCGTCGAGTATACCCGGCTCAAAACCTGTCGGTAGTACTTTCTGGATTGATCCCCCGCTCTTTGTCAGTCACTCTAACCGACATGTTAATGGGTGTGCATAATCTAATACAATTACCATGGGACGGTACCAGGGCAATGAAACAACATGATTTGGGCTTGATTATAGGCTCATTCTCATATATTAATTCATATTCTTAGCTAGTCTCTGGAGGATTATCGATCCTGTTTAGGTTATCGTATATGTCATTTTGCATTGCATATATATCACATATACATTTAAAAAAAGGGCTTTTGTGACATTTGTGATAAAATCGAGTATGCCTTAGTATTTGTTTATCAAATAAGCGATTAACCGCTTATTGCGTATCGAACAAATGATTAACCGAACGGGTCTGGTTATGACCCAGATATCCCCGGGGGCCATCTATAAGTTATATACGTTTATTATAAGCCAACATATTGATATTAAGGCCTTAGTTCGATAGGAAACTAGTTAAACAAAAACATGCTCGTTTAAGTACCCGCTATGGATTTAAACGCGAAAGATAGTTCCGAAACATGCATTGTATCATCCGTTAAGCCAAAAATGATATACCAAACACTTGTTGGGGATGATTTAAGCGATCCTTGAAAATAATTTTGATTTTTACAAACGAATAGTATGTTTTTATAAATTTACACAAAAATAGCCAAAAACCGAAACATGCTCGTTTTCACACTGTTTGTCGTACCTGATATATTTTTCGTGCCAAAAACCGAACCCGAAATAAATTTGGACTCGGCATTTCACGTTCAGGCACATAAATCAGGAAAAGCGGGCCAAATGGGCCCAGCCCGCCAAAGTTGACTAAAAACCCCATTCTTTATTATTATTTATGTTTCTTTAATACTAAGCAATTTAAGATATTTTTTCAACATAAGTCCAGAAGTTAACATCAGTGTTCTTGCTGTTCTTTCACACCATAGCAAAACCCTAAGGTATTAATCCATTTAAATCAATTTCTACCATGTTTAATCATGTTTAATTATGTGAAAAACATAGTTTGGTTGCCAAAAATCACTTCTAACCATGTAAAAACTCTGAAAATGGTCTAAAAATATACTTTGATCTACACAAGGTTAGGAACCTGTTTTGATAAGTTTTTTTGTCCATAAACACGGATTAGAGGCTTTAAACGACGTTTTTACGGTTCAAAAGTTCGGTTTAGAACCCTAACCGAAACCCTAAGTGTCAAGCTGTTTGGTTGATGATACATACTATGTTTGTGATATTGGACCTATACTTAGCTTATATAGAAGCACAAGAACCGAAAATTGGATTAAGAGAGCGAAAACGGGCGAAAACCGCAAAGATAATGCCGAAATGCTCGATTACGGGCTGTTTAGGTTAAGGTTGTGATATGCGTATTTTTAGGTCATAAAACAGGGACACCAGGGAAAATAATATTTAGTCCCTGTCCAAATTTGGTAATTTTTCGACCATTCGAGAATATTTGGCGAATTTATTACCGAATTGAGACGTTTATATGGAAAAAATAGTTAAAATGCTTGAAAAATTATGAAATTTTGTGGGAAACTCAGATTTGGTATATTATGATCACATATGAAATTTGGGGTCATTTGGAAAAGCCTAAATAGGTTTTGTGCGTTCGCGCTTATTTGAATTTTCATGATTGTTTTTGGCTCTAAAATGATATTAGACATGATTGTTAGCTTATGGAATTACTACATGTTATTTTGGGAAGTGTTTTGGTCACTCTAGAATTTTGGCAGATTTTTCGGAAATCATTTGGTATAAACGGATGATTTTCGGGCTAAATATAGCATATAAAATGATTTTTTATAAATTTAATCGGTAAATAATTCCAGAAATAATTTTATAAAATCTACATATTTTATTTGATAAGTTTCTAAATTTTTATGATCTAATGATTAACGGATAATTAATTATGCTAATCTGAAGATTAAACAAATTCATTTCTGATAAAAACCAACGAGTTCGTGATTAACGAACCTGTTGGAATATCAGAACATCAAGAATGATCAACAACCATATTTTTGGACTAATTAAATAAAAACAAACTTTTTGTGAGAAATCTAGACAATTTGAATAGATTGTGCGCATTTTTCTCTAAACCAAATTGAATAAACGGAAACGAGCCCCGTAGCGAATCCAGACCCCTAATTTGTGATCTTTCTTTATATCTTAATCATTTTATCAACCAACACGTTTACCCAAGTTTACATCCCCATAAATGTTTTCCAAACGCATAAACGAGCAACTTAGCTCAGCTGGTGAAACGGGGAAACTGAGCCAAGTTCGATTTTAAACATTAGACATTGAACATCACAATCTAAGCCTATTGATGTTTTCTGGGCGTTACAGCTATACCCAGACTAGATATACAACCCAGTCTAGTATGAGGATTATAATAATATTAAAATATTAATATTACTAGGATAGTGACCCTGTTACACATGGATGGAAAAAATTCAAACGTCACATATATATATATATACACACACATATACATGTAGCTATCATAAGAATTCTTTACATTGTTTTCTGAAAACCACAAGATGTAGGAAAAATATGTATAAATGGTGTGAAAGAGAAGCTGTATAAATATACAAATCATTGAATTGCTAAAGTAATAGTCATACTAAAAAAGGTAGCAAAAATTAGTTATAAATAATTAATTGTAGTCAAAATCGGTTTTTAAATCATTTGAAAGGAAATAGTTGGTTATGAATCTAGAAAACATTAATTAGTGAGGTTATGATTCTAGAAAATATTAATTAGTGAATTATGTGGCAATTCTAGAGATGGAAACCTTATTAGCTTATGTAAACATCCTATTTGAAGGCCATGTGAATATCTTGTTTTGCTTTAATAGTATAGTAAGAAGATTAGCATTAGGATTAAAATTAATTGATTAATTATGTGGAAATTATAAGCATGGAAAGTTGATGACATGGAACATTAGGTGGACACCCTAGGAGAAGAACAAGTGAACAAATTGGTTTTGCTTTAATAGATTAGATTAGATTAGATGTAATAAAGTCAAAGTAAATGTTAAGATATGAATTCAAAACTTTAAATGTTAAGTTTGACCAATGCTTGTGTTATATATTGGTTTAAATGTTAATTAGCATTAGGATTAAAATTAATTGATTAATTATGTGAAAATTATAATCATGGAAAGTGGATGACATGGAACATTAGGTGGACACCCTAGGAGAATGACAAGTGGACAAATTGGTTTTACTTTAATACATTAGTTAGATTATAATATTGACTATAGGGACTAAAAGATAGCAAGGGAAACGAACCCCAAGCTGACCTTGCACTGAGTGCCTACAAAACTGTGAGTTTCATGACCCCTCTTTTCAAACTGTTTTATGAACTTTTTGGGGTGAAAAGCATAATTACATACGTTATCTATCTGGAAATGGTCAGGATATAAATCACCTGAATGTTTACATACAAAAAGTCCCTACAAACATAACGATTGATTACGTGCGAATGAATGGTGAATAGTATTGTTGAATGATAAATTAAGTGGACATGGTACGAATACCAAAACATAATGAAATTACACATGAAAACATGTTTATACAAATATGCTGTGTATTGTTAAACATAACAAGCTGGGGGAATAACGTGGTTTGTAATGGCCATGGGTGAATAACGTGGTATGTAATAGCCATGGATGAATAACGTGGTATGTAATGGCCATGGGTGAATAACGTGGTCTATGGCCATGGGTGAATAACGTGGTTTGTAAAGGCCATGGGTGAATAACGTGGTCTGTAACGGCCATGGGGATAACATGGTCTGTGACGACCATGAGAATAACGTGGGCAGTGGAGGCCACGAGGATATTGTGGGTGGAAGGGGGGCCACAGTGTTTGGTGATACGTGATAAATACTATATATGTGCATATATATATATATATATATGTGTGTGTGTGTGTGTGTGTGTGTGAATGTGTGTGTGTGAGTGTGTATGTCTATATACACGCTATGTGAATAGGCGCATGAAATAATGTGGTATAGGAAATACTAATTATTTGTGTATACAAAGTGTAAGATTGGATTTCACATGGAACCTTTGTGGGCGGAATGGGGGGCACAGTGGTTGATGTTATACGAAACCGTTGTGGACGGAAGGAGGGCCACAGTGATTGATTTTATGTGGAACCGTTGTGGGAGGAAGGTGGTCCACAGCGGTTGATTAAACACAGAATTGAAAACACGTAGTAAGAACAAACAATCACGATTTTATCGTAATTTCGAATTTATGTTATAAACTTACATGCATGCATATGTACACACAGAGACACAGCTGTACATAAATACAAATGTAAATACAATTTTTATATCCGTGCGTACATGCAAACTATGACTGTGTGGTACGCTGCACTGATTTCATTAAAACTTATGAAACTCACCAACTATTCGTAGTTGACCTTTTCTTTAAACATGCTTTTTAGGTAATCTGAAAGGTGGAGTAGATTGATTATGTGTTACTTGTTGGATTGTGAACGATGCTGTGAGCATTTGAGTTAGAAGTAAAATAATTGAAGAGCTAGATTTTGATTGTATTACTTAGTTTGTAAAAGATGTTAAAGCGATGCCATATATTGTAAATTATTTAGTAATGTTTCTTTATGAACAATGTATTTGATACCAGTTGTATCTGTTGCATTTCCGTTTTACGCTTCCGCAAATCGCTCAACGGGGTGTGACAGCTTTTAAACTTTTTGGACAGTGTTTTCACTGGGAAAACGCATTCATAACAAACAAAGTTTTCAACTTCTTAAATAAGTTTTAGCGTACGTTTAAATCATGAAGACATAAATAAGTTTTAAACAACATTTTTCTTAAGAAAATACAAACAAGTTTTAAGTACACTTTTGCCATGAAAACATGATGTTTTGATAAACGTTTTAATTATGAAAGCTTACATTTAGAAATCATCACTTGTCTTATACATTTTAAACATTTGAAACTCAATATTTATGACAAACTGAGAATTTTTCTTACTTTTTCAGACACTCATCACGACTAGACTCAAATTTTCGGGACGAAAATTCTTTAACATGGGAATGATGTGACAATCGTCAATTTTAGGTTAACCTCGTTAACTCAACTCCGTTAATTCAAACTTTAAGATCGTTGAATCTATAACGCATACTTCATTACATTTAAACTAGGGTTTAAATGACGCTTAACACTTACTACATGTGTAGTAGTCTTTCGGGATTTGCACCGAAACGCAAACGATTGAGGAATAAACGAAAAACACTAAAACACTAATTATGTGATAATTATGTGTTAGGATTATGTTTTATGTGATAATATTATTGTCATGTTAATTTAATGTGCAAGTTATGATAGAAGGTTCTAGAAAAAGTAATACTTAATGTTAATTTAATGTGCAAGTTATGATAGAAGGTTCTAGAAAAAGTAATACTTAATGTTAACTTAATGTGCAAGTTATGATAGAATGTTCTAGAAAAAGTAATACTTAGGAGTTGAGGGGCCAAAGTGTAACATCTTAGTCTATAAATACATGATAAACCTAAACCCTAACTTCCATTCCCATTCCTCTAGAAAAATCGGTCCAAACCCTAACTTCCCTTGTTCCTTGAGATCGATCCATATACATACACACACACTCAAGATCTTTCAAGTTTGATTGAAGATTAAGGTGCTAGGAAGGTATAAACAACTATTCTATGCATTCTCTATGTTTAATTGTTAGTTTTTTTGGGTGAATTATAAGCCTTAATGGCCGATTTCTAGGGTTATGGTATTCATGTGATTCTTGAATTGATTTGATGATGATTGATAACTAGATTGATATTGTTGCATGATTATTGTTGTGTCTTTGATTTGAGTTCAAACAAAAACCCTAATCATGTATGTAAGGTGTAATTGATGTGCATGGATATTGTTTATGGAGTATAGAGTGTTATATGGATGCATGATAGTTCATAGATTGTTATTATGATGAGTTTTGATGTGAACAGATTCTGGACAGAACGTATATACGATGTTTAACTGACTGTAACGAAGTGTAAACGTGAAAATTGATTGAGATTGTGGGTACTGCAGTAAACTAGGTTGAGTCTAGTTTCTATGAAGTATAAATTCGTAATTTTTGGATAAGTGGAAGTATACTTTTATGATTTTACAAAAACGTGATGCAAAGCTGAGCTGTTAGACCTGCTGTTAGGCTATGTTGTAAATGTTATATCTCATGAACTACGAGACCAATTGGGTTGGTTCCACTTCTGGAAGTTGACTCACTGAGTTAGGAACCAAACCCAAGTGGTCTTGCATTTATTGGATTTTTCGTTTACCGGGAATTGCAAATAACATTCTGTTGTGCATGAATCTGACTGATATGAGTTTACTGTAGTGTTTTGATCATTATGAGAAATCTATATGGAATAAAAATAATATAAAATATGTTCTGGAAACCTAAGACATGTATGTTTCAGTGGTGATTTTTGGTGAATTAATTGAGATGATATGATCGGTGAAATAGTACAATCTTTCAAGTAGAAATTCTGTCACAATGAAACTAGCTGCTGAGTTGTGTAGGAATGCATGAAATATGATAGTTTTTATATAATTGTTGTATTTTGACCAAAATACCCTTGCGGGGAATAGTTGCTAGTTTGATTGCCATGAATTGACCAAATTGCCCTTATGGGGAATAATGGTTAGTTAGTCTTTGTTTGTTGACCAAAATGCCCTTACGGGAATAATTGCTTGTAAGTATGTTATTAATACATGACACGAAAGTAATTGCTCACTCGTGTATCGTATCACAATTGTACTTGTTTAAATCACACACGGTTCACAAACGAAACACGAAACATGATACGTGCATAGGTATTATGTGCCGAGTCTAGAGACTCGTTAAACGTTCCGATACTTAGAAAATCTCTTTGTTATTTTAGAACGCTAGAGAGTTTTCTACGACGCGCATCACTCGGTGATCTAATTTGGAATATTCTTCGCAAACAGTGAGTTTCACTTACCCCGCTCTTTGAACTGTTTTCAAACGTTTTTCACTTGGGGGAGATAACATACTCCGATAAACGCATTTTTGAGATAAACACATATTTAAGATTTTGTTATAAATTATATATATCACTTGTAGAGGCTAAGCGGCACGTAACCCTTGAAGTCCCACGCATCGAACCGGTTAATATTTGGAATAGCGAGTCACTGTTGAGTAGTACTACTGGGTTTGACAAACCCCACCCGACGCTAAGCTCAACTGGAGGTTGAGTGGGTGTAATTTTGGCTAACACTTACCATGGTCTGGGTTGACCTGGTGACGGGCACTTGATAAACAGTCAGCTTCGGTCTCGAACCACTTAGTAATACTTGTTGTATAGATTAGCTACCTATCGATATATAATTTGACATAACATTATCTGGTAACACTTAA
The DNA here is from genome assembly GCF_021521415.1 of Bidens hawaiensis. NCBI lineage: Eukaryota > Viridiplantae > Streptophyta > Magnoliopsida > Asterales > Asteraceae > Bidens > Bidens hawaiensis. Next base: position 177,507 of record NW_027493544.1, read on the forward strand.
ACGCTGTAACGTGGTTACACACTTAAACGCTGTAACGTGGTTACACACTTAAACGCTGTAACGTGGTTACACACTTAAACGCCGTAACGTGGTTACGCAAAACATTTAAACGCCGTAACGTGGTTACGCAAAACTTTTAAACGCCGTAACGTGGTTACGCAAAACACTTAACGAAAACGCTGAACTCAAACGCTAAACGATTTATCTTATATAACTTGTGAACTCACCAACCTCGTGTTGACCCCTTTTAGTATGTTATTCTCAGGTAGCCGAGGCGGGCGCGCGGTTTAGGAGCATGCATTAATTGTTAAACATCTTACTCTGCAAACTTAATTTTAACATTTACATTTGGTTTTAAGTCGTCCTGCGTGACGCAACTTTTGAATTAAGGTTTTACGCTTCCGCACTTATTTTTCATTTAAACGTTTTCTTTGGTTTGGTTATAACTAATGATTCCGATCCTGCCAGTTCACACCCTCTGACGGTAAAACTCCGTTAGTGGATTTTGAGGGTGTGACAGATTGGTATCAGAGCCATTGGTTATAGCGAACTAGAAACTGCATGCATACTAGACTATAACCGCGACGACCCATTAGTTATAATGATACGCACTGCATAGGTTTGTGTAGTCTTGAAATCTTATCCCTTTACCTCTTTCACTCATACGCGCGCATACACGGCTTACCTGTAGAGATGTCGACGCCATCCTCATCATCGTCCGATCCGATGACTCATACTCACGGGAAGGAACCGCAGTTACCTACCGCATCGCCACCCCGAGTAGTCCCGGAACTCGAAGTTCCCGCACCGAAGAGGTACCGCCTATCCGGAGGCTTGTATGACAACGACGTTAGCTGGGAATGGTACCCCAACATGACCGAACCTGTAGAGAGAGTTCTCGCAGCCGTTGTTTCATGTTTGGAGCGTGATGTGGGTTACATGCGCTACACGAGAGAGAACGTTTCCAGATTGTTAAAAGACGAAACCGAGAATAAGGAGGAGGTTGCCCGCATGGCGGCGGCAATGAAGGATATGCAAGGGGCTAGTGACCAACAGATGAAGATTATGAGGAAGATGCAAGCAGAGATGATAGACTTGCAAGAGCAACTCCAAGTAGCAAGGACCCGAACCGAGATAGCTTTAGAGCGCTGCGATGTCTTGCAAATGCAGATTTCTCAGAACGCAGCCGAACCCGAGGCAGAGCCTGAGGCCGAGCCTGAGGCAGAGCCTGAAGAGGAACCTGAAGAAGATCCCGAAGAGGAACCTGAGGAAGATCCCGAGGAAGATCCCGAGGAGGAACCTGAAGAAGAACCGGAGGATGGAACTGGCTAACGCGATGGGCTGGGAGGAGTTCAAGAACATGATGCGAGAAGAGTATTGTCCGAGGGAGGAGATTTCAAAGTTGGAGTCGGAATTTTGGTCATTGAAGATGGTGGGTTCGGAAATCGAAGCTTACACTACCCGTTCTCACGAGTTAGCGGTGATGTGTCCACGGATGGTAGATCCGCCGAGTAAGAGGATTGAAATGTACATTTATGGGTTAGTACCACAGATTCAGGGCATGATGACGTCTTCCAGACCAGCCACGATCCAACAAGCGATCCGTTTGGCTCACAAACTGACGGATCAGGCGGTGACCCAGGGTGCGTTACCACCGAGGGGTTCGACTGTTAAAGCCCGTGACAACCCGAGTAATGACCACGTCAGCAACAGTAACAACAACAGCAACCCGAACAGCGGGAAGAGAAAGTTCGACAACACCAGATCTTCATCCTCGAACCTCCCACCGCAACAACACTACCGTAAACCCGAGTTCACCCGGAGCTTTAACACTCAGAATCACAACAACAACAACTCCAACAACAACGGTAGCGGGCAGGTTTCGAGCGGATATGCTGGGAAGTATCCAAAGTGCAACAGGTGCAACTATCATCATGTTGGCCAGTGTGACCGTGTCAAGTGTCAAAGATGCGGAAAGATAGGTCACCAAGCGAAAGAATGTAGAGGAGACCTTGCGGCAAAGGGTGCTCCTAAGCAACCGATGACGACTAAGGGATGTTTTGAATGTGGACAGGAAGGTCATTTCCGGAAGGATTGCCCCAAGCTGAAACATAATGACAACAATGGGGGCAATGGAAGTGGCAGTAACGGTGGAGGAAATGGCAAAGGAAGAGCGTTTGTGATTGGATCGGGTCAAGCCCGCAATGATCCGCATGTGGTGTCCGGTAAGTTCCCTGTAAACGATTATTTTGCTTCTATTTTGTTTGACACTGGAGCTGATAGGAGTTTTGTGTCGAAAGCCTTTAGCCAACTTTTAGACCTTACTCCAACCCCGTTAGACGCTAAGTTTCCTGTTGAATTAGCTAATGGTAAAACTGTAGTAACAACTCATGTACTTGCGGGATGTAAGTTGAAACTGTCAGGTCATGTTTTTGACATCGACCTTATTCCTTTTACGCTTAGTAGTTTCGATGTCGTTGTCGGCATGGACTGGTTATCCGAGAACCGAGCGGAGATTATATGCCATGATAAAATAGTCCATATTACCACCCCTTCCGGCGAGATCATTTCGGTCCGAGGCGAGAGAAGCGGCATGACCAACAGCATCATCACCCTTATGAAAGCACAGAAGTATCTACGAAAGGGTCATCCGGCAATTTTGGCGCAGATTGTTGAGAAACCCGCGGAGGAGAAACGAATTGAAGACATACCGGTTGTGCGAGACTTTCCGGAAGTTTTCCCGGAGGATTTGCCCGGACTCCCTCCTATTCGTCAAGTCGAATTCCAAATCGAGTTGACACCCGGTGCAGCACCCATAGCACGAGCCCCGTATCGGCTCGCACCGGCGGAACTTCAGGAGTTGTCCACCCAGTTGCAAGATTTGTTGGATAAAGGTTTTATCCGACCTAGCTCATCGCCATGGGGAGCCCCTGTCTTGTTTGTTCGAAAGAAAGACGGGACTTTCCGAATGTGCATCGACTACCGGGAATTGAACAAGGTGACGGTCAAGAACCGTTATCCTTTACCCCGAATTGATGATTTATTTGACCAGCTTCAGGGATCGAGTTACTACTCGAAGATCGATCTACGATCCGGTTACCACCAGTTGAGAGTGCGCGAAGAAGATATTTCAAAGACGGCTTTCAGAACACGGTATGGTCACTACGAGTTCTCGGTTATGCCTTTTGGCCTAACCAACGCGCCAGCCGTATTTATGGATCTCATGAATCGAGTATGCAAGGCGTACCTCGACAAGTTCGTGATTGTTTTCATCGATGATATTCTTGTCTACTCCAAGAACGAGACTGACCACGAAGAGCACTTAAGGATAATTCTGGAACTACTGAAGAAGGAACAACTGTATGCTAAAGTCTCGAAATGTGAATTTTGGCTTCGCGAGGTTCACTTTTTAGGACATGTGATCAACGAGAATGGTATCCATGTCGATCCCGGTAAGGTAGAGGCCATCAAAAACTGGGAAGCACCTAAGACTCCGACTGAAGTGCGACAATTCCTAGGACTGGCCGGCTACTATCGGCGTTTCATCGAGGGATTTTCAAAGATTGCTCAACCCCTCACCGCTTTGACTCACAAGGGCACTAAGTACAACTGGGGTGACGCGCAAGAATCCGCTTTCCAACTGTTGAAAACCAAGCTTTGTAGCGCCCCTATTTTAGCCCTCCCCGAGGGAACAGAAAATTTTGAGGTACACTGTGACGCATCTATACAAGGTCTCGGTTGTGTGCTGATGCAACTCGAGAAGGTTATAGCCTACGCCTCTAGACAACTACGGGTTCACGAGAAGAACTACACGACCCATGATTTGGAACTCGGAGCTGTGGTTTTTGCTCTTAAGATATGGAGGCATTACTTGTACGGTACCAAGTTTACCATTTACACCGACCACAAGAGTCTCCAACATATCTACGATCAGAAGGAGCTGAACATGCGACAGCGTCGTTGGGTCGAGCTGCTCAAAGATTATGATTGTGCCATCAAGTACCACCCGGGCAAGGCCAATGTGGTGGCCGACGCCCTCAGCAGAAAAGAAACAGATAAACCCAGACGAGTAAGAGCATTGCAACTTACGATTCATGCCAGCTTACCCGATCAGATTCGCGATGCGCAACTAGAAGCTTTGAAAGATGAAAATCTTCCATCGGAACTCATGCGGGGCATGAACAAGCAACTTGAAACCAGATCGGACGGGGTCCGATATTTTGAGAACCGGATTTGGGTTCCACGATACGGAGACTTGAGAACTCTAGTGATGGACGAAGCTCACAAGTCCCGATATTCTATCCACCCTGGCTCAGATAAAATGTATCATGATTTAAAGGCACTTTACTGGTGGCCGAACATGAAAGCCGACATTGCCACCTACGTGAGCAAATGCTTGACTTGTGCCAGAGTCAAGATTGAATACCAGAAACCATCTGGTCTACTGCAACAACCGGAACTCCCAATGTGGAAATGGGAGCACATCTCAATGGATTTTATTACGGGTTTGCCTAAGACACCGACGGGATGCGATACCATCTGGGTGATCGTTGACCGGTTGACTAAATCGGCACATTTCCTAGCGATTAAGGAAACGGACAAAATGGAAAGACTGACTCGAGTATACATGAAAGAAGTGGTGTCTAGACACGGAGTGCCTGTCTCGATCATTTCCGATCGAGATTCTCGTTTTACCTCACACTTTTGGAAGTCGCTGCAAAGCGCACTGGGCACACGTCTCGATATGAGTACAGCATACCATCCTCAGACGGATGGGCAAAGTGAACGGACTATTCAGACCCTGGAGGATATGTTGCGTGCATGCGTTTTAGATTTCGGAAAAAGTTGGGAACCCCACTTACCCTTGGTAGAGTTTTCGTATAATAACAGCTACCACGCAAGTATTAAGGCAGCGCCGTTTGAAGCGCTGTACGGACGGAAGTGTCGATCACCACTCTGCTGGGCAGAGGTGGGTGACAGCCAAATCACTGGTCCAGAACTGGTACTCGAAACCTCGGAAAAGATTGTTTAAATCCGAAATCGCATGGCAGCAGCACGGGATCGCCAAAAGAGTTACGCCGACAAGCGCCGAAAACCTCTCGAATTTAAAGTGAACGATCGGGTGTTACTCAAAGTCTCACCTTGGAAAGGTGTAGTTCGCTTTGGTAAGCGAAACAAACTCAACCCACGGTATGTTGGTCCGTACCGGATAACTGAGCGCATTGGTCCGGTGGCGTACCGACTGGACCTACCAACAGAACTCAGTGGCGTACACGATGTATTCCACGTATCAAATTTGAAGAAATGCCTATCTGATGAAACCCAAGTAGTCCCTTTGGAGGAACTGCAAGTTGATGAACAGTTACGGTTCATTGAGGAACCAGTCGAAGTTTTGGATTGGGAAACCAAAACACTCAAACACAGCAAAATTCCAATTGTTAAGGTTCGTTGGAACTCGAGACGTGGACCGGAGTTCACATGGGAACGCGAGGATCACATGATGAAAAAGTATCCTCACCTTTTTGAAGGGCTAACCAAACACCGAAAACCGCGAAACCCGGCAAACCGTCAAACATCACCGGAGGTATGAACTAAATTTCGGGACGAAATTTCTTTCTACTAGGGGATGATATGACAAACTGAGAATTTTTCTTACTTTTTCAGACACTCATCACGACTAGACTCAAATTTTCGGGACGAAAATTCTTTAACATGGGAATGATGTGACAATCGTCAATTTTAGGTTAACCTCGTTAACTCAACTCCGTTAATTCAAACTTTAAGATCGTTGAATCTATAACGCATACTTCATTACATTTAAACTAGGGTTTAAATGACGCTTAACACTTACTACATGTGTAGTAGTCTTTCGGGATTTGCACCGAAACGCAAACGATTGAGGAATAAACGAAAAACACTAAAACACTAATTATGTGATAATTATGTGTTAGGATTATGTTTTATGTGATAATATTATTGTCATGTTAATTTAATGTGCAAGTTATGATAGAAGGTTCTAGAAAAAGTAATACTTAATGTTAATTTAATGTGCAAGTTATGATAGAAGGTTCTAGAAAAAGTAATACTTAATGTTAACTTAATGTGCAAGTTATGATAGAATGTTCTAGAAAAAGTAATACTTAGGAGTTGAGGGGCCAAAGTGTAACATCTTAGTCTATAAATACATGATAAACCTAAACCCTAACTTCCATTCCCATTCCTCTAGAAAAATCGGTCCAAACCCTAACTTCCCTTGTTCCTTGAGATCGATCCATATACATACACACACACTCAAGATCTTTCAAGTTTGATTGAAGATTAAGGTGCTAGGAAGGTATAAACAACTATTCTATGCATTCTCTATGTTTAATTGTTAGTTTTTTTGGGTGAATTATAAGCCTTAATGGCCGATTTCTAGGGTTATGGTATTCATGTGATTCTTGAATTGATTTGATGATGATTGATAACTAGATTGATATTGTTGCATGATTATTGTTGTGTCTTTGATTTGAGTTCAAACAAAAACCCTAATCATGTATGTAAGGTGTAATTGATGTGCATGGATATTGTTTATGGAGTATAGAGTGTTATATGGATGCATGATAGTTCATAGATTGTTATTATGATGAGTTTTGATGTGAACAGATTCTGGACAGAACGTATATACGATGTTTAACTGACTGTAACGAAGTGTAAACGTGAAAATTGATTGAGATTGTGGGTACTGCAGTAAACTAGGTTGAGTCTAGTTTCTATGAAGTATAAATTCGTAATTTTTGGATAAGTGGAAGTATACTTTTATGATTTTACAAAAACGTGATGCAAAGCTGAGCTGTTAGACCTGCTGTTAGGCTATGTTGTAAATGTTATATCTCATGAACTACGAGACCAATTGGGTTGGTTCCACTTCTGGAAGTTGACTCACTGAGTTAGGAACCAAACCCAAGTGGTCTTGCATTTATTGGATTTTTCGTTTACCGGGAATTGCAAATAACATTCTGTTGTGCATGAATCTGACTGATATGAGTTTACTGTAGTGTTTTGATCATTATGAGAAATCTATATGGAATAAAAATAATATAAAATATGTTCTGGAAACCTAAGACATGTATGTTTCAGTGGTGATTTTTGGTGAATTAATTGAGATGATATGATCGGTGAAATAGTACAATCTTTCAAGTAGAAATTCTGTCACAATGAAACTAGCTGCTGAGTTGTGTAGGAATGCATGAAATATGATAGTTTTTATATAATTGTTGTATTTTGACCAAAATACCCTTGCGGGGAATAGTTGCTAGTTTGATTGCCATGAATTGACCAAATTGCCCTTATGGGGAATAATGGTTAGTTAGTCTTTGTTTGTTGACCAAAATGCCCTTACGGGAATAATTGCTTGTAAGTATGTTATTAATACATGACACGAAAGTAATTGCTCACTCGTGTATCGTATCACAATTGTACTTGTTTAAATCACACACGGTTCACAAACGAAACACGAAACATGATACGTGCATAGGTATTATGTGCCGAGTCTAGAGACTCGTTAAACGTTCCGATACTTAGAAAATCTCTTTGTTATTTTAGAACGCTAGAGAGTTTTCTACAACGCGCATCACTCGGTGATCTAATTTGGAATATTCTTCGCAAACAGTGAGTTTCACTTACCCCGCTCTTTGAACTGTTTTCAAACGTTTTTCACTTGGGGGAGATAACATACTCCGATAAACGCATTTTTGAGATAAACACATATTTAAGATTTTGTTATAAATTATATATATCACTTGTAGAGGCTAAGCGGCACGTAACCCTTGAAGTCCCACGCATCGAACCGGTTAATATTTGGAATAGCGAGTCACTGTTGAGTAGTACTACTGGGTTTGACAAACCCCACCCGACGCTAAGCTCAACTGGAGGTTGAGTGGGTGTAATTTTGGCTAACACTTACCATGGTCTGGGTTGACCTGGTGACGGGCACTTGATAAACAGTCAGCTTCGGTCTCGAACCACTTAGTAATACTTGTTGTATAGATTAGCTACCTATCGATATATAATTTGACATAACATTATCTGGTAACACTTAAACGCTGTAACGTGGTTACACACTTAAACGCTGTAACGTGGTTACACACTTAAACGCTGTAACGTGGTTACACACTTAAACGCCGTAACGTGGTTACGCAAAACATTTAAACGCCGTAACGTGGTTACGCAAAACTTTTAAACGCCGTAACGTGGTTACGCAAAACACTTAACGAAAACGCTGAACTCAAACGCTAAACGATTTATCTTATATAACTTGTGAACTCACCAACCTCGTGTTGACCCCTTTTAGTATGTTATTCTCAGGTAGCCGAGGCGGGCGCGCGGTTTAGGAGCATGCATTAATTGTTAAACATCTTACTCTGCAAACTTAATTTTAACATTTACATTTGGTTTTAAGTCGTCCTGCGTGACGCAACTTTTGAATTAAGGTTTTACGCTTCCGCACTTATTTTTCATTTAAACGTTTTCTTTGGTTTGGTTATAACTAATGATTCCGATCCTGCCAGTTCACACCCTCTGACGGTAAAACTCCGTTAGTGGATTTTGAGGGTGTGACAATATTTTCAAATCAACGGTCTTAATCATGCATTTAAAACCTGTGAACTCACCAACATTATGTTGACTTTTTAGTATGTTTTTCAGGTTATTAAAATCAAGCATAGCATTGCATGTAGGATTACCACGTTAATCAATTGCTGTGATTATCCATGAGCGTCGCGTGCCCGCAGTTCTGCCTTGGCGGAGTGTGACACCAGTCTTCCCTTGAATGCCATGTGTCCCTCCTCAAGCTACCTGTCTCATCCTACTCATCTGTGTGCATACTAAAAGTCAGCTACGCTAAGTGAGTTCTAGTTTAACAAATTATAGGATTATTCTTACACGTTTGTCTTACATAATCATACCCGTAAGTACTGCTCTAGCCTTTATCCTGTACTTGTTTTCTTTCATCTTACATACTCATTATTTTATTCTTTATTATACATATATTTATTCTTACATGTTCTTTCGTTTTCGTACAATATTACTTTGTACCATTCTTGCGTAATTCTTACACTTTCTTACATAATATATATAATTATTCTTACATTCTTGCACAAATATTATAAGGATCTGCCACCCGAACTCTTGCACATATATTATAAGGGTCTGCCGCTCGACCTCTTACACAGATATTATAAGGGTCTATCACCCGACCTCTTACACAGATATTATAAGGATCTATCACCCAACCTCTTGCACAGATACTATAATGGTCTGCCGCTCGACCTCTTACACTGATATCATAGAGTTGGCCACTCTATTCTTGCCCAGGTATTAGAAGGGCCTGTCACTCTGGCTCGTACATTATATTCTTACTTGACTCTTATAGACACATTTAATTAAACAAGTTAAACATATACAAGTTCTTACAAACATTCTTTCTTTCTTGTAATCATTGTTCACATTCTTTATAAAATAAGCACATATAATAATATATATTGGCATGTGTCTAATCTTACAATTTACTCTTTCAGTCTTGCAATAATTATCACATTTTCCTATTATATATATATATATATATATATATATATATATATATATATCTTCTTAGTCTTACAAGTATGCACACAGCCTTGAAAACATTTTCAAAGAGAAATGTGGTTGGAACTCACCTGGAGTCGGTTCCTTTCAGAGTTTATGGTCACCCCTCTTTTAAACTGAGCACGGCTAACTGTTAACAAATATGCAAGTATCAATCACCTCGTTCTAACTACCACGAACTTATAAGTTAACGAAACCCCTTAACGAACCGGGGGGGGGGGGGTTCCAGCTTGAAAACACGTTTTCGGCTTGAATGGGGTCCATTCGAGTCGAATGGAACCTTTCATTCGGCTCGTTTGGTTCCGGTTTCGGCTCGATTCAGGTCCTTCCATTTTTCCATTTCTCATGTCTCGTTACACCTGTTTTAACACTAGGACAAGTTTCGGGTTACAACAACTTCATATCCTTGCTCAGTAAGTGATGCTAAACTGTCTCTATCTAGTCAAAAACAATATAAATCAGTGTCCTAATCACCTTAAACTAGTCAGGGTAAGTAGGGTGTCGAACCACGAGGAGTATGTGGTTAGTGTAAAGTGAAACCGATTCCTAACATTATGAAGTAAACTCTTAACAAAGTGCTAATAACACTAGCAATTGATTTGGTTTTAATATTAAACAAATAATGTAAGCAAGATTCAATCAAGTAAACAAAGCAAATCACACCCGGGAATCAAAGTGATCAATCTAACAGCAAACTCATGCAACTTAACAGATAAACTATCTTGTGTCAACTACAGACTGACTAACTGGTTAAACCTTAGGCATCCATGCTCGCTAACACACGGCACTGGTTATCAAACGGTCCCTGCCAGTGTGACTCAACTAAGGGCAAATGTATGCTTTCTTGTAATTAACAGGTCAAAACAATCCTACGAGCAATTATTATTGAAACCGACAAACTAATCGTTCTGATCGACAAAAACCTAAACCGACTGAATGCACGGACATACTAAATATCAATACTCATAGATTAACATCAAAACAATTACAATTAGCTGTTCTAGTACATGAGAAATAAACTGAAAGATTACAAACTATACATCCCGGGTATGACTCGAAGGATCTAGCCGCGTCTCGGCATCTCTCGGTCTTTGATTCTGATGATTTGGATCATATATATGGCCTTGAGATGATTGGAAGTGATCAGGCTGCTATTCCTCTCCAAGAATGCTCTGGAAACTGAATTCTCCCGATTAGGGTCGTCAAAACATGTTTTAAACAAATACCCTAACTTTCCCGTCGTGGTAACCATCATGTCTTCCTAGACCATCACGCTACGCGATGGTCCAAGATAACTTCATATTTGGATTCCTCTCGTTGAGAAACCCATAATTCATATATTATGGGTCCCGTAACTCATTTTCTAGCCCAGGATATGCTCGCTTTACTTCCTGGTCACTTTTTTTGAACCCATCGTGTTCAGTTTTAGCATCGGCTTTAGGTTTCTCATCCAAACTCTTCCTGAATCTTTCTAAAACTTCCTAAGACTTCAATTTATGCTCCAGTCTTCCCGAGATATCATTCCATGCTCGTACAAGTCTCCAATTTAAGCGCGTTAAGTACCTGTGACCTGAAACACAATAAGCACGAATGAAGTACCGAAGTTCCTAAATTAAACGAATAAAACGACTAAGTTAGCAAACTAAAATATGTACAAATAAACCGAACATCACATCCCCACACTTATCTTTTGCTTGCCCTCAAGCAAAACTCTAAAGTATACATTAACCGCCATCATAGGTCAACCAATTATCACCATTAATACTAGCAAGGTTTAAGGTCATACCCAGTTTCCCAGATTGACACATTCTAGATTGACAACCCACAAATAAAGTTAATGCTACCATAAAACTATAGAATCGCCTAGACAAGTGTACTTTGTTTCCGATTAGGGCATACATGTTCACACCCCTTACACTATCAACACTCCTCTCGGTTTAATATCTGGACTAGCAAAAGATGTGCTAGTATATTTCTCTGCCCTCAAAATACCTAATATGAGTTACAACTTAATACGCTTGCAGGTCAGTCTTATCTCCACCCATTGACCACCAATTGCATAAAGACTCAGACTAAGGTTTTGCTGAGGCTTAGATTTGGATGCAGATTAGGCTTATTTAGTGACTCAGGTGGATGAAACCCAGTTAAACAAACCAATATACAGATTCACGAATACAAACGAACTAATTACATAATCAACTACTAATAACAACTGAAATACTAAACTGATAAATTCTTTTTGTCTTTTTGCTGATTTTTTAGATTTTTTTTTAGACATCGATAATTACAACTCAGAGTTTATAACATTACAACTCGTCTAACTAAATACAACTCGATATATATACGACTCGATAACAAACTGGATTTCATCACACGGGTTAAAATAAAATAAAGGCCAAGGCTGCAATGGTGTGTAATGTTCAGTTTAGCAAACGAAAAAGGATAAGGTCTAAACGGGCTCCTAAGGGATAATGTCGGGTAAGGAATTTATTTAGTGAGGAAATATGTACGGAACGGGTTTTCTAAAGTCCTAATCTCGATACAGGTGGTGGTATTAAGATCTCGAAAAGCATGTGACAAGCAAGTTCTAATTCTGTAAAACATACCGGTTTCCCTCAATAAATTTCAAGACATGTTTTATATCTACTATATAATATGTGTATTAAATATAGGGGCTAATCTCACACTATGTCTGGAAATAAAGGCTGCCGATATGAAACATGTATACCCGTTCCCTTGACTTGTTATCCCCGCCTAAACGATTCCATTTTCAACTTCTCATTTTAAAAACATTTGTCGGGAAAACTATCGAGAAGCTGAAAAACCAACCATGACCAAAGACCTCTAACTTGGCACTAATAGCAATAACTAACGGTTAATAACTTAGGTTTCTGAATACTCTTCGAGGTACTATCGAGCTAAAATTTTCAATTTTACCCCCATCCCCAAACTTGAGGTTGACATTGTCCCCAAACCGAGCCGAATTAGTTAAGCTTCATAATAAATTTTGTTAAATGAGTTAAAATGTTAAAAGACCTAACTCACTTTCGTAGGAATCACGGTTGCATTTAGCGTATGCAACAAGCCCTTTAAACCCCCTGGTAGCTTGGGTGGACGAGTGAGGTCTCGTGAGGGTTTATAGTGATCTACACCCACAAAGTTCCAATACAACAAAATATACACGTACCTGGATTAACAATAGCAAAAAAGAACATGAAATCACTTTGGGTAGCTTAACTGAAACCTCGTTTTCTGACATAACTTTACCGCACACATCAAAATCCCAACTTTTTCATTGCGGTATCCCCACACTTGGCTTTTGCTATGATGGTACGCTTGAAATACAATTAGTAATATAAAAAAATGCAAACTAAAAATATACAAAATTTACAATTACCATCCTTTTGAAAATTTTATGACATTCAAGGTGGGCGGCAGTCCCGTTTCCATGCAGCCTTCTCGTTACATAAAAGCTCATCCTCAAGAGGTTGCTCCCAACCTTTTAACACACCAGATTCCGACCAAAACATTTCCAACCTCCATTCTAAATCACATTCAGGTGGTTTCTTTACCTCTTCCTTTTCATCTTCTTTCCCTTTCTTGTTGTTACTTCCTCACCATCTCTAACTCCTTGCAATATCTCATTTTGTCCTTTCACCACCATGCTACCCTTTAACTCATTCCTGTCAATCACAAAACATTTCTCTTGTGTGTGATCCTTACTCAATGATTCACACTTGTCAATAAAAGGGTTAGTAGCATTTTCAAACAATGGTAACCGTTTATCACTGTTCCCACACTTAATTACCAAAACTCCCTTAGCACAATCAATTACCGAATGTGCTGTGGCAAGGAATGGCCTACCCAGTATGACTGCAGATTGTGTATTATTTCCACATTTAGTATAATCAAGTACAAGAAAGTCAACTGTGTAGCAAAATTCATCCACCCGAACCATTACATTAGTAACCATGCCCCGAGGAAGTGTATGAGTTTGATCCGCCAACACCACGGTGGTGTTTATACTTTCTAATGGGCCGAACTCATACTGCTCATATAAACTGCCAGGCATGATACTAATACATGCTCCAAGATCTAGAAGTGCCTGATTTGTTTTAAACTCCCCAATTTGAATTGATAACAATGGCACTCCCGGGTCTTGGAGTTTACTTGAGGTGGTATTATCCTCCACCTGCTCTTCTCCCGTGTTGGTCAATTTATTATTTAAACATTTTTCACAAGAGCAATTTTCACAAAAAGACAATTCATCAGTTTTTAATTTCAATTCATTTTGGAAAATTGTTTCCTTTTGACTAACACAATTGTTCTTATCACTATCATCTTCCATCACCGCCTCAACACCCTGTGGCGGTGAATTAACTTTAACACAAGTAATTTCAAAATGAGGTAGAAGACTTACAACGTTGATGTGCACACTATTACCTTTCTTAGAGCTTGAACTGGCATGCTGCGGGTTCATTGTGGTATCGCTCGGTAACTGACCCGCGTTCTTCTGAAATCTTGCTACATCTGCAGCGAGTTGACCAATCTGTTTTGACATTGCCTCTGAAGACTTATCCCTCAACTCGAACTGTTTCTGCGTCTCTTTCTAATTATCTGTCACCAACTTCAACATAGCATCTAACTTTGAATGTACCGACTCATCTGAATTACCTGAATTACCCTTCTGCTGGTCCTGATTCTGATTTAACTGATGAGCTGTTACCCCGGTAACCGTCTCTGTTATACTCCCAACTGCTACTCTGATTGTTTGAACCCTGCTGATAACCACTCTGGCGGTAGCTGTTCTGCTGTCAGTTCTGACTGGACCCCTGAAAGTTCGGGTTCGACTGACTCGACGCGTTCCCATATCTGAAATTCAGGTGATTCCTTAGACCCGGGTGATAAGTGTTCGAATTGAAACCCTGGCCTTTGGAATCCCCGTACACGTAACTGACTTCCTCCTCGTCGGAATACTCGTCATCATCATCAAACCCGGGGCAATCTTCAACCTTATGCCCCAACTCGCCACAATTTAAACAAACCGGGAATTTCACCCCGAGTTTACCAACCTCTTTCTTTTTCTCTTTTCGATAACCCGCAAGTTCTCATTCTAACTCATCAATTCTGTCTGACTCGCTCGAGGCTGATTTAACCAACCGGGTAACCCCGTGTTTTCGTCTTCGTTCTACAGCTGCCTCTGACTTGGAATCTTCACACATAAACTCCAAAAACTCCCAGTTATCTTCCTTGGGTTGATTCAACAACTGACTATTACAAGAGGCTTTCAAATTTTTTCTGTCTTCATATGTCAACCCGTCTACAAAACACTTAACCAATTCCCACAACTCAATCTGATGGTGCGGGCACTTTCTAACCATTTCCTTGTAACGAGTAAAAGCCTGGTGAAACAACGCACCCGGTAACTGTGAAAAGTGTCTAATCTCTATTCGGGCCTCGATGGTCTTCGACTGTGAATAATACTCGTTAAGGAAGACTTGCTGCATCTCACCTCAGTTCTCAATACTGTGCATCGGTAGCGAGTTGAACAAGTGTTTGGCTTTGTCTTTTAGTGAAAACTGAAACAACCGCAACCGAACCTCATCCTGATCGTGTGTACCATCACCAATAGACCCGCAAACAGCTGAAAAATCTGACAAGTGTGAATACGGGTCTTCAGATCCCAGTCCGTGAAAATGGGGAACTATGTTGATGTAGGACGGACGGGATTTGAATGTCGGTTGTCCCTGTATGTGAAC
Source organism: Bidens hawaiensis (assembly GCF_021521415.1). Taxonomy (NCBI): domain Eukaryota; kingdom Viridiplantae; phylum Streptophyta; class Magnoliopsida; order Asterales; family Asteraceae; genus Bidens; species Bidens hawaiensis. The sequence goes on from NW_027493544.1 coordinate 192,890, forward strand.
CTGTGGGACAATCAGTAAGGAACCATCTAAAATGGCCGGTCTGAACCGACTGTTTAACACCTTGAGCCGGGAGCCTATAATTCCTTCGTCTAGCTCTCGGTTCCTCAAAACCTCCCCGGTTAACCTGAATCGGCTGTGTTCGTTCCTCCCGATATCTTCCTATACCACCTCGATCTGGATTTTTGTTCCTCCACCTGTTACCTCTTACCCTAACCGGTTCCTCAACTTCCTCAAACTGCATACCCTCATCTGCGTTTCTCTGCTCAAACCCGTCATTCCCTCTAACTCGCCATTCATCCACGTTACTACCATCATTCCTCGGTTCTTGTTCCTCATCATCTCCCTCTTCTTCGTCTTCGGTGTGAATACTGACATGATCGAAATCCCGTATAATCGGCTATCGGTGACGAGGGGTGTTGTTCGGGGCTGCTGGCCTGGGTCTGTCAAGGTTTCGGTTTCGGTTTTTGGATTGTCAGGCTGAATTTTGGAGTTGTTGATTGGTGTTTATTGGTAGTGGTAGGCCATTAATTGGTGGATTTTGATTATTTGGTGGGTTAGGTTCGGGTTGGAAAACTTCAGGTGGTGGGTTTTGGTTTTGATTCTGGTTCTGACCTTCCATATCTGACTGTCTGATTTGAGCTCGGTTCTGCAGAGCTAACCGTTCGATTTCTGGCTCGTAAATCAGCGGAGAATTTCTTCCTGAATAGCGGGTGTGCATAAACCTGTTACCTGCACAAATAACACACCCCACATAAAATAGGAAAATAAAACTATTCTAAAAATAAAAACAAAACTAAATTAAACTAAGAAATCAATTAATCACAAAAACACTAAGCGCACTAACTCCCCGGCAACGGCGCCATTTTGATGCTAGGTAGTTGCTATCTAGTTAAAAACAATATAAATCAGTATCCTAATCACCTTAAACTAGTCAGGGAAAGTAGGGTGTCGAACCACGAGGAGTATGTGGTTAGTGTAAAGTGAAACCGATTCCTAACATTATGAAGTAAACTCTTAACAAAGTGCTGATCACACTAGCAATTGATTTGGTTTTAATATCAAACAAATAATGTAAGCAAGATTCAATCAAGTAAACAAAGCAAATCACACCCGGGAATCCAAGTAATCAATCTAACAGCAAACTCATGCAACTTAACAGATAAACTATCTTGTGTCAACTACAAACTAACTAACCGATTAAACCTTAGGCATCCACGATCGCTAACACACGACACTGGTTATCAAACGGTCCCTACCAGTGTGACTCAACTAAGGGCAAATGTATGCTTTCTTGTAATTAACAGGTCAAAACAATCCTACGAGCAATTATTATAGCAACCGACAAACTAATTGTTCTGATAGACAAAAACCTAAACCGACTGAATGCAAGGACATACAAAACATCAATACTCATAGATTAACATCAAAACAATTACAATTAGTTGTTCTAGTACATGAGAAATAAACTGAAAGATTACAAACTATACATCTCGAGTATGACTCGAAGGATCTAGCCGCGTCTCGGCATCTCTCGGTCTTTGTTTCTGATGATTTGGATCTTATATGGCCTTGAGATGATTGGAAGTGATCAGGCTCCATTCCTCTCCAAGAATGCTCTGGAAACAGAATTCTCCCGATTAGGGTCGTCAAAACATGTTTTAAACAAATACCCTAACTTTCCCGTCGTGGTAACCATCACGTCTTCCTAGACCATCAAGCTACGCGATGGTCTAAGATAACTTCATATTTGGATTCCTCTCATCGAGAAACCCAAAATTAATATATTATGGGTCCCGTAACTCATTTTCTAGCCCAGGATATGCTCGTTTTACTTCTTGGTCGCTTTTTGTGAACCCATCTTATTCAGTTTTAGCATCGGCTTTAGGTTTCTCATCCAAACTCTTCCCGAATCATTCTAACACTTCCTAAGACTTCAATTTATGCTCCGGTCTTCCTGATATATCATTCCATGCTCGTACAAGTCTCCAAATTAAGCGCGTTAAGTACCTGTGACCTGAAACACAATAAGCACGAATGAAGTACCAAAGTTCCTAAACTAAACAGATAAAACGACTAAGTTAGCAAACTAAAATATGTACAAATAAACCGAACATCAGTATAGTCCGTACATCATGAAGTTTCGGGTTACAACAACTTCATTTCCTTACTTTAAGGTTTACACTTTTCTTGCTCAACAAGACCCGATTTATCTAAATCTTTGAATCTTAATACAACCAAAATAAAAATTTTACCTTTAATCTAAAACATACCTTTCTAGATCTTGGATTGGTTTTGGATCTTGAACCTCTTGTGAATCCAGACGGGTTTCGTTGTTGAATGAATAGGAATCAACTTTGCTTAAACTTGGATCTTGAATGAAATAAGGAAAGAATAGAGAGTTTGTGTGTGTACAGAGAGTGTGTATGTGTGTTTGAAGGTAGGGGATGATGTTATGAGAATGATTAGGGTTTAGGGAGGTTTATGAGTTTATATACTCCAAGCCCATGGACCTTAGGCCCGTAATCATTCTTAAATCCATAAACAAATCTTAAGCCTATTACTTCATCCCATTATTATTTAACAAAATTAAATAACGACACACGACAAATAAATAAAAACTTCTTTTATTCAATGCTCTCAAAAACACGGATGTTACACAAAAGTTTGTGTTATGAAAATTGATATAGACAACAAAATTTAAGAAACATGTAAATATTTCCGTCATACTCGCAATACTCGCAAGAAGCTTTGTGCTCATGGTAACATTTTGATATTTGAGTTGCACTAATAAGTGATATCCACATAAACAATGCCATTAAGTAATGATGACCACGTGTCTAACCTTGGCTAACTGCATGACATGGGTTACAACCATGGCCAGGGTTGTTGCCAACAATCTAACCCCTAAGGTTTGTAGCTAATTCGTTCCTCAGGTAAACCACTCCCAATTTTACTTGCTGCAAAATATCACAATTTAATAAAAAAACATATATGTTTTCCATTAAAATTTTATAAACAACTCATAGTGATCGCTCGACCAAATGCACCAGTGCGACACATAAGCCCATGTTCCAGGTAACATCCCCAACCAACTGCACACAATCATAGGATTTATATCATTTTATCATCAACGTGTTGCACTCTTTATATAACAATATGATTACACTAAAATGATTAAGATATGCTAATAACTAAAGGCTGACCTTCCTAAGACATATGGAACAAATTTGTCTTATGTAAGTCCATGTAAATTATTTCTAAGAGAAAACGAGAGTAGCGGGCTCAAAAGAAGAAGTGTGATAACTCTAAAACCATTTTCGCCGATAGCTTTATCAACTGCAAAAAAATTCTTGTTTCCTTCAACCTTTGGTAGTCCTTGAATTCAAAGGGCTAGATCAAACTTTCACGAGCTAGAGGATATTACCTGTTTGACTCATGCACAGAGAAATCGGTGCAAGAACAACATAGACTCTCCATTAAAAGATCCTGTGTGACATTTGAACCAAAACAAGGTACACCTCAATATGTATTTACCGATTAACAAATAAACGCCTTTTGCATAACAAACAAACGAGTAACCGAACGGGTCGGGTTATGACCTAGATATCTCGGGGGACCATCTATAAGTGATATACGATCAATACAAGGTAAAATATTAGAAATATGGTCTTAGTTTGATAGCAAACAAGTTAAACGAAAACATGCTCGTTTAACTACCCGCTATAGATTTAAACGCCAAAGATAGTTACAAACCAAGCATTGTATCATCCGTTGAGCCGAAAAAGACTTACCAAACACTTATTTGAAATGTTTTAAGCGATCCGTGAAAATATTTTTGATTTTTACAAACATATAGTATGCTTTTATAATTTTACACAAAACTAGCCGAAAAACACTCGTTTTCGTGCTATTTAACGCACCCGATAAGTTGTTCGCGCCAAAAACCGAACCCAAACTAAATTTGGACCGGGCTTTTATTATTTGGGCTTGATAAATCAGAAACTTGGGCTAAAATGGGCCCAAAATGGGCCCATGGACTTCCGATCGGCCAGTAGCCACCCCCCCCCCTTTTATTCTTTCACATTTTAACTAGATCCAAGATATTTTCAACATTATTTCTTGAAAACTCTGGACATAAGCTCTGTTCCATCCAGAAAACATTCAAACCCTAAGGTAAGGGGCTTAAATAAGTAGCTTTTGTACTTGTTTAAACTTGTTTAATACCATAAAAACATGTCTTGGTTAAAAATCATTCCTAACCGTGTAAAAATCCTAAAAATGGTCCATAAACATGTTTTGATTATACACATGGTAAGGAACCTGTTTTGATAATTTTTTTGGCCATAAACACGGATTAAAGGGTTGAAACGGCGTTTTTACGGTTCAAAAGTTCGTTTTTGTGCACTATCCGAAACCCTAAGTTAAGGGCTGTTATGTTGATGAAAAATTTCTTGGTTTGTGATATAGGACTTGTACCTAGCCCGCTTAGAAGCACAAGAACCTGAAAACTTGATTAAAAAGTCAGAAACGAGCCAAACATGCTAAGGTAATGCCGAAACACTCGCTTACGGGCTCTTTAGGTTAAGGTTATGATGTGCATATTTTTAGGACTTGAAATTTTTCAGGGACATCAGGGAACATGATAATAAGTCCCTGTTCAAATTTGGTAATTTTTTGACCATTCGAGAATATTTGTTGAATTTATTACCAAATTGGGACGTTTATTTGGGAAAAATAGCTAAAATACTTCAAAAATTATGAAATTTTTCTGGGAACTCAGATTTGATGTATTTTTTTCACATATGAATTTTGGGATCATTTGGGTAATTTTAAATGTGTTTTGTTTATTTGCGTTCGTGTGAATTTTTACAGCCGAATTTGGGCCGAAAAGAATATTGCACGAGCTTTTTACCTTCTGGAATTCATACAGGTTGTTTTGGGACATGATTTGAGTATTCAGGAATTTTTGTGGAATTTTTGGAAATCTTTTGGGGTAAACGGACGATTTTCAGGCGAAATATAGCTGATAAAATGAATTTTTATAAATTAATAAATCAGTAAATAAATTCCAGAAATATTTTTATAAAATCAACATATTTCAATTGATAAGTGGCTAAATTTTCATAAATTAGAGATTAACGATTAATTAATTATGCTAAATTGAAGATTAAACAAATTCGGTTTTTATAAAAAGCGGCAAGTTTGCGACTAGCGAATCTACGGGAATATCAAAACACCAAGAGTGATCAAAAATCATATTTTTGAACTAATTAAGTAAAAACAAACTTTTCTATGAGAAACCTGGACAATACGGGTGGATTGTGCGCGTTTCTTCTAAAATCAAACTGAATAAACGGAAACGGGCCCCGTGGCTAATCCGGGACCCTAGTATGTGATTTTTCTTTATAACTTAATCATTTTGTTAACCAATACATTTACTCAAGCTTATTTTCCCATAACTGTTTTCTGAACGCGTAAACGAGCAACTTGGCCCAGCTGGGAAAACGGGAGTCTGAGCCAAGTTCGGGTTTAAGTATTAGACATTGAACAACATCACAACCTAAGCCTATTGCCACTTTCTGAGCGTTCCAGCTACACCCAGATTAGTTATACAGCCCAGTTTAGTATTGAGATTATAATAATATTAAAATATTAATATTATTATAATATTGATTATAGGAACTACTGATAGCGGACCAAACAAACCACGAGCTGATACAGTACTGAATATCTACTAAACCGTGAGTTTCATGACCTCACTTTTAAACTGTTTTACGAACTTTTGGGGTGAAAAGCATGTTTGATTACATATACATACCTGAAACATATACTGATGTGAATTATCTAAGTGTTAACACACGATAGTCCCCACGATCACATTGATTAACTTCGAGCCGGTGGCTTGTGAATAGTACTATTGGTTTGACAAACCCAAACGGAATCGGCCTGGTTGCCGTGTCACATAGCGCCGTTTGCACATGACCATATTTATACAAACAGGCTATGTAGTGTTAGGCATAGCTACCGGGGCATGTTGTGGGCGGAATGGGAGCCATAGTGGTTGATTGAGCGTGGGAAATGGATGCACGCAGCACATACAGTCAAGGCTTCACTGTAGCTTAGTATAATTACATCATTTACATACATACATACTTATTTCATGATTACAAGTGTTAACTTGTGAATACTCATTACTGTTTTCTTGAAACTCGTGAAACTCACCAACTCTAGTAGTTTACCCGTTTTAAACTGCTTTTCAGGTGTACCTAAATCGGAGTAATTTGGTGATCTGTTACTTACCTGAAGTGTGTGGTCGATGCTATGTGAATAGAAGCAAGGGTGTTAGCAGTAAGAACGTTTAGTTAACGAATTAATTTTGTTTGGACCACCTAGACTGTAAAACAATGATAGAACAAAGAAATGTAATATATTGTAAATTAGTTTGTAATGTTTCTTTATAAACAATGTGTTGATACCAGAGGTGTTTGTTACATTCCCGTTTTACGCTTCCGTATTGTGCTAGTCGGGGTGTGACATCCTGAAAGTTCTTTTAGAGTTGAATGGCGAGTTGTGTGTTTTCCTACGTCTTCGATGTCATCATGAAGCTTTTCATCTTCAACATCTGAAGCTTAAAATGCAAATGTAATAATAAAATTAGTCAAACTGAATTCACATTATTATACTTAAACTTGATCCCATAGTGGTATAACAATATTATTTGATATTTTGCTTCAAAATAAAGGATATAATTGATAGACAACAAACATTTTATAATCCAATCATATGCCAATTTTCAAGACAAAAGAAACTCTAAATTGGATTGGTTTGAAAGAATACACATACAATTAATCAAAACCTTGGAATTAGTAGAACCTATACGTAAAGGAAATAAGAGAAGTTGAATATGTACCTGGTTTTCGTGGCGCGAAGGTGGTGGTTGAGAGAGATACCACATGGGTGTAGATTGGCATTCCTAAAAGTGGATGTGCAGAACATGAAGACTGTGATTTAAGATGGGAGGTCACGAATTGAAGAAACGATTAACGCTAGTTGTTAATGGTTGTTAATGATGGCATGCCTTTTGTTAATGCTGGTAACGGTTAGCGAATGAGGGGTCGTTTGCAAGAAATAGTCTATGTTGTTGGTATAGTTACCGGAGAGATTATTGAGGGCATTTAATTTAATAGTGTCTTATGGAGAGAGAATGAGGTATGTGAAAGGGCGTGTATCTTTATTATAATGTAATATAGATATAGATAATATAGATAATTATATATTTTTTTTACAATATTAGCCTCTTCTAGAAATGGTGCCTCCTTTAAATTCTCTTGCATGGTCTCAAATTTAAGAGTAAAGTGCCAATATCGTCCCTGGAGTTTGGTCAGTAATGCGATTTTCATTGAATTTTTTTTTTGCATATGGGTCGTCGAGGTTTCTCACTTTTTGCCAATTGCGTCCAATTCGTTAACTTCGTCTATTTTTCTCGTTAAAATTTAAGGAATATTTTTGTCATCGTATCTTTTTTAATTTCTTTATTAATTAAATAATATTATATGGAGTGGGACCCACCAACCCCATCATTCATCCCCCCCCCCCCCCCGGTGGTTCATTTGCCCGTCTTCTCACAGCCAAAGAAATTGCAGCCGGCGAGATCTTGATTTTCCGGCGACTTTAACTGAAACTTTCATCACCACTTGGTTATTCGTGCAAGGCCTTCAGAGAGTGAGAGAGAGAAACCGATGGGTTTGGTGGAGGAAGGATTGTGTTGAGTTTTCTGGTGTTTGCGTCGTTTCTGATGTTTCAGTTGAGAATGGGGTTGGATTTCCGATGGATCTGCAGGTTCGACAGTGATTTCATGGTGTACTAGTTTGGGTTTAGATCGGGAACTTGATTATAGCTAGAGAAGATGGTCTGGCCGTGACGGTGTTGTTACCAACAGTTGTAGTAGCCGGAATTTTGGAGATTAGTGTTAAGGTGGTGGCGGCAACATGTGTTGTGGATTATGGTTGTTATTATAAGAAGATGAAGGTTAGGCTTTAGTTTTTATATTTTGATTTTTAATATAAAAATAAATTCATTAAAAAAATAAAATGACATAATTGTCGTGCATTTGATGTTAAATAACTAACATAGTTAAGATTTGGACTCAATTGACAAGAAGTGGGAAACCTCAATTGCCCATATGCAAAAACAAACTTTTTTGAAAGAAAATTGCATTATTGACCAAACCTCATGGACCATTTTTGACACTTTTGCCACGCCCTAACCTAAGACGGAAATGTTGGGGCGTGAGCTAATTGTTCACAGCTCAAAGGTACTATCATAAATATAAATGACAATATCTATTAAGTTAATTATTTCAAATTATAGTGCACGAATATCCATAGCACAAATAAATAATTTAAAACAAATAATCTAATCAAGATAAATATAATCTTCATTAAATTCCTTATGGTCTTTACTAGATGTCCTTTTCACGTCAAACTTTAATTCAAAGGCAACCTGCATATGCGTAGAAAATAGAGTTTGTTAACAACACATGTTGAGTGAGATTATCACCAGTTTTTGAAATGATATAATATTAATAATAAATAAAAGAAATAAGCAAAACGTTATAAATTACGGTAATGAAATCAAACCATGAGCAAATAAGGTGTCAAATCCATTGCCAAGCGAATTGGGCGCCGGTAAATCAACCATGAGCAAGTAATAAGACCGTTTTCAAGTGAATCGGGTGCGAGTTAATAGTATGATCACACTACTAATGAGAATATGTTGGACCTCTCCGAATACGATAAAGTAAACAAATAAGCAGATAGCAAGTATATTTGATTAATCACACACAATTACACGTTTGCTATTTTGAGATATATAGATAATAGAAATACGAATAAGTACGCATATGTCCTCAAAACTTTGTGAAAATTCAGTAAAATAGGGGAATGACAAAACTAACCTTAAATTGAAGGCAAGTGAATAATAATAATGATAAGCGAATTAAGAAGTAAACGGATCGTCCGTTAACGCGTCGAACAAAATAAACCAACTGAACTTGAAACTTTGAAATATGAAAATATGAGTAAAAACGAACTCATTGCCGCTGGAATCAATCCAAACGGGCGTCTAAAACTCCGGTTATGTTAAATTAAAGATTTAAGCGAGTCGGTATTGACCAGAATCCGAACAGCGAGTCGAAAGTCGGGTTTTGGTCAATAGCCTTAAGATTTCGTTATGAGAATAAAAGTATTCTGCACCGAACGTTGGTTCCGACCAGAAGTATGAGAAAACAGAGAGTCAAACTTGTTGACTATTTTGCCCTTTAACGGGTTTTCAACGAATTGACCGGTCAACACTCTTCAACCATTGAAATTGATTGAAGATAATTGACAAGGGAATATGTATGAACGATTTTATAGTTTACAACTTACATAGAAAGTGAAAGGAATCAACCGTAAAGTGGAGTCAAAGATCGTTGTATAAGCAAAGTCAACCTTCAAAGCTTGTATCTTCAAGTAAAATGACAAAACGAGTAATATGATGAAGTTCAGAGGATGGTGACGGCTGAGGAATGATATATTAGGGCTTAGGGAAGTTTGTGGCAGAGGTTATATGCGTTGTTTATATAGGAAACACTAAAACGAACCAAATAAGGCTAGTTCACTCGTTTAGGAAACCGAATGGGCTTTTAATGATCAAATTAATATATTAATTAGTAAAATTCGTTCTTGGGCAAGGGGTAATGAACATGGACATGTACTTAAGCTATATGAGTTTTCTTGAGGCTTAAAACACTCGATTAGTCCTAAAATAAGCGATTTCGGGCCAAAAACGAACTAGGAAACGAAATAAACATACACGAATTTCACAGATGCCTCACGGCGGCACGTGGCCACCCTAGAGGGTGCCACCGCATGGCGCTCCGGCAAGGAAGAGGAGGACTTTTCATTTTTGACACTTTAGCCCCTTGAACTTTCTAAAATGTCTAATTGTTTTATTATTATAAATTAAAAACAAGAGATAAACAACTTTAAAAAACCTAAAGGATATAAAATGAAAATACCAAATCTTAAATACTTATAATTGTTTGATTTTATAAATAATAAGGATCCGAACAATGTTCTCAGATCGGGTTATATGTAGAATACGGGTTTGAAAAATCTGAGATGTTACAACTTTAATCTAAAATTAAACTTTTAACTAAGATAATAGGCTTTGTTGCATAATTGAATGCTTGAGTTTGCTAAATTACAAGTGATTTGCTTTACTAAATTAAACATTTAGGTATTAGGGCTACACTACAAGAAATTGAAGGTTTAGCGGCGACGCCATAGCGGCAACTCCGAGCATTAGCGGCGACAGCCAATGAAGTCGTCGTCCCTAAATCCTCAATACGTGTGATCTCCTTTTTAATCCTTCTTGGCCATTGATAAAGCATTCATCCTATGGCTCAAACCATCTTATCTCCTTACAAAACCACATTAACACACAACCAACCAATTCTCTTATCTCCTCATCGGCTGAAGAGTTTTACCCTAGCCACCATCGTTCCACCGGCCGCCACCGTACCACACTAACACAGTCTCCGGCCATCGTCATCCACAGCTATTACTGAACATCCATTGACATCGTCACAGTCAAGACCCGAGCGTCGTCAAGACCTTCAAGATCCAAGCGTCGTCAAGACCTTCAACATCCAAGCTCCGTCAAGTCCTGCAACTTCCCATCTCCGTGAAAGACCTTCAAAATCCAAGCTGTGTGAAGACCTGCAAGCTCCTCCATCGTGTTTGCAAGCTCCGGCATTTGTTTCTATATCTTGTAAATTTAGGAGAGATTATGTAGTGTTTACTTGTAGAAATTATGTAATGTTAAGACTAATTTTAATGAGAAATTAATCTTGTTTTGTTTGATTTTTGAGTCGATTTGGTTAATTTTATATACTTTCAATTCACTTTGTTGTGTATAAGATATAGAAATAGTTTGTGGCAAACTTTCCGGCAAAATCGCCGGTGAAGCATTAGCGGCGACAGGTTTTATTAGCGGCAACAAAAAGCAGTTTTAGCGGCGCATGTCGCCGCTATTTGCCGCTATTTTTTTAGCGGTGACTTTTGGGGTCTTTAGCGACAACTTTTGTCGCCGCTAAAAGTCAAATTTCTTGTAGTGCTAGTTCCAAAGTCCAAACGTTATAAAACTACGGGAAGACTCGTTACTGCAATTTAACGTTTGCCAAATAGATTATTAGTATATTAATCGTTTCTTTGGTTTAGCAGGCGCTTTATTTAACCTATTTTAATCGTTGACTTGTTCTTCAAAATGGACTTCTTGTTTACCATTTCAAACCGATGAATATACAATGACAAAAAAATAAAGGCACTGCTAAACGTACCCCCTTTCAACTATTTGTTACTAAACCTACCCGTGCTTTAAATTTCACATTAATACGATCTAAACCTTTTTGTTCTATCTTTTGCCATTTTGTTATATTTACCACCATTAGTTTAATTTTTTTCCTATTATATTAAAGAAAGTTATATATATATATATATATATTATAAAACATTTTTATAATTATTTATAAACAACCAAAACGCTTTCTTTATTTTAAACTTTTTTATAAAGTGGTTTTTTTAAATAATTATAGTGATGGTTTATATTAAAAAGAGCCGTGTTAGTTTTAGTAAATAAAAATAAATAAAAAAATATGTTACTTGATCAACAAGTTTGGTTATGTTCTCATGTCCTCAATGAAAAAAAATCACATTGTTTTGATTTTTTTTTTGGGTGTGAGAGAAGAGGCATATGTTAAGAAATACTTTTTTATCATTTTTATAAAAATATTGTACCATTATTCTTTAAATATATTTTATAAAAAAATAAAGAAACTAGCTAGAGAGATAATTTAAATGATTTTTAAATTTTTTAAAAAGAATGTTAGAATGAGTAATATATCAAATAAAATTATTAAAGGAATTAAAAATATAAGGAATGGGATATGACATATAGGCTAAAAATAAAAGAAAATCGCATTCATCATTTTTATTTTGTTGCCATACAATAAAAGAAATGATTATGTACTCCACGTATTTAACTACTCAACAAGAAAAGATAATGTTTATTATGACAAAACTCATAAAAAAGGTTTGAAGTATTATTTATTTATTGCATCTAAATAAGGGGAGATACATATTTTTTAGAAAAGTACAACAATCAAGAGCCAACACATAAACTTCAACATTCAATCCACACAATTTTCTCAAATCATAAAATTAACTCTTTAACAAAACACACCAAACTTTATTAATATCCTTAATTTGGCCTCCTGCAATTCTTCCTGATCTCACCACTGGAACCAGTCAACGGCTTATTATCACCCAATGGCTGCAGCAAAATCAGCACTGAACTGACTTGGGTTGCTGCTGTATTGTCTGACTGTTGAATCGGCAGAACCGCCATTAAACAGCTGTTGGTCGGAGTGTAGCAGCCCCTTTCGGTTGATTAAGTTCTTGTAATAGTCATTGTTGAAGGCGGTTGGAGTCTGGACATCAAGCGGTGCCAAATTGTCGTCCCCAGAGCCGCTGGCTCTCGGGCAGTTGTTCCGCCTTTGTGCACCGAATGAGGCATCCAAGTTGTTGGTTTCGTTGTAAATTCGGGCTCAGAAACTGGTGCACCTTGCCTGCCCGATTGTGTGGGAACCTGTATTCAGTTGCAAATATAGTCCAACTTATAACAAACATACATGCTGAGAATATTAAATCAGTTTTGAAAATGAGTTTTGGTCAAAGCCGAAAGAAAAAATGTTGAATCAGTCATTTTGCTGATTTACTGGTCGGACTGGTTATATAAATGAAAAACTAAAAATAAAATAGAATATGAGCTTTTGTAATATTATCAGCATATTAATTGTATTAAACAATATATATAGAGAGAGAGAGCTTGAAATTTTACATTTATAGATAAAAGAGAGAGGTGTTAACCTGATAGAGCCACCATGTCCTTAGCCGAAAGACCAGCAGCGCTGAAGGAAGAGATGAGTGCATTGAGGTTCGATGTGGGCGGAGGAATGCTGCTGTTGGCTGCAGCCTGGCTTGCGGTCCTTGAGTCGCGACGTCCCAATTTTACGCCCCAAGTAGGCCCTCCAAGCTTCATAAATTTTATTCCAAGCACTAGTTTAGTAATGTATTACATAAAAATATTGTTTTAAAGCCTTAAAAGATGGTTAGTATAGTTAGATTAATATCTCTCAATCAAAAATTATAAATACTAGATAAGTATTATGGTAAGAAACGGAGCTTACAATATTAACCGAGTCTCTAGCACTAATAGCAAGTATATCAGCGCACGAGACAACGCCAGGACATACACCTTCGACAGCCGACTTTATATTGTCCACGACTTCAAACCCTCTAGCGGATCTAAAGTTTGGAGCTGCCCGTTTTTCACCGATGAATGAGGATGTATCATCAAGAAGGATTGATCCATCACATCCCTGTAAATAATATGTTGTAATTAAATATTTAGTTAACAAAATTATAATTATATATAAGTAAAACCTACAGTGAGACGATTCAACGTATGAATTCACATTAAGACTGATAGCTACATGATTATGATATAATCTTGGTGGTAGGTTTGACAATATATTGCATAGAAATAAAAGATGTGACTGTCATGCAACATATTTGAATTATTGAATGATGATTTTATAGAAAACTAGGCTCCAGTCTCCTCCACGTGTGGATTTATTCATACATATTGAAGTATTCTTGGTAATATATATATATATATGTATGTATATATATTGATAACATTGATTAAAAGATGAATTTTAAGTAAAGAAGTTCACGAAATGCATAAATACATCTCCCTGCTATCTTAAACGTGAAACATAAGACAACTATATAATTGCGTAATCGTCTCTAATGCACTAAACCTGAACAAGAGTATGTACGAGTCCTTCTAAAGTTCAACTAAAAGAGTTGGTGCAAATTGAACGTGTCCTTGTCCTATATACGTGTATAGGAATTTCAAAGAACGTTTCAAAAGCTAAGAAAATGAATGTATTACGTTAACAAAGCAATCATGGAAGTGCAACCGAAGAAGTGAAGCCCCCATCCGGGCTTCTTTTGAAATAGCTGATTGCACAGCCGATCTCACAGTCGGAAGAAGTTTCGGGCAAGAGCTCGAGTAAAAACTAGTTGAAAGCTGAGCCGAAACGACTCCCATAGAAAACATAACAAGTGCATACTTTAGTAGAAGAGAAGAAGAGAACCCCATTTTAAAACACTAGGTATGCTATATGAAAAAGTATGTTAAGTGTTGTGAGAATTGTGAATGAATGATATGAGTTTATAAAGAGGAACAAATGCATGCAAGGAGAGGAGCAGGTTACCTACTCCTATAACCCGGTTGCATGGCATTTCAACGTTGTTGAATGGTATAACGGTATAAGTATATAATGTTACTAATTAATTAAGGGGGTGTGATTTGAAAGATTAAAAGTGAAAGGCTTTGATTTGTTCCACAAATGGATAATATAGTGGGAAACCGCGCATGGCCACCAAGCCCACAATTATTTACATCTGTTATTCTTGTCTTTCTTTTGTTCTACTTCAAGGTAAGATATGGTTTGTAGGTGTTTACCATTTTGTCAAAGATGGGACCCACATGAATTATAGTAATTTCGAAGAATCATTTTAGATCACACATGAGGTATGCTAGAATACTCGTTTTAACAACACCAAATAATAAAAAAGTGTTAATCTTTTGACGCGGTTAACAATTTGACAATAATAATTAATCTTGATTAGGTATTTTAGGGTATATTAAATTGATAAAAACAGATTCCATCCTAAATTATTAATATATCGATTTAACATATTGGTTAGTACTTAACTAATATATTTTATCTAATAAATCCTAATTAGTATATTTATCTAGCTAGCTTTAGAATAGAACCCTTGTGATTCATTAAAAGAAATGAAATTAAGCTATAGAAATTAAATGGTTTTACAAGTTTAAATTATATTTTCTAATGGAATATTCGAACGAATACATGGTGTATTTTCACCCAATTTCTTTATAATCACGAAAATGATGCGTCTAATGATTTTATAAGTTGTAATTATATTTTTTAATTGAATAACGAATTCTAACAAAAGATGATAAGATGTTTCATTATGAATAACAAAAAAAAAAGAATATCATATATAAAATTATCCTAAATAAAACACGTTTTTGTATTACATTTTCAAAAGAGATGGATAAAACTCCATAGATCAATGATGGTTAAATGAATATGTAAGAATAAAATTAATATTCAGTCATAATTTCTTCTTATCTTCATCATCCTAACCTATAAATATCGTTCATTGAATTTTAACACATTCATCTACTACTTTTAAAAGTGCATATAAATTAATTTAATAAAAAAGATAGATCTGATTTAATTAAAGGTAAAAATATTTTGATTATAATATTGAAATACATACCCGTATATTTTAATCCATGTAATTTAGGTATTAATTATTTGATTAAATAATTAATTGATATGTTTTTATAACATTGATATAAATATGTTTTCATTAAAAATAAAAGAATATTTTAAGCAGAAAATTTAGACTATAAATAAATTTTCAGATGACATGTGTTCTTAGCTATTTCTTTTTTAAAATATGTAGATGAAAAGAAAACCGAGCCCCATTCTTTTACGTTTTTGCAATATATTAGTTGTATGCATTATCTTCCAAGAAAAATAAAAGTTAGATTAAGTTAATGGAAAGAGAATAAAGGTAAGAGTTTGACATATTGTACGCTGAAAAAAGTGCACTTTTAGGTAACAAGTTTTTAGTAAATACTTTTGACTTATTAACCTTCTATGTCTTTTAGTACGAGAGTACTAGCTTAAAAATTTTTTTCCCCATTTTCTAAAAAATATCCTCATCAATTTAATCAAAATCCTTTTTATCTGGCATTAACTTGGTACCATGTACATCTAACGTAATCTTTTACTAAGATCAACGTAGTTGAATGCAAAGCCAAAAAGTTTCCATGACCTATTAGCATTTAACCAAGTTGGCAACCATATGCTTCGACCTTGATTGAATGACCGGCCATTCTTTAAAAATAAAAGTATATCGAATCTATATGAAGTTTTACCATGAATCAATTGTATCCATTGAGCAAAAACAAGTTCGACTAATCATTCCTATCTTACGAGTGCGAGTGCGTATATACACTGTAACATTCGACCTTTTATACCAATCAATATTATCTTGTTTTATCACAAGAAGCTTATATGCATGTTTTTAGTTGCTAGAGCGGAAACTTCTCAAGAGATCACCAATATTTGGATCACCCAACCCGGGCACGCTTAAATATAGAGTTCCCATCTTCTGTGGATAGAAAAGAACATAACAATTTGAAATTCGTTTGAATCTCTCTCTCTCTCTCACTACTAAACAGTCGTTTTATGTATAAATTTTATATAACTGCTTTATTATGTTGTTAACTATAGACTAATCATATGTTGAATGCTTGTAGATATCCACTTTGCAAGCATAGTGGAGGGAGATAAGGTAGGGTTGTCCCCAAAATTTGAGTGTGTTGCGCGACTAGAAAAAATAAACCCCTAAAGCATATACTCATATATACATAGAGAGAGTTTTAAGTTATTTAAGAGTTCTAATATATATATATGTATGTTAAAATAAAAACCCACTTGAGTTATGAAAACTCTAGAAACTCATTCTCAACCACATGTTTTTAATTAAAGATTAAATCTTGTGGTCCACAATTAAAGTTAATAAAAAATGTAAAAGTTTATTTACATTTTTTCTCTCCTGAAAACATATATAAAAATTATTAAAAAAATGTAAAAAAAATAGCAAAAAACATTTTTTTTTATGTTTTCGATGTTTTGTATTAAATGTAACAACATATATTACATGTAACAAAAAAAAACCGATATTACATAAGGTTTTCACGGGTTTTCTCAACTCAAAAGGGTTTTCAAACTATACTTCTCCTATATATATATATATATATATATATATATGACAAAACAAGCCTTAAATAATATTAAATATATTAAAATAATAAATAATATAATTTATTAATTGATAAGAGTTTTTAAATTGTTTAGAATTTTAAAAATGAACCTCATCCCGTATATGATTGGATTTCATGTCCTAATGCACGAAGATCAGTCTTAATGCACTCAAACCTCTGATTGGTAAATCTGAAATTGTTTGGGTATGGGATTAGTTCAAAAATTTTTGCGGGTGTAGGATTTGCTGATACCAACCCGAAAATATATACTCGCATACCCGAAACATATACTCGAAAACTTACAAATGAATGTTTTTAAGGTTTTTGATATAAACCCAATTATATCGTAATGAACTTTATACATATTTTATTGGCAATTTACATGTAAGTTATGACATCTCAAAATATTAAAAATATAAAAAATTATAATTTTTTATTTAGTTGGGTATGAAACTGAGATTACCAGTGCCCAACTCGTGCCCACTATTTCTTGAAAGTCCATAAACAACCCACCTTTTCTCTTATCGTTGTAGAGGTTGAATATGATCACTGCATTCTAATTCATGGTCTTCCTCCTATTCCCTTCAAACGTGATGGAGAAGCTACTACTCATTTTGCTAAAAACTCCTAAATTTAGCAAACGGATAAGAACATTGAGCTAAATTATGATTTCCCTTCAAATGTGATAGTGAAGATGATCAATTGTTCATATTAGGGATGAGGTACCGGTACCAACCAGTATCGATCCCAAAAATTTGAAATATTTGGTACTGGTTCTGGTACTGAAATGTTCGGTTCCCGGTACCGATATTTCGTGTAAAATTCGGGAAATACCGATAACGTACCAATACCGAAAACTGAAAACTTGGTACCGATTTGGTAACAACGGTACCAAAAATGACCATCCCTAGTTCATATTGTCAGGGCATATTCCTGAGAATCGTTAAAAAAAAAAAGTTTTAGCCAAAAAGGAGAAAAAATTTAGGCCTTTAGTAAAAATAAAATTATTGAGTATAAACAATTAATTGTTAAAATGGGATATTTGTTATCATCTGGTTGTGTAAAATTTTTTTATAAAGAAATTGGCTTAAATGAATTGAGTAATTGGGTTTAAACAATAAGAATACATATTCTTTTTTTTTAATATGCATTTTTTTTTATTCCCTGCCCCACCCAAAGTCGGCTCTGCATCTTGTTAGTGTTAAGCTTATTTGAGGTTAATGTTATGAGTTTATAGCGTTATACATGTTATTTAGGTCTAAGCTTTAGTCTTAGACAAGGTTATAATTAAACCTTGAAATATAGTTATTTAAACTATATAAAATAATCTTAAAAGGTTTTGACAAAATGAGCGTTTCTTTTTGATAAAGAAATGACTTTTAAATAAAGATAACTGATAGTCTAGCTCTGTTATAATGGTCTATCAGAAAGCGAAATGAATATTTTAATAAAAAGGTTTTAAATCCGATAAACATTATAAACAAGGTTTGAGCGTTCAAAAGTGGACGTGTGATGGACTAGTATTACAAAATTAGATCAGATGATCTAATACAAACCTATGATTTGATTATTATATGCTAAAGAAACATATTCAGTTACAAAAGAGCTGAATTTACAAGATTATTATAAGGTTAATACATAAACTGTTTTAAAACGTGAAAATGATTTCGTACATCAAATGGCTTGAATAGATTTTCAAAACATTTGATTATTTGATGCGTAACAGTAGTCAAAAGATAAAAGCATTCAGGCCATAATTAGGTTGGATCTAAGGTATACGCGTGTTATAGATGAAACACCAAGACATGGCTAATATGTGTTCAGTAATAGGCATACGTAAAATTGAAGCAGAAATGCTAGTGTGCTCCGTGGTTGTACCCTCAGGTGAAATATTCTTGCTGAGTGTGTAGACTAACTATACTCATCATGATTAAATGAGTTTTATATTCTTATCAAATAAAATTATTTGTGTCTCTTAGTGTTATTCAATAGTATTCGTTGATGTATAATTTTAAAAGTATTTTTCAGGTAATGATGGTCGGGTATAAATTATGTATGTATATATATTATTTTATTAGTTTTATTAACTTTTTCGTTAGAATAATGGTACTTCATACATGCTTTGATTTTCATATTCTTATGCCTTTAAGATACATTTTGGAAGCATGTAATTGAATAAACTGAAGTCCCGGG
Source organism: Bidens hawaiensis (assembly GCF_021521415.1). Lineage (NCBI taxonomy): Eukaryota > Viridiplantae > Streptophyta > Magnoliopsida > Asterales > Asteraceae > Bidens > Bidens hawaiensis. The sequence continues at coordinate 212,126 of NW_027493544.1, forward strand.
ATGATGTGTGATAGCGCATGATCAAAACTGAAGAATTTGGTTAAAAGTTGGTTTCAACATATCATTTGTTGAAATTGAGTATCATATGCTGAGCATAAGATGAGCGTACATCAAGAGTTTTTAAAGTATGGTTTGCTGAATTAGAGTATCATACTCTAAAGTTAAAGTATCATTTGATGAGCCAGAGTACCATTTGTTGAAACTAGAGTACCATGTGTTGAACCTAATTAAACTACGGAAGTCACAACTTTAAACCTTATATAAGGCATAGAGTTAGGTTTTGAGAAATATCGTCTCTCTGGAGGCTAGAGACCATTCTTGGAGAGAAAAACAAATTTTATTTCATCAAAACAACTCCGAATTCCATGAAGATTGAAAAATTCATCAACAATATGAGCGGCTAATCTCTTCGAGTCATACTCAGGTGTAAGATTATGTAGGTTTATTGTTCTACACATTTGTCTTGATTAATCTTTTGTAATTGATTGAACGGTTTGAATTAAGTTGTTAGTATTGTCTTAGATTCATAATTGATAAGATTTCCTTGCATCAGTAACTTTGTGAAATGAGGATTGCCATTCATACTAGGGTTTGTTAACTGTTTCTAGTTTATGAAGTGTACAATTGTTTGTGATTTATAGAGTGAGTTTTCTTGCACCAGTTACATATGATAGACTATTGTTGACCACTTATGATTAAGAAAGTATGTTGGTAAATCTGAATTGTCATGTGTGTTTAATTGAAATCAAGTCATTGGTGTAGGCTAATCTAGTTTTATATAATTCTGGGTGTCCGGTGTGATTTGCTTTCCGTTAATTGTTTACAAGTTATTAAAGTGATCATTTATTTCAATCTAAAACTATTGTCAGTGTGATCAACACTCAACCATTACTTCATAAAATCAATGTTTTCAGACCCGGCTCGAACGTTGACCCGGACTCCTTACCGGGTCAAAGGTCGGACCGACCTGGAGGGCGGACCGGTGTTTGCCACGAATGTCCACCCGCTGGGTCAACCGGTCCGACCGGTCCGGGCCGACCGCCACCCGTGAAACCCGACCGGGTTTTAAGAAACGTACAAAATACGTTGACCCGACCCGGTATAGGGACCGGGTGTGACATCCGTGGCAAAACCGAGTACACCTTAGTACTTACAAACTCGAATAAGCGTTTAACCGCTTATTGCGTAACGAACGAATGATTAACCGAATGGGTCTGGTTATGACCCAGATATCCCGAGGGGCCATCTATACAAGATATATGTCTATTATAAGCTAACATACTAATAATATGGCCTTAGTTCGATAGCAAACAAGTTAAAATAAAACATGCTCGTTTAACTACCCGCTATAGACTTAAACGCGAAAGATAGTTACAAACCAAGCATTGTATCATCCGTTAAGCCGAAAAAGACTTACCAACCACTTATTTGAAATGTTTTAAGCGATCCGTGAAAATATTTTCGATTTTTACAGACATATAGTATGTTTTTATAATTTTACACAAAACTAGCCGAAAAACACTCGTTTCCGCTCCGTTTGACGCACCCGATAAGTTTTTCGCGCCAAAAACCGAGCCCGAACTAAATTTGGACTCGGCATTTCACGTTTGGGCACGTAAATCGAGAAAAGTGGGCCAAATGGGCCCAAAAGGAGACCCAACGAGCCCAGCCCGCCAAAGAAGACTTTTACCCCTTTTCTTTTCCTTTCAAATATAAACTAGATACAAGATATTTCTAACATCATTTTCTTGAAAACTCTGGACACAAGTTCTGCTCCAGCCAAAAACCAGCAAGAAACAAGGTAAAGCGGTCTTAAATAAACGATTTTCGGCTTGTTTAAACTCGTTTAATACCATAAGAACATGTCTTGATTACTAAAAATCATTCCTAACCATGTAAAAATCCCAAAAATGGTCCATAAACATGTTTTGATAATACACATGGTAAGGAATCTGTTTTGATAGTTTTTTTTGGCCATAAACACGGATTAAAGGGTTGAAACGGCGTTTTTACGGTTCAAAAGTCCGTTTTTGTGCACTAGCCGAAACCCTAAGTTAAGGGCTGTTATGTTGATGAAAAATTGCTTGGTTTGTGATATAGGACTTGTATCTAGCTTGCATAGAAGCACAAGAACCTGAAAACTTGATTAGAAAGTCGGAAACGAGCCAAACCCGCTAAGGTAATGCCGAAACACTCGCTTACGGGCTGTTTAGGTTAAGGTTGTGATGTGCATATTGTTAGGCCTTGAAACTTTTCAGGAACATCAGGAACCATGTCAATAAGTCCCTGTTTAAATTTGGTAATTTTTCGACTATCCGAGAATATTTGGCGAATTTATTCCCGAATTGGGACAATTATTTGGGAAAAATAGCTAAAATACTTCAAAAATTATGAAATTTTTCTAGGAACTCAGATTTGATGTATTTTCATCACATATGAATTTTGGGATCATTTGGAGATGTCTAAAGGTGTTTTGTGTATATGCGTTCGTGTGAATTTTTATAGCCGAATTTGGGCCGAAAAGAATATCGCACGAGCTTTTTACATTCTGTAATTGATATAGGTTTTTTTGGGACATGATTTGAGCATTCATGAATTTTGGTGGAATTTTTGAAAATTTTTTGGGATAAGCGGACGATTTTCAAGCGAAATATAGCTGATAAAATGAATTTTTATAAATTATTAAATCAGTAAATAATTTCAGAAATATTTTTATAAAAATATACATATTTTATTTGATAAGTGGCTAAATTTTCATAATTTAATGATTAATTTTTAATTAATTATGCTAATTTGAAGATTAAACAAATTCAATTTTAATAAAAACCGGCAAGTTCGCGATTAACGAACCTGCGGGAATATCAAAACACCAAGAGTGATCAAAATCATATTTTTGGATTAATTAAGTAAAAACTAACTTTTCTATGAGAAACCTGGACAATCCGGATAGATTGTGCGCGTTTCTTCTTAAATCAAATTGAATAAACGGAAACGGGCCCCGAGGCTAATCCGGTACCCCAGTATGTGATCCTTCTTTATAACTTAATCATTTTATTAACCAATACATTTACCCAAGCTTATTTCCCCATAACTGTTTTCTGAACGCGTAAACAAACAACTTGGCCCAGCTGGGAAAACGTGAATCTGAGCCAAGTTCGGTTTTAAGTATTAGACATTGAACAACATCACAACCTAAGCCTATTGTCACTTTCTGGGCGTTCCAGCTATACCCAGATTAGTTATACAGCCCAGTTTAGTACCGAGATTATAATAATATTAAAATATTAATATTATTATAATATGGACTATAGGGACTAAGTGATAGCAAGGGAAACGAACCCCGAGCTGATCTCGCACTGAGTGCCTACAAAACCGTGAGTTTCATGACCCCTCTTTTCAAACTGTTTACAAACTTTTGGGGTGAAAAGCATGTTCATATGCATTATCTATCTGAAAACGGTTCAGAACGAAAAATACCTGAACCTTCATATATGAAAAATTCCTACAAACATAATGATAAACTCCGTGCTGAGGAAAGGTGATTATTATCGTGATTGATATATTAAATGGAAACACTACGAATGCCAAAACATAATGAAATCATACGTGACAACCTGTTTATACAAATACGCTATATAATGCTAAACACAACAGGTTGAGGAAATAACGTGGCCTGTATGACCAATGGGGCTATTGTGGGCGGAAGGGGGGGCCACAATAGTACTAAACTAAAGTTGAGTATGGCCTATGAGCCAAGTTCTGCTGCAACTTATAAACTAAAGTTGAGTATGGCCTATGAGCCAAGTTCTGCTACAACTTACTAAACTAAAGTTGAGTATGGCCTATGAGCCAAGTTCTGCTGCAACTTATAAACTAAAGTTGAGTATGGCATATGAGCCAAGTTCTGCTGCAACTTATTAAACGAACTAACTTGATTATGACATGAATGTTAAGAAAATAATGTGATTATGCGTATTGTGGGCGGATGGGGAGCCACAGTATTTGGTGATACGTGATAAATACTATATGTGTATATGTGTCTATATACATGCTATGTGATTAGCCGTAGGAAATACTATATGTAGAATATACTAATTATTTGCGTGTACACTATATAATGTTTGAGTTTATGTGGAATCATTGTGGGTGGAAGGGGGACCACAGTGGTTGATGTTAACGCGGAACCGTTGTGGGCGGAAGGAGGGCCACAGTGGTTGAGTTTATGTGGAACCGTTGTGGGAGGAAGGGGGTCCAAAATGGTTGGTTAAACACGGAAATTGGAAACAGGTAGTACGAACAAACAATCACGATTTTACCGAAATTTCGAATTTATATTATAAACTTATATGTGTGCATATGCACACACAAGGATATGTCTGTACATATTTATACAAACGTAAATACATATTTTTACATACGCGCATACATACAAACTATGACTGGTGGTACGCAGAACTGATTTCGTTAAACTTATGAAACTCACCAACTATTCGTAGTTGACCTGTTTTAACATGCTTTTCAGGTCATCATATATGAAAGTAATTTCCTGTGCGTTACGTGTCTGACTGATGATTGATGTCGTGGGCATTTGAGTTAGAAGTAAAGTAATTGAAGAATCGGTTTGATTGTATCACCTAGTCTGTAAAAGAGATTAGAACGATGTAATATATTGTAAATTAGTTAGTAATGTTTATTTATGAACAATGTATTTGATACCAGTTGTATATGTTGCATTTCCGTTTTACGCTTCCGCAATTCGCTTAACGGGGTGTGACACCGGGTCCCGGTCCGACCGGTCGGGCCGGGCCGGGTTTCAAAACAGTGCATAAAATAATAAACTCCATGATGATTAAAATCAATTATACTAAAGACTGAACACAGAATCTACGTGGTTCGACATCCTATTTGCTATAACTAGTTTAAAGTGATTAAAAGCACTATTTTTTAATATTTTTGACTGGCCCTACGACACCAATCAGGTAACCGTATAGAAAGATAGGAAATAGTAAGGGTAGAATGCTGCATGAGAGGGATTCCCTAGGAATTAGTAAAACTTTGTGGCTGAATATTATGAAATTGTTGTACGAGTTTTGGAAAGAAAAGAATACAAATATTGAAATAATATTGTGTAATAGTAAGGTTATTTAATTCCCTGTTTTATAAACGAATATTTTATTCAACTTACGAGTAGTTAAATAGAGAAATGTTTTTTCGTTGTTAAACTTCGTAATAAAACTAAAACATTATTAAATGTTGGTTAAATGATTAGGCCGGATGTGACAGTATGTTATCACGTTAAATCTATTTGTATTAGATCTTAACATATTATTCTAAATAGATCGAACAATGAAAATAAATATAATTGTTAAATATTTAAATTTTCATTTTTTTAAGCAAGTATGAAAACCCTTTTTCACAAAAATAGAAAGACTTTTTGTCACTAAAATAGGATAAAAATACATACCTGATAACAATACATACATATAGGCTAAGCACTTCCTCTTTTATATGTATTTTCATATTTGAACCTGAGGTTAAGTAATCTTTCTACATCTCATCCTATCTTTATCAAAAGGGTTTAGTTACTTTTGCAAGTCATTTGAACTCGATTTAGTTCAGTTTGTGAAAAATTCAGATACGATTCCGAAAAGAATCATTCAAAATAAAAAAAAGAAAGAGGAATACATAAGAGAGTAAAGTTAAAATGCAAAAAAAGACAAAAATGAGAAGTGTAAGAAGAATTTGTGGCAAATAAAATCCCCTAAAAATAAAAAAAGAACATAAATCAATATATAAATAAAAACAAAATAAAATGTAAAACCAAAATGATAACCAAAAAATTATGTGTATATCTTAAAAATTATAAAGAATAAGAAAAAACTAATTGCATGACTCTAGTATAACTAGTTAGCTAACCAAAACATAGTTATATGCTATTAAATTCAAAGGGATAAAATTATGAAATGATAACCAAAAATTTGATATTGTTGTAACAATGTCACTTGCATTTCTCTTTTAAACTATAGAGATCGCTCATGTTTTAGAATGTTGTGTGTGTTACAAAATTTTTCCTAATTGTTTAGAATAAACGGTCTAATTGAGACCATTATAAACTTGATTATTATTTAGTTTTTGAATTTCTTCTACCTTTTATTTCATGCTAAACTTGAAAAGAATAATCATTACATAGTAACCAGGTTTTATTAAGTTTTTAACATTATGAGTGATTTTAATTAAACACTAAAGAAACTTGGTTGACATATATCAAGAGATCCACCTTGATACTCACGAATTTGTAACTTGACATAGGCATGGATAGAGGTGCACAAAATACCCGGTTTCAAATCTCATTCGGTATTTAACCCAGAACTGGTTCCTATCCATACCCGATCCATAGGTACGACCTGGTATTAGATTTTTCCCGGAATCGGAAATACCCGGTCAAAACACAACTCGATCCGACCCTACCCGAAACCTGGAAAAAACCCGACCGTATCCGGAACCAGTGGTTCTAGGTTAAAAACCTGATTTTTGTGCACCCTGGGCACGGATCGATTAACCTTTTACTTTCTATGTTTTCACTAAAATTACACATTCACACTTAAAATCACAAATATTTACAAACATATGCTTTTTTTAAATTTTTACACCTTAACTTTCGTTTAGGTTTTTTAAAATTTAACATAAAATACTCAACTCATAAACCCGTCATGTTGATTCGTGATTATCAAAACAAGTTAATGGATTTGACTAATAGGACTTCAGTTAGTTTAGACTAAACAAATTGTTTTAACTTTGTTTTATGTTTTCTTATGTCTGCTTGCTGAGTGAAAAAATAAAAAATAAAAAATCAGTTACCTATCATTAAGAGAGTTGTTTTTATTTATTCTAAGTATCTAGTTTTAGAGCCCGTGTCACACACGGGATAATTCAAATTATAAAATTATAAGTAAAACAAATAATTACATAGCGTATATGAAAAAAAAATGTTTTACATCTATGCTTGTATCTATACAATGTGTACATAAATTGATTTATTTATATCACAAAATTATTTTTTTAAATGAACTTAATAAAAAATGCTTGTGCAAAAACGTACCCGAGAATATTTCTTTCTATTGAAAAATTCATTCTCGGTGCCATATATGTATAATTGAAAGACTTTTGGTTATGAACCAATTTCGGAAATAAAGTTTCTCATACGATAGTAGTTCTAACCACTCAGTCTAAATACAAAAGGAGCGTTACCTTTATTGACATATTTATCAATTTACCACTCATTAAAGAAAAGTAGAACATTAAATTGTAACAATGGATGTTCTTCAAGAGTTTTGTTTTTCTGATCTACACAATGAAAAAGATTTTGATAAGTTTAAGAGGGCTTCTCGACTTTGTCATAATGACGATATAAAAAATAACATGTTAACCCATCCAATTTTGTAAATGTTTTGTTTCATTCGAGCATATTTTTCCATCACATGCTTCCCATATAACGTTCTGATCACCATTGAAGGAAAAATTAATGTCATAAATATTTCAAAATTGATAAAAGTTAGAAGCATTAATAGGCATGGGGGTGGTATATCGAAAGTGTTCGCAGTCTTTTCTTACATTTTAATAATTGAGGGAAAAATAGTCAGTTTGCCAAATCCCGAACCTTTTGATTATTTTAAAAAAATGCCCTTAAAAATAAATTTGAAACCCGAATCATGTTTAAAATTCTAACTTTCATATTTTTGACATTTCAAAGTCAACATTTTGAACCCATAACAAATTTGACGATAAATCTATTTTGCATTCTCAAACTTTTAAAAATACTCAAAATTTTCATTTTTGACCCGTAACAAATTTTGACCTAAATGTAGTTAATTTGTACCAAATAATCTATTTACCAACTTTTGACCTATAATATCAAATTTAAGTTCTATAAAAAAACCCAAAACAATTTTCATTTGAGAAACATGATTTGTTGTTGATTTTTGAAATTCACAAAGTATTTTGAAATATGTAATAAAATAATATGTTAATATTTATATTTATAAAAATATATAGATATTATATAAATATAGTGTAAAAGGAAAGTGAATAATTATTGATTTATTACATATATTAGGGTAAATTAGTTTTGAAGGAAAAAAATTATAAGAATTAACCAAAACATGACAAGTGTTCACATTTATTTTACTTTATTATAATAGGTAGATTCAACAATGTTAAAAAAAAACATAAGACACCCCTAAGTGCCACCCTCCTACCCAATTTCTCGCCAACCAGTCAAAGCCAAAGGGCACATAAATGTATGGTCCATTGCTGTATCAACCAATCATCCTTTTCTTTTTTAATACATTAGTTAACTAACCTCTTTCATTACACTTGTTTTTTGAGTTGATTAGTTAAAGCTCACCGCCTACCTAACAATGAAATGGCGCAGCACCTACTTTACGTTTTAATTAACCAAACCATAACGCATCCTCTTAGGATGCGTTCTTTCACGGAATGGAATGAAACTGGAATTGGAATTGGAATTTGCATATGATTTGAAATTGGAAGGAATTGAAATTGGAATAAAAGCATTCCAATTGGAATTCGAAGGAATTGAAATCCAATTGCATTCTTGATTTGTTTGTTAGACAAATGAATTAAAATCGAGTTTTTTTTAACGAGGATAACGGAGGAATTATTTTAGTTTTTTTAGATTTTTGTTTTTTATTTATATTTTGCGTTATGATTTTTTTTATTATTATTTTTGAATTTTTTTTAAGGATTTTCTATTAAGATCAAAAACTTCTCAAAAAAATATTCAAAAATAATAATAATAAATTCATAACTCAAAATAAAAATCAAAACAAAAAAAAACAAAAAAAAAAACTAAAATGTTTTATTCGTTGTTCTCGTTAAAAAAAACAAAAAAACAACCTCATAAAAGATTCCGACGAATTTACTTGGAATCCTCCATATTTTGGAAGGATTTAGAATCCCTTGATTTAAAGGAAGTTTAAGGAATTGAATTCGAATTCCTTGACAACTGAACACATCAAAATGAAATTAAGATTTCAATTCCAATGAAACGAACATGCCATGTCATTGGATTTTAATTTCAATTCTTTTGAATTCCCATGAATTTTATGAAACGAACGCGCGTTTAGAAAACATGGCTTTGGGAACTTAATGGGTGACTTGGTTTTGGTACATAAGTTTACTTTTTATCTTGTTTTCCGAAAGACATTTATCAATCATGAACTTTTCAGTTTGACTACCTTTTTCACCACTAATTTATCATTACTTGATATTTAAAAAAATCTTTGTTTTTTTCCCTTGGCTAAAACCCTGAAATTTAATAAATACATAAACATTTTCCTCTCTGCCAAACCACAAGTTAAGAGGCATATACAAAATCACCAGTTTACTACAGCATATGATCACCATGAAACATGATTAAAACAAAGCCTAAATCATTATTTTCTCAGGTCTATTAACTACCTTTTCATATAACTAATCACCAGGGTAAAAAAAGGCAATACACATCATCTTTTGGTCAAACTATCAGTCAAGCATTTGATACTTCCACAATATTTTCAAGTGACTATACAAGAATCTTAAAAGAAGTCGGGAAAATCCTACCCAACTAACCTTGTTTAAACTCATACTTCCTCCACTTGTAGTTCAAAGTCATCAATTTCTTTAAAGTAAGCCCTCTGTTCCTCCACAAATTCTTTTGGTAATTTGTATCCTACCTCAACATCCTTTGCTGAGCATCTCCTTTTCTGTAAAATCAATCACCATTAACAACCTTTTAATGGTTATATCTTTTTATAAGTAAACGTTAAAAGTTAAACATACCTTTTTATTAGGAGGTTCGGTTTGTTGCTTAGATTCCAATACAACTTCCACATCAGCATCATTCCTACTCAACCAAAAATCAAGATAATATTAGTGATCATAAGTACAATAGGTGACACACACATAGAAAGGCAGAGATAGAAACCTATTGTTCAGGGTCCTTAAAATAGGTGGACAGCTAATTTGTTGATCCTTCTTCTCCAAAGTAAGGTATTTAATAGGTGTAGAAATACTATTAGAGCCCGTAACCGTTCCATCCCTCTCTTTTATTACCACCCCTTTTAAAGGACCATTAAAGTCCATCATGTAATTCTTTAACTTCTTTCTAGAAGGATAATCGGGCAACTCAGCAATCGCCTTTCCATTAGCCTTTCTTTTCATTAAGTCATCAGCCATTGTAAGACCCGTGTTAGATTGCACCGCATTTTCCTTCCCTTTATCTCTATCTGTGCTAGCATTTGTGTTCTTCATACCACTTAATGGTGCATCAGCCGTCTTCCTTTTGTCATTAATCTTCTCCGTTGAAGACTGATTTATTGTCCCCTGATCCTTGAGTTTGTCAAACAGTGAAGAACATAAAGACACAGATCCTTGTTTCACATCGTTCCTTTTTTCTTGGAAAGATGTTTGATGAACAGGGAAAGCAACCTTTGTTGTGCTCCTAGTATTCTGTGTTCTGTGTTTTTGACCTTGCACAGCTGGATTCTCCTCACCAGCCAAACAATCTTAAGAAACGAAAATACTGAACTTAGTCACGGTACTCTTTAAAAACCATAAAACTTTATAATAAGCACAATAATGAAACCGTCCAATTCACCGATCTGCAAAGCCTAACTAATTAGTAATAACTCATTCATTCATATATTATAAAATATCATGAACCAGATAGTCTAATATGACTAAAATAAAGCATAATAAAGTTTATTACTATACAAATTTATGACAAAATGGCTATAAAATGATAATACGATCTTCGTAAAATTCATGAAAGACAATTTAGGGTTACACAATTAGAATAATAGTAATAACAATAACAATTCTCCAACAGCAGATACAAAATCTGCAACTCAACTAACAATAAACCCTAGATGAACAATTATTATATTAATAACATTTAATTGTACCTGGCTTGAGTCTTTGAGATTTAGACGGAACATGTTGATCCGTGCCATCCCTCTCTTTTATTACCACCCCTTTTAGAGGAACATCAAAGTCCATCATGTAATTCTTTAACTTCTTTCTGGACGGGGGCGACTCAGCAATCGCCTTTCCTTTATCCTTTCTCCTCATTAAATCATCAGCCATTGTAAGACCCGTGTTAGATTGCACAACATTCTCCTTCCCTTTATCTTTGTCTGTGTTATTATTTATACTGTTCATAATACGGGAACTTAATGGCACATCAACTGACTTTCTTTTGTTACTAATCTTCTCCATTGAAGACTGGTTTATCTTCTTCCCCTGATCCTTGAGCTTGTCAAATGTTGAAGAACCGAAACACACAGATCCTGTTTTCACATTGTTCCTTGTTTCATGGAAAGATGTTTGATGAAAGGAGACCGCAGCCACCGTAAGACCCGTGTTAGATTGAACAGCATTTTCCTTGGCTTTAGCTTTGTCTGTGCTAGCATTTGTGTTCTTGGTAACACTTAATGCCACATCAGTTGACTTCCTTTTGTCATTAATCTTCTCTGTTGAAGACTGACTTATCTTCGCTTGATCCTTGATTTTGCCCAAAGTTGAAGAACCGAAAGACACATATCCTTGTTTCACATTGTTTATTCTTTCTTGTAAAGATGTTTGAGGAAAGGAGACATCAGCCTTTGTTGTGCTCCTAGTGTTACATGTGCTGTGCCTTTGAACTTGTGCTGTTTGATTCTCATCACCAGCCAAACGATCTAAGAAACAAAAATACTAAACTCAGACGTGGCCAAAAAAACAGTTCCTACCAGATCTGCGGGTATAGACCGGGTTTTGGGTTTCTCCCCGTCACTGTACCCAGAACCAGAACCGACACGGGCCGGCCGGAAGCTGTTCCACCAATGCCCGGCCAAATACCCAACCATACCCGGAACAGGTTCCTACACGACCCGGCCCTTCTAACTGAACTTAGTCGCGGTGTTGTTTAAAATCAATAGAAGGTAATAATAAGCACAATAATGAAACAGTGACTGTAAACACTTTCTTGTAACTTAATTATACAAATATGAATATAATATCATTGATTGGTATACAAATTAATGAGAGAATTAGTATGAAGTAATTATGACACTATGTTCCTAAAAATCATGAAGGATAACTTAGGGTTACACGGTCAGAAACAACAATAACCAACAACACCAAGCACAAAATCGATAAGAATTAACAATAAACCCTAGACGCACAATTAATAATAACATTAAAATGTACCTGACGTGAGCTTCTGAGATTTAGAGGGAGCATGTTGATCGGGCGGGATGAGAATCGTGGGGTTCTGAGTGGATCCGATACTTGAAGCGGAGGATACGGATTTCTTCGATGGGAGGAAGTTGGTGAGATTGGCCAAGGGTTTTCGCTTGATTGATGATGAAGATGATTTAGTCACCATAGCTCTTTGTTTGGATTCATCCATTACATTACAGTACAGTAGTATAGTATAATATAAACGTCGATCATCATCAATTCCATGATTAACGAGATTTCTTATTTGACTTATCGATCATTTTGTTGTATACAACACTCAATTGAAACAAACCCTAAATTTTGAATCTTTCAAAATATATCTACTGCCAAAATCATTATCCTTCATCATCCAATCTGCGATTTATGTATGCTATTTCAATATTGATTCGCTTCAATTATTCGAATTTGTTATTAATTTTGATTCGATTTGAGTGTTTCCTGTTTTAAAATGCAGCTTAGATTCGGTGGTGTGTTGTGATGGATCTCTTGGCAAGCACCACCATAAAGGTAAATTGTCCAAACGGTGATCCATTTGTTTTCTAGATAATTGCTATGATAGTTATTTTTGAACGGTACACAGTTTGATTATTAATAAAATTATGTCAACTTTTGTAGCTTCGATATTATAACTTTAGTGACGCGCTTACTTTGTATTTCGTATTTAGGCTTCTAAACATGCTGGAGAAAAATGAGCGTAGCATGTTTACTTTAACCAAACAAATGTTCTAAATTATTGAACAAGAATGAGTAAAAATTATCGATTATAAACAGTCTGTGCAACAAAAAGGGAAATGTCATATTCTACAGGTCATTTTTTTTGTCAAAGTGCAGCAAAATTGTCTTTATTTTCTAACCAAAAAGATTCATTATTTGTGTTCTTTCGTTTTTATGTTAATTTTAACAGTCGGGTCGGGTTCATTTTAAGTTCAAACAATTTCTGGTCTATTGGTTTTTTGAGTAAAATGAGTTCAGGTCGAAATGAGTTATAATCGGAATGAGTTCGGGTCGAGTATCAAATTTGTTCACGTCAAAACGGGCATGTCAAAAAGCACTATGATCAGAATGAGTTCGGGTCCAAATGAGCTGTTTTAAATTATAATATTTTCTAATTTAAAAGATTCCTTATTCATGTATTTTTAGATTTTATGTATTGGAAATTTGGAATTCAATAATTTGACTGATTCAATAACATTTGAAGGGGAGTTTGAATTTTAATTACGGGTCAAAATTTGGTTACAGGTCAATGAGCTGAAGAAGGATGATATTGATCATATAAGCAGGATTGCTCTTGCATGCCCATTGCCTCATTGGTTGTTGTACAACACCTAAAAATAAGGTTTATTCACTTTTTTTTCACATGTCTTTTTATATTTTGGAAACAGTGCAATGACAGCTGCAATTACTGGTGAAATTATTCTTGCGCACCAAGAGAAGTGTGTAGTTTTACATCCAAGGATATGTTGCTGAAGCTGTTGGTTCTTCATCGATAACATGTAGTCATTTATCTATGTTTTTGCTCCCATTTCTTAACCCTACAAGTCTCTCAATCTCATCGACCGCATCATCAATCTTCTATCTTCTTCTAAACTGGAATTCATATGTAATCGTTAAATATACTATACCTAATTTTGTTTTACAGATTCCATTATAAAGGATTAACAAAATCGTTTATCCGCAATCATCAACATCCTTCATCATCGATTCAAATTTTACGAGGCATGTTATCTGATTTATTGGTTTTATTCTAACATTAAATAGCGAATTTGAAACCTTTAACCTTATATCCTGTTCTGACTAATTGAGATAAATGTTGATCCTTTTTTTTTTTTTTTTGAATTTTGGTTGTGTTTGATTTCCAAATATTGAATTTAGTTGAACTGAACAAATGGCAACTTCAGGTAACCATACAAATTATGTATAAATGTTTGTGTTCCAAGTTGAGGATGTATTTGACAGATTGCTTAATTATCTGTTCAAGGATTGCAGGCTGCAGAATGGTACCAATTTAAGGGTATTTTTGGTATTTTCATGATGAACGGGTTTTGATGCCAAAAGACAAATCAGCAGCCATTGAGGGACTCAAAAAAATATTAATTAGAGACTATGGATCAAAGAAGCATAACAAGGTCTCTAATAAATTGGAAACCTTTGGAGCTGCTTATGAGCTTTTTAATGGCTTGAATTGTACCTAAGCAACTGTGTGACTGTATATCACAGTTTGACTTTTAGAGTCACATAAGATGATTTTGAAATTAACATATATATTTTTTTAGCATTTTTGGAAAAAAAAAACTCGACCAACCCATTTGAGTTTTAATTTGTTTCATTTAATTTGGTTTTAAATTTGCTATATAAGTAAGTGTAACTTAAAAAACATTAGAATAAGTCACACTTAATGCTTTTGTTGGGTTAAGAATATGACCAAAACACCCCCTTGGATTAAAAGGCTTAGAACACATCTAGAGTAAAAGTGACAACTTCAAGATAGTTAACATGTTCAAATAGTTCCTTCATGATAGTCAACACGCTTTGAGGAAAGGTGACAATTTCACACCAGTTACTAATGAACGGCACAAATTTGTAATGGTTCAACCTAACGTAATAAAATATCTTTAACTATCATTGTTTTTAATTCCATTAGAATCTAACCATTCGACATTGGGTTGGGTTCAGTTATTTGGTTCGATTATGTAGGTTATTTTGCTTATAGATTTGTTTCGATTTCATCCACACCCGTGAGAATCTGCCCAGTCATAATTAAATGGATTAAAAACTTAAAATATTCTCCTTTGTTCACTCTTTTTTGCAATATGTTTTTCATAGTCTTAGATTAATCACCTATGATGATATCAACATGAAATTACGGGGAATTTAACTTTCAAATGGTTCGGAAGTCTTAGTTGAAATTCCCTGCTCAAGGAAGTATACTAAGAATTGTGAATTGTTTATTTATGCTACCATCTAATATTTAAATTAATGTTATATGGATTATTTTTTCAGTTTTATTACTTTGTATTTTTTAATTTTAGTGTACGAATCAAAAATGTTTATAATTATTTGTATTATTCTATCTATTTTTTTTTGTTGTTTTAATTTTATACCCGCCTGTGTATTACACGGGTTCTAACCTAGTTTCATTATAAACTAGTTTTCAACCTGGCGCAGCCGTCAGGGCCGTTCGTAACCGATACCGATTGAATTAACGTTGACTCTCCGCCTAACACAACGCTTGGGTTTTATCAATACCTAGGTTTTGAAAACGCTCGGTTTTACCAACACCCGGGTTTTTGTTTTACCGATAACGCTCGGGCTTTATAGATGTAACGAACGTTAAAAGTTAACTTAAACGCAAGAACAGTCACAACAAATAAAACACGAGAAATTCACGTTCGATCTGTAAAACGAAATACGATAACATACAATAAAATTAACATAAATAATAACAAATAAATTGCCTAGACTATCGATACTCAATCGAGCAAAACAAAAGCAGTAACATTCATAAAAATTAATGAAATATAACACAAAATCAAATAATGGGCTACAAAATCAAAATATTAAAGGGCAGAAACTTCACATGGAAAAAGAAAATTGGTGCTAATTGCTAAACATAAAAAAAAACCAGAGTCAAAACCACGCTACTTGAGAATCGAACATGGACAAAGTAGCATGGATATGTTTTACCAAATATTTGTCCAACTATCACACCATCATATAACAACTATTAAAACCTCCAAGCTATTTACCTAAAAGGTCAAGTTACTCGCTTCTCTAAATTTTGTGGCACCGACATTTCACTTTTTATCTTATGTTATAATTTGTTTTCTATATCCGATTGCATCTCTTTCAAATACTTGTCACCAATAACTTATCGATTCATGTGTAGGGATGAGCAAATGATATCGCCTATCGGGTACTAAGGTTTCAAGGTCGGTACGGTTCAGTTCGGTATCTGTATTTACCGAATTTTGGCTACTGGACAATACCGTACAAGTATCGAACCTAGCATTTTCAGTGCCAGTGCCAAGTTTTTGGGAATTTTAGGATCAACATCGGCATAGGGGCGGACAAAAAGCCGATTAACCAAAATTAAACTTACAAACAGAACAAAAAAACAACCCGAAACAATAACCGACGGTTTTGTTTTGTTTGAACATCATTAAAAAAAAAGAAAAGAAACAAATTTATTATTTTGGGTTGATATTTTCAGGCCTAAACATTTCATTCAAGCTCAAATGCAAAACCGAAAGTTGAGCCATCAGAAAACTCCGATACGGAAAACTATAACCAGTCGGATTTGTAAAATTAAAAAACCAAATGTGATGCTCGTCACAAACTCGAGACTCAAGAAATTATAGAATCATTTAGTAATCAAGCGTGTATCACCTATATGATACTAGTCTCAAACTCGTGAAATTTTATAATCATTCACTATTTCAGATTCCAGTTGACCTTTGTTTTGTCAGGATTAGGCGATGATTGAGCGAATGACCTCTTTTATTCAATCCACTAAGATCTCTCGTCTGACCAGGCCTAGCCCACCAGCCCATGACTATTAGCATTTAGCAGTCCGGCGCCCATGTTAATAAGAGCGTGTGACATTTGAGACAAAATCAGGCACACCTTAGTATTTATTTATCGAATAAATGATTAACCGGTTATTGCGTAACGAACTAACGAATAACCAAACGAGTATGGTTATGACCCGAATATCCCGGGGGGCATCTATAAGTGATATACGTATATTATAAGCTAACATATTGATATTATGGCCTTATTACAATAGCAAACCAGTTAAACGAAAACATACTTGTTTAACTATCCGCTATGACTTTAAACACGAAAGTTAGTTCCAAAACAAGCATTGTATCATCCGTTAAGCCGAAAAAGACCTACAAAACACTTATTTGAGATGTTTTAAGCGATCCGTGAAAATATTTTTGATTTTTACAACCAAATAGTATGTTTTTCTAAATTTACAAAAAAAATTGCCGAAAAACGCTTGTTTTCGCGTTGTTTTTCGTACCCGATATATTTTGCTCGCCAAAAATCGAACCTGAAATAAACTTGGACTCGGGATTTCACGTTCGGGCATGCAAAACGAGATAAATGGGCCAAAATGGGGCCCAATGGGGGCCTTACATCTTGCCGCCACCACTTTTGAAAAATAACCAATTTTAAACTTTCTTCGTACTTAAGCAAGTTTATAGATATTTTACACACTTTTTCAATAACAAACTGGACAAAAACATCTGGTTTTTTTAACACACACACTAAACCCTAAGGTAAACACTAAACTTTGATCATTTTAAGCTTGATTAATAGAGTTTTTGCATAAAACTTGAACTTTGATTAGTAAAAATCAATCCTAACCATGCAAAAACCCTAAATATTGTCCAAAAATAATAAAATATCTTTTGATCTTACAATGGTTAGAAATCATAATTTATAAGTTTTTTGTCCATAAACACGGATTAGGGGGTTTAAATCGCGTTTTTACGGTTCAAAAGTTCGGTTTGGAACCCTAACCGAAACTCTATGTTTCAAGAATGGAATTTTGATGATACATGCTTGGTTTTATGATATAGTACCTGTAGTCACTCTAGATAGAAGGCCAAGAACCCGGAATAGCAAGCAAAGGGTCGGAACAGTCGAAAACCGCAAAGGTATTACCGAAACACTCGTTTAAGGGCTGCTTAGGATTCAATTGTGACGTACATATTGTTAGCTCATGAAACTTTTCAGAGACATTAGGGATCATATGAATGAGTCCCTGTCCAAATTTGGTAATTTTTAAACAATCCAAGAATATTTGACAAATTTATTACCGTTTGTTAGTGTTTATTTGTGAAAAATACTTAAACTGATTGAAAGTTTATGAAATATTTTGGAGAACTCAGATAATGCACCAAATGATCACATATAAGTTTTGGGGTCAATTGGAGAACCCTAACTATGGTTTCTGGATCCGCGTTGTTCAAGTTTTTATGGTCATTTTTTGCTTCAAGAGGCATGTTGGCAAAAATGTTAAGTACTGGAAATTTTACAGGCTATTTTGGAAGTCATTTGGATCAATCAGAAAAATTATCGAATTTTTCTGAAATCCTTTGGTATAAACAAACGATTTACGGGTCAAATAGCATATCAAATGAATTTTTATAAATAAATAAATCAGCAAATATTTCCAGAAATATTTTTATAAAAATCTTAGTGTTGTAAAACTGGCTAGGCGGGCGACCCCCTTGTAGGGAGTACTCGGAGAGTACTCGGCTTGTACTTGGACATGATAAATATAACATAAAATAATTATTGCATACTATTTATATGTTAAGACAAGCATAATTCACATCAAAGTAAGCATAACTCATGTGAAAAAAAAACATAATTCAAAAAATTCATGTTTTGTTGTTATTTTTAATTTTTTTACAAAAAATAAAATTGGTGGCCGAGTTGACCTTGGAGGCTGAGTAATCCGAGTACTTCGACTTTTAATCGAGTTAGACCTTGGCGAGTAATGGTGGTCAAGTTGGAAAAAGGCGGCAAGGTTGACGTCCGAGGAAATCCGACTTTTACAACACTGAAAAATCTACATATTTTAATTAGTAAGTGTAAAATTTTCCTAATCAAACGATAAACGGATAATTAGTTGTGCTAATTTGAAAGTTAAACAAATTTAGTTATGATAAAAACCGACAGGTTTGTAATTAATGAACATGTTAGAATGTCAGAACATCAAGAGTGATCAAATATTATATATTTGGGTAATTGAATAAATTGAACTTTTTGTAAGAAATCCGGACAATTCGGGTGAATTGTGCGCGTTTTTCTCCAAACCAGACTAAATAAACGGAAATGAACCCTGTAGCGAATCCAGACATCTAATCTATGATCTTTCTTTATAAATTTAATCATTTTATCAATCGACACGTTTACCTGAGTTTACATGCTCATACTTATTTTCTAAACGCGTAAACGATCAACTTGGCCTAACATGTGAAACGATGAAAATGAGCCAAGTTCGATTTTAAACATTAGGCATTGAACAACGTCACAATCTAAGCCTATTGACATGTTCTGGGTGCGACATCTGTACCCGGACTAGATATATAGCCCAGTTTAGTGTGGATATTAGAATAATATTATAATATTAACATTATTATAATATTGATTATAGGGACTAAGTGAAAAGAACCACGAGCTAATATCGTACAGAGTACCTACTAAACAGTGAGTTTGACGATCCCTCTTTCTAAACTGTTTTACGAACTTCGGGGTGAAAGGGATGTTGTTTATACTTGCATACTTGAAAACATGTGATGTGAATTATCTAAATGCTAACACACAAAAGTCCCCACATACTCAGTGATTAACTTCGAGCTGGTGGTTTGTGAATAGTACTATTAGTTTGACAAACCCAAATGGGCTGGCACGGTTTGTTACGACTTTATCTCGTTTGCAAATGACCATAATTATACAAACATGCTATGTAGTGCTAGACATAGCTACTCGGGGCATGTTGTGGGCGGAAGGGGGGCCACAGTGGTTAATTGTGCGTAGGAAATGGAGGCACGCAGCATGAACGAACAGCCAAGGCTTCACTGCAGCTTAGCATAATTACATCACATACATACAGACAGACTTACATGCATATATACAAGCTATGACTTGTGATTATGCATAACCGATTCCTTGAAACTCGTGAAACTCACCAACTATTTGTAGTTAACTTGTTTTATAATACTTTTCAGGTGTACCAAAACTGGAATAAATTGATGATGTGAAACGTGTTACGGATTATGATCGATACTGTGTGAATAGACACAAATGTACTAGTAAGGAGTGGGACAGTTTAACGAACTGATTTTGTATTGTATCACCTAGCTTATAAACGAAGATAGTACGATGTAATATATTGTAAATTAGTTTGTAATGTTTCTTTATTAATAATGTGGTTTATATCAGAGGTGTCGTTACATTCCCATTTTACGCTTCCGCAATTGCTAGTCGGGGTGAGACAAAGCGTCCATATTATATGGGTGGCTTAATAGCCCATTAGCCCATATATTGAATATAAATTGTAGGGGTGTGTATGGTTCGGTTAATGGCAATAACCGAGACTGCAACCGAACCCTTCAGTTATTAAAAAACAATAACCGTTTGGTTTTGGTTAAGTTGGTTTGTTTAGGTTAATTAATCGCTAAACCCAAACTTTTAACACGTACTAAATTTTTATTGATCTTTCTTAAAAATTTTACTAAAATCAAAACCATGAACGTTATAAGCAATTAGGGTTATATGCATTGGTTAGAAAATATACATAACCGATTACTCATGAACTTAGTTTTAAGCATTATCAGGTGAAGAACTAATTGTCAAAACCACTGTATAAAAGAATAAATGCAATTTAAAGTCATTGTCTGTAACATCTCGGATTTTTTGTATTCGTTTATGTTTCAACCGATTCGGAAACGTTACTCGGATCTTTATTGTTAATAAAATCATGTATTTAAAAGTATTTGTGAAGGTATTTTCATTTCATACTCTTTGTGTTGTTTAAACTTGTCATTTCTTGCTTAAAAACTTTTAAAATATCAAAAATTAACACTTTAACAAGTACAAGGACTAAAACTGCCAAACAACGAAACTTCCCCATCATGGACACGCCGCACCGTGCGTCCATGAGGGGTGAAGTTGGTCGCGTGGCGCGGCCACCTCCTGTGCAGATCCTCTTTGTTCTTTTGTTTCCTAGTTCGTTTTTTGTGCTAAATCGGTTATTTTTGGACCAACTCACTTGTTTTAAGCCACAAGAAAACTAATCTAGACTAAGTACATGTATACATTCAATAACGCCTTCATCAAGAACGAGTTTTGATGATTCTTTAGTTGATCTAGTCATTAAAACGATATTTGGTTTCTTAATCGAGCATATTAACTAAAACTGACCCATGCTTGCATATCCTATATAAACAAGGCATAAATTATATGCCTCACTCTTCCCTAAATCCTAATAAAGACTCCCTCAACCGTCACCCCCATTATACCCACAAGTTCTTATCCGTTTTTGCCATATTACTCGAAGATACAAGTTCTGGTGTTTGACTTTGCCACAATATCAACCTTTGACTTCACTTTCTATCGATTCATGAACATTCCGGGTAAGTTGTTTAGTGTAAATCATCCATTATTATTCCTTAGTCAATAAAACTCAATCAATTTATGAGATTGAGGGGTATTGATGGGTCAATTTGACTTAAACCTGTTTAAGGTTATATTGGTCAACAACTTTGACCAAATAATTTCTCATACTTCTGGTCGGAATCGACTTTCAGTTCAGAAGACTTTTATTTTTGTTTCAATATTTTAAGGCTACTGACCAAAACCTGACTTCCAACTCGCTGTTCGGAATCTGGTAAGTACCAGCTCGCTTAAACGTTAATTATCTTAGAACTGGAGTTCTATACATCCGTTTGGCCCGATTCCAGCGGCTATGTTCTCGGTTTTAATAATAGTTTATTATCTATAAGTTTTATGTCTGTTTGGTTTTTCTCAGTCAGCACGTTAAAGGAGGTTTGTTCATTTAATCATGTTTTTATTCATATTTCTCGCACACTCGCCTAAGCAATATGGTGAGATATCATTCCCCTTTATTCTACTATTTTCAAACGTTTTGGAGGCATATGCATATTTAATTCATATTTTTATGTCATATGTATACACAAACTCGTAAACGTAAATATTGTGGTATTTCAATTAAATGCTAATTGCTATTTGTTTAAGTGTTTATTTTATCGCATTCGGAGAGGTCCATCATAATCACATTATAGTATGATCATACGCCGTTTTAATAGCCAAAGCCCGATTCGCTAGGCAATGGGCAATGGTCAACAGACACCCACATTTGTATGCTAGTCATAGTAGCCAATGCCCGATTCGCTAGGCAACGATCAACTGACACCTTATTTGCTCACGGTTTGATTGATTATAACCCACATTATTTTGTTTGCGCACTTAACATTTATTACTTATTTATTATATATTAGTATTTGTGTCAAAACTAGTGATCATCTCACTCAACATGTGTTGTTGACAAATCTCTGTTTATTTTCTACACATATGCGGTTTACCAATTGATTTGAAGCTAAGTTGAAGGACACATAGAAAGACCTTAGAAAATAAAATCAAGAAATAATTGAAATATTATTTTGTTATAGATTATTTATTTGTTTTGGATTATTATTGTTATTTGTGCACATATTTGAAATTTGAAATAAGTAAACTAATTAGATATTGTCATATTTATATTGTATGATAGTACCTTGTGAGCTGTGAACCACGATTCGCACCCCGGCATTTCCGCCTTAGGTTGGGGTGTGACATTGTCATTCAAAATGAATTAATACATGCTACTAATGGAATGTAATATCCAAGTCAAGAACACAATGGTCAAAGAAAGTTGGATAAATATCACTTTGAAGTATTGGAACATGATATCATCTGAAGATGATGATTGTTACGGATTAAAGTATTGGTTAATCGGTTCGGTTTGGTTACTAAAAAACGATTAACTAAACCGAAAATCGTTTATTCAAAAAATCAAAAAATTAAATGTCGGTTAATGCTTCAGTTCGGTTTTTTTTTGTTAATTCAGTTCTGTTTTGATTACTTCGATTTTATGCTCACCAGTGACGGATGTATAGTAATAGGAGGGGTAGCCTCCGCTACCCCTCAACTTCTCATCGATAGTGCAAAAAAAAATATTTTTAGGTCGGTTTTCGTGTTTCGTTACCCCTGAAAAAAAAAATAACGTTACCGCTATGCGTTTTAAGCCCAACCAATTTAAAAATTCAACCCAGCTAAAACCCAAACAAAGGTGTAATGCCCCAACCAATAAAACCCATTAACCTTTAAAATAATATATGTTACACTTAAAAAAAACGTCGATCCTCAATTAATCAAAAACTGCCACCACCGTGACCAGACACCACTGCGCTGCTGCGGGCTGCCCTCTATAGGTCTGCCCTTCTCCTCCTCTGGTCACCTAACCAAGTGACCTCCACCGCTCCACGCTGCAGCCGAGAAGAGGTGGTTCACCGGTTCGAACCCTCTTTCACGGTTCAACCTATAGTTTCTCGATTTTGGGTTTCTTCAACTTTTAACTAAAATTATAATTGTATATATAAATTGTCAATATAAAACAATCGTAAGTTTTTTAAAATTATTCCCGAAAGTTGTTGAGGTACTTGCTTTTATTAAAGAATATGGGGAGAGTGTGCAACAACAAACTAATGCGAAAAGTATTCTTAATCTTCAAAAAAAAATAAAAAATCAAGACTTATTAGAAGCGTCTAAGTTGATAAGTGGGACAACCCGAGCATTGAATAATTTAAGACAAAACGGGTTTGACAAGATGTTGGCTAGAGTGACATTTTTTTGTGAAAAAAACAAGATTAAAATGTTAGATATGACGAAAAGTTATGGTAATCAACGAAACCGAAAGAATATCATTACTAATCGACATCGTTTTGAGGTTGAAGTTTTAATACCGTTTGGATATGCAAATTCAAGAACTTGGAGATGGATTTAGTGAGGTCTCAACTAGTTTGATAGAAAATATGTCCGGTTTAAATCCTTGTGATTTGTTTTCTAAGTTTGGCATATCGAAGATAATGTCATTTCCTAATATGTATCCGAATGACTTTAGTAATGAAGAAAGAGAGTGTATTTTGGGTGATCTGACTACCTTTTATCACACTTTAAAGGAAGATGATAAATTTGCAAAATTGGGTGGAATGTGTGACTGCTCGTGTAATGGTGGAAACCGGAAAACACGCCATTTTTCCTTTGGTTTATCGTATATTGAAGCTAGCTTGGTTTTACCGGTTGCAACCGCAATCGTTGAAAGATGTTTTTCTAAAATGAAGCTTATCAAGAGGGATTTGCACAATCGAATATGTGATGAGTATTTAAACAATGCTTTAATTTGTGCGGTCGAAAAAGAAACGCTTAATAAAGTAAAAGAAGAGGATGTGATGGCTCGATTTCAAGCTTTCAAAAACCAAAGGGAGAAATATGGAGCTCATGTGTTTAAATTTATTTATCATCGTGTTTCTACTTTTGTTTAGTTTATATTGTATGAAATACGGTAAAAAAAATTTTTTTTTAGCGTTACCTCTGACATTTGATTCTAAATCTGCCACTGATGCTCACCCTTATCAAATTGAAAAAGAAATATTTTATATGATGTCAAAAGTCAAAACAATATATCCCCAAGAGTTGGTATCATTTTAGAACTCAAAAAAAGTTAAGAATTTTCAGGAACTCCTAACAACCAAACATTTTTTTAATTTTTGTATATATTAACATTATTTAAGACTAGTTTTATCATATTTAAAAAAAATCTGATTGCATATATAAATCATAAGTTTACATACGTGTAAAATTTATGTAATAACAAATTTACATGTGTAAAAAAACATATATATGTGAAACTAATTTTCGTAATTATAACCTTAAATATAGATTTAAAAAGTGATAAAACTACACTCATATAATAATAGCATACAAAAAGATTTACAAAAAACATTAGTTATTATTAAGAGTTTCTTAAATAGTGTAAGAGTTTTGTAATGATACTTATCCCAGTGGTCAATTTGTAAATAATAGGTTGATATTTTTCTAATGTTCTCAAAACAGGATCGGGCCCATCTACATAAGTGCCTATTTAGTGCCATGAGCCCTCTTCATTAGAGTTGCCGTTGGGTGGCTATGACACTAACCGGTTGAAGCGATATTAAACAAAATTGCAAGAAACAAATAAAATAGAAAATGGCTGGTATTAGTGTTTAACACAGGTCCCTTAAAACATATTACTGTCTCTCAAGGTACAACAACCGAAACAATATGCTATCAGGAGGAAACACGCACTAGAATTAGAACTCGAAACTTAAAAGAAAGGTAGAAGGAAATAGGGTACATTATAAGTCTCTCGGAAAATGTCATCTTGTATTTTTATCGCATGTGTGATATTGTAATTATCCTCTGAACAAGCCTTAACTTCTTAACTTAATTTTATAGAAACTAAAAAAGACTTTTGAGTTGTGATAGAGAATTAAAAGACGAAATAAATTGCATTAAAAGCCTTCAATATTTTTTATTACTTGGTGAAAATACTCATTTTTTTCACAAGTTTTTCAACAACCTTTTCGTTTTCAAAATTCCATTTAATGGTATTTTACTAGTTCACACCAAATAAAGTTGTTTTATATTTTAATTTAAACTAGTCTCTTTACCAAAAAAAAAAGTTATAACATAGGCAAGATAGCTAACAAAAATGATCCAGTTAAAATAGATCCGGTTATAACATAGGTAAGATAGCTAGTTTAAAATGATCCGGTTAAAGAAAAATTCTCATCAACTAAAACTCCTTGAATAATAATGAAATGAAAAGGAAATGAATTAAGTTATTCTACAAAGGCTAACAAAAATGAAAAGTATGAGAAGACATAACTAATTGATACGTGTCAAGTGGGGACTAAAGGAAAAAAAGTATAAAAGTAATAATACACATTTTCTCTCTTCACATGCAAGTCACATGTTAATCCGCTCATCATTTTAAAACGTCTATACTTTTTTTATATGATATAGGGTTATCACTTTTACCTGAAACCCGAAACCCAACCCGAAAAAACTTGTACCCGAACCCGAACTAACCCGACCCAAAAAACCCAAACCCGAGAAAAGACTAACCCTAACCCAAACCAAAGTAATTCGGGTTGGCTCTCGGGTTTGATTTATAAGTTTCTGGTCAACCTGAAAAACCCGAATAAACTTTTAGTTCTGAAATTAAATATATTTTTAGGTATAATAGGCTTAATCTTAGTCAATAAAATTATCAGAATCTGAGCCTAATCGACCATTATCATTCCAACTATTATGTATCGATTGTTTATTGTTAATTTATGATTTTCGTTTATTACTAATAGCAACCGTAATTGAATAACCAATTCACGTCTGATTGAAGACGATTATAGTTCAAGTGAGTTATTTAGTTTTACTCTTCTTTTGAATTGTTTTATGACTTTATCAAGTTATGATGATTTATTATTTGATTATTTGCGTTACGAGCAAAGAATAATATGCTGCTTTAATTTTAGCATTGAAGTTGTTTATTTTTTATTTTTTTGTTTTTTGTTTCATTTTATAGAATACTCGAAACCCGATTAAGCCAATCTGAAAAAACTCGAACCTGAATTACCCGAACCCGAAAAACTTGTGAGAGATTTGAGTTGGGTTTCGGGTTAAGATTTAAAACTTTGAAACCCGAAGAATCCAACCCGAAAAACCCAAAACCTGAAAAACGAACCCGAAGAACACCCCTAATATGATATTTAAAAAAAATTAATTTTCTTATCTTTAATATGAGTATCATTTTGTTATATAAAAATTAAAACAAAATTACGTCATTGTGTCATTTTTGTTTACCATTGTGCCTTTTTTCATCATTGTATCTTTCTTTTTGTTTGTTATTGTTTTTTTTTGTCATTATGTCTTTCAACTCATCATTGTGTTTTTTAATACTATTAACACCGTTATGTAATAATATGTAAATATAGATAAAATAACAACCAATTATCTAGTACCTAAAAAAATAACCTGAAACGTAAAACACATGATGAATACACATAACATAATGATCTGAAATGTAAGACACAACGGTTAATACATATAACACAATGACTTAAAACGTAAAACACAATGGAAACTACATATTACACAACGACTTAAACGCCATACTATTTTTCTCAAATTAAGTGAATGACACATGTCAATCCCGAACAAAAGACCATGAACGTATTTCACAATGACTACAACACAATGATAAGTAGCAAGACAAATGTTTAGCACAAAGGCACAATGACGAACAAAAAGACACAATAACGTAATCTTTGTTTTAATATTTATCTTTAATATGGGTACCAATTGGAAAACACAATAATCAAAATCTATAACAAAATGCATAGAAAACTCAATTAAAAAAGACAATGAACAACCAGATAATACAATATAAAAAAAACCCACTATTTTTTTATTTTTATATAACAATATGCTATTCATATTAAAGATAAAAAACGCTTATTTTTATGATAAAATTAAAAGAAAATGTCGTATGAAAAAATTATAAACGTTTTAAATGATAGGGGAATTAACATGTGTATTGTTTGGGGAGAGAGAAAGTCATCATAAGTGGGTTAGTATCTTAATGCCCTTCTTATGAATTTTTATTTTTAAATTAATCTTCATCATCCAAATATAAAATCAATGAATCAGATTCATTATCACACTTCTCATTTTTGTTATACTTTGTATTTTAACTTTACCCAAAAAAAGGAACCTTTATATGTTCATAGGAACGATTTGAAGTTCATAGGAGTCTATAATTCACACTTCACAATCTTCTTTTGTTTGGTTTTTTAGTACAAATCCTCAATTCCTTATAGTTTTTATCATGTATTTTTTATACTTAGTCCTCCTTTTCGTCTTCTTTGAATTAAAGACACAAAAACCTTAATAGAAAGGCTTGTAATTTGAAAACTCGCTACTTTTATCTGTTAGTGTGTAAATATGGAAAAGTGATTTTGGAATCGTTGAATATGCTTATTTATTTTATATTTGTTCCATGACTTGCCTTAATTAACTTAAGAAAAAATGTTAATACTTAGGTATATCTTTATATTATTTGAGGTGGAAATGACTATTTTTCGGCATGTGCTATATATTATATGATCATGTGGGAGTAATTCCTAGACGTATAACTAAAAGTATATATAAATAAAGAAGTAAATATTTTAAAGATTTCTTATTTTATAGGTGTATTGGTTTTATTAATCTCAATTATCGATGTCCGTCCCCAATTAACAAATTGGTTGATCGAAACGATTCCACCGTTTATCATATTTGTTCATAACGGTCCACGGCTAACAGAATTATAATAATAAAATATGATAGTTTGGATTAATAAAAACGTTCAAAGGTGGGACCGTCAGCAGTCAGCTTATTAGTTGGAACCGACAATGACCAAAAGATGGTGGTTGAGATTAAAAAAAACCAACACACCTATTTTATAACAATAAAACTTGGGTGGTGTGGGCTGCATTGGGGGCTTTAACACCCCTGCACACCACGCCAGGGCTGCAAAAGGGGGGCTACATTTAGTTATCGGGCGGTATAAGATGAAAGTGGTGGGGCTAGGGATGTTTTCATGCCTTTTCTCTCTTTCATACACACGTACACATCATACACATATATAAAAGGGGGTTTTAAACAGGGTTGGCCTAAGAGGCGTGCGAGCTGCACACTCGGCCGGGGCACCTTTTTTGGGGGCACAAATATATATATATATATATATATATATATATATATATATATATATATATATATTAAAAAATTATGTAATATAATTGATTTTGATCATTTAAAAATTATCAGACCCATAATTTTCTTTGATTCACAGTTCATTTGGTAAATTTTAGGTTATTTGGCCCAAACCACTAAACCAAAATCAATAAGTAAAAATAATAATAATAAACCCTTATAAGAAAGAGGAACTTTATATAGAGTTGAGCTCATTAGACACATTACATACCATGGAATTTAGACCGTTGAAGTTTTGAAGCATTTGAACGACACTCAAGAAAATTTCCTAAATGCAAGGATTGCGCATCAAGTATTGTCAACTATTTCAGTCACGGTAGCATTTGCAGAAAAAGGTTTTTCAAAGTTGAAGTTATTAAAATCTTATTTATGATCAATAATGTCCCAATAAAGACTTAATAGATTGACGATGATAGCTACAGAGAACGAAAACTTAGATAACATAAACTACAAAGAGGTGATCAAACTATTTGCTTGCTAGGAGAGTTTCACGAATCATCTATTAGTTGTTAGATATTATTGTATTTGGTTTTATGACTATATTTTTGATACTTCTATTGTTATAACTTTAATGCCGTTTAAAAGAATTAGCTTATCTGTTATATATATCGTTACTCGTTAAGACCTACGAGAATTCTATATTTCGGCTCGGTAGGAGTATATAATTTCTCGGAGACGACCCTGGTTTCAAAACACAACGAAGCTTTATGAAAAAAGCTTTAAAGCTCCGTTTCATACGTGACAGTGATGTGGAGGGACGATAAAGCCTCTCCACGACACATAGTGTAAAAGGTGAATGATGTTAAGACGAAAATCTTTAAGGACCGTTATGGCAACTTCTCTGGTGATAGATTCGACGAAAGCAGCTGCCACCTTTTTAAAGGCATAAGACCCGGTGGATGGCGAAAAAGCAGTCCACCGCTACAAAACCCACTTTAAACAATGCCCGATGCATCCACCCATTACAAACAAAGAATCTTCATATCTCAACTCTTAATTAATTCTTCATCATCAATAGTAATTGGCTCACCATCAGCTTCAACTTATATTCTTTAATCTCTAATAATAATAACAGCAGGTACGTTAAATCCATTATGATGTTGTTGCTCCATTCCATTTTAATTTGTGTAACCAGATGTGTTTAGACAAGACGTATATCAGTAATTCAACCTAATTTGATTTAAGTTCAAGCTTATAATTAATTAATTTATTTATTTCGACATATTCATGCCTAACATTGATGTAAGGAGGTAGCTCTAGATCATATTTAGGCTGATGAGTTATATAGATTCATAGATTAATTGTTAATTGCTTTTCCCATTTTTTCTTTGACTTTTCTGGTCAAACTATTGATTTTCAACTACAGGGTTCGTATTAACATTATTATGTTTCAGTGAGCTGTAAAGAATTATTCATACAATACCATGTCGTCCACTGTAAATGGTGGAATTGAAGATGAAGAATCTAATGAACGTAAAGTGAATACTCAAACTCCTCTAGAAATCAAAGCATCCAACAATGAAGATCCTCAACTTCCTTCAAACCACAAAACATCAAGATTCCTTCAATTCCGAAAGAAACTCGATTGGGATTCCCTTAAGAAAACGGGCAAAGAATGGATAAAAGACCCGATGAACATGGTCTTGTTGATTTGGATCCTATGTGTCACGGTCTCCGGTGCGATTCTCTTCCTGGTCATGACCGGTATGTTAAACAACGCGCTTCCTAAAAAGTACCAGCGCGAAGTATGGTTTGAAGTTAATAATCAGATACTTAAGGCTTTATTTACACTCATTTGTTTATACCATCACCCGCGTAGGATTTATCATCTCGTGCTTCTTTTAAGATGGAAATCCAAAGACGTTCACAACTTAAGAAAAGTATATTGCAAAAATGGGACTTACAAACCGAACGAGCGGACACATATGCTTATTGTTGTCTTGTTACTGAACCTCAATTGTTTTGCACAATATGCGTTGTGTAGTTTAAACATTGGTTACACTAGATCAAGAAGGCCAGTAATCGGGGTGGCGATTACTATCTCTGTAGCAATCGCCGCCCCAGCAATTGCTGGTGTGTACACCATCGTTAGCCCGTTAGGGAAGGATTATGATTTGGGGTCGGACGAAGAATCCCAAATTCATAACCATGATGTTAAAAGAGTCAAATATTTAGAACGAAGATTATCTTTTTCACTTTCAAATGATGAAACTAGTCCAAAATGGAGTGGAGGTGTGCGTGATTTTTGGGATGATATTTCCATTGCATACCTCTCATTGTTTTGTAGCTTTTGCGTTTTCGGGTGGAATATGGAACGACTCGGGTTTGGAAACATGTATGTGCACACAGCTACGTTTCTATTATTATGTTTGGCCCCGTTTTGGATATTCACCATGGCGGCTATTAACATTAGTAATGAAACCGTGAGGGAAGCATTGGGGACAACCGGACTTTTTTTATGTGTTTTTGGTTTACTTTATGGCGGTTTTTGGAGGATTCAAATGAGGAAAAGATATAATCTACCACCGTCCAACTCGTGTTGTGGTAAACCCGCTGTGACCGATTGTGCATTATGGCTTTTTTGTTGTTGGTGTTCTCTAGCTCAAGAAGTCCGAACGGGTAACTTTTATGATATTGTGGAAGATAAGTTTTACAAGAAGCCCGAGAAGGAGCCCGGTTTTGAACCGAGCCCGGAGAGCCTGATTCAGGATAACTCCTCCTTGACCCCTGCTGCTCGTGATGGGCTTTTTCGTGGGCAGTTATCAATGGTGGAAGAAGGTTCATCTTCAAGATGTGAAGATACAACCCGACAACCACCATTACAATGCTTTATAAATCGAGAAGGTAATTAAAGAGTGTATTTTGATTTGTGTCGGGAGTTTAGATTATTTAACCGTATACTTTGTAACTGCATTTTTTAAAGTATGTATAAATTGTAACGTTTCATTTGTTAATGTAGTTACACAAAAGAGTGTGGTCAAACGGCAAATGTTATTTCTTGATGAAGTCATATTATGAAAACATTAGCAATAATCAATCATTTTGATGTTTTTATACAGTGACAGTGACACGAGTAAGAAACAAGAATACATTACAGAGCGACATAATTGAAGTCATATTTTTTTAACCTCTTAGGTTATAACTTTAAAAATTCGAAACCATTAAAATTAATATTAAAAAATATTATTATTAAACTAAACTAAAGCAAACAAACGTGAGCTGTTCTAGGACTATAGGGTCCTCAAATCCGACACAAGATAAGAGACGTAGTCTATGCACAACTTACAACAAAATAGGCAATATATCTGATGACGCGGGTAACCCCTACCTACTCACAAATTAAAGAAGCTTTGGAATAAGGAAGCAACAAATATAAGCTTACCAGCCAGGTAAGCTTCAACCACTTGACGTCCATCCGATGCATCCGCTATGGTTATTTCGTACCCCCCCCCCTCTCATAGGAATAAGAAAGCAACAAAAATAAGCTGATAGATGGGGAAGTTTGACACTTACCCAACAAGATTTCTAAGTTGACCAGGAAGCTCCTGCTACAGTAACGTCAGGAAAAGTCATGGCTGACGAAAAGCTGGTGTCTGCCATAAAGTAAAAGTAACAAGAAGAGAAATAAAAGTTAAACAAAGCTTATATGGAAATGGCATTTACCCGGTCTGCATAAGTTGAAAGAAGAGCTGACATTTCCCCTTAAGAAGCTTCAGCTTCTCTCAGGGAAGCTTCCGACAGCTTATAAAAGGCTCCGTTTGAAGTTCTTTATGGCCGCAAATGTCGTTCCCTGATATGTTGGAACGAAGTTGGTGAATCTCAAATAGCTGGTCCCGAGATGGTTCAAAAAACATCCGATAGAATTGCTCAGATCCGTCAAAATCTTCTTGCCATAAGAAGTCGTCTAAAGAGTTATGCCGACAGACGTCGTAAGCTTGTTGAGTTAAATATTGGTGATCAAGTCCTTTTTAAGGTATCTCCTTAGAAAGGAGTTGTTCGTTTTGGTAAAAGAGGAAAGTTATCGCCTCGATTCGTTGGTCCATTCAAGATAATTGATAGAGTTGGTAAAGTCGCTTACAAACTTGATCTTCCCGATGAACTCTCTAATGTTCATCCGATCTTTTATGTATCGAATCTCAAGAAGTGCCTAGCCGAGGGAAATCTCCATATACCTCTAGATGAAGTTCATATCGATGAGACCATGCACGTTGTTGAGAAGCTGGTAGAAATTGTGGATCGCATGGATAAGGAAACAAAGCGTAGCCAAATTCCATTGGTTAAAGTTCGTTGGGAATCTAAGTGTGGTGCTGAGGTTACTTGGGAACGAGAAGATCAAATGAAGACCAAGTTGTTAGGGCACGGATTTTCAGTATCCTCAGCAAATATTATATTCAGAACAACTCCAGGATGTGAAATCCTCCAAGGTAATAGGTATCCTAAATATAGTATATAACTAACAAGTTGTTCGCAGACTTTCCTTGTTTACCAGGTCAAAGGACTTACCAAGATTGGCTGAAGATTCGGACTTGTTGTTAATAGAACGTGGCCGATAAGGAAAACGTGTTTAATTGAGAAATTTCAGGCACGGCTAATTAATACTTAGTCAATCATTTCTATAATTATAGGAAGTTTGTTAGACTCTTTTTGTTATAAATAGAGCAATAAAACTCCGATCAACACACACTCTAGACACACGAGACTTACTAGTACTCGCACTCTCTGTAAACACGATCGAGTTTTAGCTCAACACTTGTAACCAATTTTCATTATTAATAAACTGGTGGTGATAGGTTTCACCACCCGGGGTTTTTTTTGTTATCCTCGGGATAACGGGTTTTTTCCTCGCAACAAATATCTGTGTTCAAAGAGTTTTACATTCATTTTGACAAGCACCTAGTCCCATTTTACTAATTTGGTTATAAAATCACGATTGTCAATTTTTGACCAAAACAATTTGGCGCCCACCGTGGGGCTATGGTGCTTCAATCCTTGAAGTCCGTTTATTTCATTCACTTTCATTCTCTTTACAATGGCCTCACAACCAAAAACCAATTCAGTCTTTGCTTCGGTGGTCACCGCTGCTTCAAATGCCAACCCAGGACCTCCACCAGTGTCGAAGAAGAACACTCAGCCCCGAGGAGAACTTCCACCATTCGCGGGATCCTCTACACGGGTAGACCCGGCTATTTCTAACAATAACATTTTTGCTTTGATGAAACAAGTCAAAACACACATGGGGCAGCAAGAAAAGACCAACTCAAGGCTATTTAAGGAGATTGAAGGAATCAAAAAGAGGCTAGGACAGGAGGCTACTCCAATCATGCCCAGGATTCTTGATTTTGGTTCTCCAGGATCATCCATCCTTCAGAATCTGGATCCTTGGGGACACAGTCAACAAGGACTCCGCAGCAACCGGGATACAGGGGAACTTATCTTCCGGTATCCTCGGAATTACCCAGACCTACGAGGCCAGACTCCATGAACATGCAGCCTCGTTCAACCACGCCAACCGGCATATTCTCGTCAGGATCTCCTATGGTATCCTCTGAAGTGCATATTGGAGATGACATCCCTATGAAGACGTCACCTTATTCTGAGGATATTCTCTATGGAGGAACTAGCCTTCAAGGCTCGGGATACCAGAGACCTAACCACGACCTCGGTAATAGTTTACTTAATGCCAATTTATACACTAACCGTGGACATGTGCAGGATAAGGGGATATCCCCAGAGATAGCCAGGGAATTGCAGAAAATGAAGGATATGATTTCCAATATCCCGGGGATAAAACGTACCATAGCTGAAGTTCCCGCAGGTAGCCACAGGATATCCAGGTTCACTTGGCCTATATGTGACGTGGAGATCCCCAAGAAATTTCAGACGCCCAGCATGAAGCTGTACGATGGCACTACGGATCCCGAGGAACACGTAGCTCAGTATAGAGATCAACCCTATCCCCATTGACATCAAAGAAGCTTGCCTATGCAAGGGATTCGGTTCAACCCTGACGGGGCCAGCCCTCAAATGGTTATTGAGTATTCCTTCCAACACTATTACTTCATTTTCCCATTTGATTAACTTGTTCAATAATCAATTTTCTTGTAGTAGATCTTTTGAGAAAATGATAGGTGATTTATATAGAATTGTTCAGCATAACCATGAATCCTTAAGGGATTACATAACCAGATTTAGCAGGGAAGCTTTGGAGATCCTCAACCTTGACATGGCAGCTGCTGTCGAAGTCTTCAAGATGGGACTAAGGAAGGATTCTCCTTTCTACGACGACCTTGTCATGACTCCATGCAGGAATCTTGATGAAGTCAGAAACAGGGCGTTAAGATACATTCGGCTAGAGGATGACAAGAAAGCTCATGGAAGCTCGGTTATCTCGAAGTATGAATCTACCAACAGAAATTCAGACACCCCACAGAAGTTCTCTAGGCCCAAGCCATATTCCAAGAAGGATAATCCCAAGACAAATGCTGTGGAAGAAGATGAAGACGATGATGAGTATCCTAAAATCTCTGTTGATATTAGTGGTGTGATTTGTGCAATGCAGGATCTAGGTGACAAGGCCAGATGGCCTAAGAAAAATGAAAAGCCCGGATCCATCAAAGACAAGTCCAAATAGTGTGCATTCCATGAAGACTTCGTCCATCGCACTGAAGATTGCATAGCACTTCGGAAAGAAATAGGATATCTTCTCAGCAAAGGATACCTGAAGGAACTGTTTGGAAAAAACAAGAACAAGAGTCAGGATCTTGTCAAGATACCTGAAAGGGCACATTCTCCTCCACCCAGAGCTAAGGTTGTATCCTTTATCTCGAGAGGATCCGACATCTGTGGAACCTCATATTCAGCAGCTAAGAAGCGTTCAAAAGAAACAAAGATGGACAACAGAGAAAGACCTCTCCGCACTTCCACTCTGACAACTCAAAGGATCATATCCTTCGACGAGGAGGACCGATGTGATCTTGTGGATCCCAACCATGATGGTTTGGTAATCACTTTATGTATAGCTAACTGTTTTGTGCGCAGGATACTCGTTGATGGAGGAAGCTCTGTGAACATTATCCAAATGGATGCCTTGAAGAAGATGGATATCCCGGAAAAGAAAATTATCCCGAAATCCTCAGTCCTCGTAGGATTTAGTGGGAAGACCAAGAATACTTTGGGAGAAATTAAACTTCCAATATATATTGAGGGAATTAACTCTCTATAAAAATTTTGTGTTATTGACTCATTATCTTGTTGTAATGTGATATTAGGCAGGCCCTGGATCCACAGCAGGAAGGCAATACCGTCAACTTATCATCAATGTGTGAAACTCCCAAGTCCTTGGGGAGTCATCAAGATTGAAAGCGATCAGCAAGACACAAGAGAATGTTATGCATCATCCATGAAGTGGACTACAAAGCCTACTCAAGCATGGCAATTACAGAAGCAACCAGGGGAGGTCCTGCAAGCCAGAGACCAAGAAGTGAAGGAAGTGTCCCTGGATCCTCAGGATACCGAGATTAAAGTATTGTTAGGATCAGGTATGCCCGAGATCAAAGCACCTAGTCCCATTTTACTAATTTGGTTATAAAATCACGATTGTCAATTTTTGACCAAAACACAAGTACCCTCATTTTTTTGTTGCAGTTTCACCTTAATTTCGGGACGAAATTTCTAAAAGTAGGGAATACTGTAACATCCGTTATTTTTCAGTTTCGTTGTACCCAACCCGTACTACAACTCGAGTCTTGAATTTATTAATAAAAGTTCATTTCATTCATTTTTCATGTGTTAGTTTCATTACAATTCGTTTAAGTATTTTAAAAATCAAGTTATAACAAGTTATGGCCATTTATCAAACTTTAGGGGCTAGTTATGTCAAAAATGGAACTGCGGGGACTGTTATGTAAAAAACAAAACTGTTGGGTCAGTCAACAGCTGCAACAGTTCATGTTCAGCTCGTTTAAGCCCCTTTAACCCGATTTTCAGCTCGTTTAATGCTTAATCATCATCCTATTATCATTATAATTCAAATTCAAGGTTCTAGATTGTTCCTAGGTGAAATTCTATCTCCAAACAATGATTATTATCCTGGATTAATCAATTTTATCTCCAAATTTATGATAATCTTATCATTTGTTCAAGTTTAAAGTGGGTTTATCTCTTAATTCGTGATTAACATGACCCATATCCGTTCCCTATATAAACAAGAACATTAGGTCATTTATAACTTGCATATTAACTCATAAATCTTCTCCAACTTCCTGAATTCAAGTGTTGTTCTTCAAGTGTTCTTCAAGTTGACCTTCAAAGTCAAACGAGTCTAGATCTTAATTCACCCGCATCTTCTTTCAACCAACGGGTAAGTTTGTGTTTTTATGATTTATTATAAACCCTAGAATGAAAGCCCTCAATAAATTTCAAAGGAATTGAGGGATTTCATGTTCAATTTAATCAAAATCAATCTAGGGTTTATGTTGAATATTAATTTGGGGCTTTTCAATTTCATTAAGAATTGATCCGAATTTGCTTCTGATTTTTCAATATTTTTTGTTTATAATTAAGTTTTGGACTTGTTGTATTCTGATTCGACCTCATAACAGCATTCGGACCGACTACGAACCGAACACTTGTTTATGGAAATCATCAAGTTTGGTTTGGTCAGCTCGCTTAAGTCGGTTTCTTTCATATTCTTATCTTCTTTCACTTGCCACTTTTTAAGGTGAGTAAATCACTTCCCCTATTTAATTTTTATGTTTTGTGGACAACATATATCTTATAAACCGCAAGTTATTATTTTCACATCCTCAAATACAACTCTAATATATGCGTTTACGTGTATTGCTCAATTATTTGTTAACATGAAGTGCTTAATTGTTTAAATGTTTTATTGTTGGTGCCTCATCCTCATCCTCATCCTCATTAATAAGATCTTACGCCATCTTTGTAGCTTGACCTAGTGTCATGATGAACGGATTTTTATATGTTATTGTTATAAATTAATTGTTGTGATTACGCAACCACATAAGAATTGATTTTATTTATTATATATATTAAATTGTGTTTTCGTTCACCAACCTTGTGTTGATAAAATTATTTTCATACATGCTGCAGGTTATCATCTTGGATAATTGAAGATAAGCAAGCAGATTATAACTTTAGGTTATCTATCGAATAAACAATTTATTTATCATGTTTTGTTTGGAAGTTTGGATAATGTTTGGAATTTTTGTAATGTACTTTGGTTATTTAAATTTGAATAAATAGATATTGGCACATTAATGTTGATAGTGTCTTACGAGCTGTTGTGCAATCAGTTGCGCCCCGGAATTTTCGCCGTAGGTTGGGGTGTAATGATTGGTGATCGTCAGGTATGCCATCTATGTGGGTGGCCCCTTAATAACTTGCAGAGTTGCATGCCTGGCTGTGAGAGATGACTTAGATCCGTCGGATGCAAGTCCATAACCCTTCAATTTGCCCTCTAAAAAGCTCTACATTATACGAAGTTACAACAAAATAATCTATCATGTTAGATTCTTCTGTTATAAAGAAGTTTTTAAGTTTGTATCTGTTTTAATTTTTAAATACTACTACTAAAAGTGATGATTCACAAGTAAATTATCAAAGTTATTCTATAAATATGAAATAAAATAATGAACTTGAAGGCATTATTGTTTCGAAATATGGGCTACCATGAACATGAATAAAAGTTTTATATTTGTATGAATTGGTCGGGCCAAAAAGTGACAATAAATGGATAATAAGATCCACCAACGTTGTGTCGGGCTAATAGGCTACCAGCATAGGTGTCCTGCTTTTCCTCTTATGCTGCCACCTAGACTTTTCCACATTATAAAAGAGTCAGGAAAGACAACACGTGTCTTTTATGCATTGCATGTAGACATTCAGTCTTCAACGGTCAACCAATATATTAACGATAAAGTCGCTTAACTGAAATGCTATAGAGATTAATGAGTTTCAAAATAGTCATTTGGTATCTTGAAAATTAGTAAAACATGCAAAAATGTTAAATCGGCATCTATATTAACGTTTTTTATGAAATGTTTTGATAACTTAGTATCAATAACTAGAAAATATGTGTTAGGTAATTTATTTTTAATTTTGTTAACAGTATTAGTATTCTGCACCTATATGCTAGAGCCTAGAGGTCTAGGGTTCGAACATATTCCAACGTGGGGTTCATTATTATTTACGGTCCTTACTCATTGGTGTTCTTAATTTTGTATAAGGTTTAAAATATTTTTTTAAGAAACCCCAAACATTAACCAATTTGATAGCCAACATTTATCAGTGCTGATCTACTTTGTTATTCAATTTTGTTATTGAGAATACTGTGAGAAAATACATCTTTTTACATCCCATGTGAGCGATGACTAAAGATACAATTGTTCCTTATACATAAATTCATGTGAAAATGCTCCAAATTTGAGTGTGATTTTAGTTATGAATGTTATTTTTTTAATTCAATGGGAAGCATTATTTACTTAATTGGAAATATCCAATTAGGTTCATTGCGAAACCTAGAAATCGGTCATTGATCATTTTGGATACCTCTAAAAAAGTTTATATATATCTCAATTTAAAACTGAAGAGTAACATTATGAAAAGATTATGTTGAGTACTTAGTTATTTAAATAGAGTTATCGAATATAGAAATACAAAAAAGACAAACTTGGTTCAAGTGCAAAAGAAATGGAAATACCATGCTTTCAAATAACTTTTTCTTTGAAGAGCTAGCAAGAACGTTAGAAAAAACAAAGAAAACACTAGGGGAAAAAGAAGTGAGTTTTGCAACCAACCTTTCTAATTAACGTTTACTTTTCTATTTCTTTCAATAAAAAAGATAAAATAAAAAATGGTTCCTTTCATTCGAACATGAGCAAACTCCATGTCATTACGCTATCTCCGAATAACCCCATGAAAACGTTAAGATAATACCATGAATAACCTTTTTCTTCTTTAAAAAAAACTTTTTAATGGAATATGATTGATATATCACATATCAAATCCTAGTTTGATAGTTCATGTTTCACGATTTCATTAAACTAAATGAAACGCTTTATTTATAATTTTATGAAAACAAATACATTATTCATACTTAGTAGTTTGCATTACACATACTTATCAATAAAAAGATGGATTTAATTATCGGCAAAATTGGAAAAAAAGAATCTCACATTTTGTGTATTGGTCGATAATAATTCCACCTTTAAGAATCATTACCAACAGTGCAACCTTTCAATTATTTTTGTCTCAATGGTCCGCCGTTAAAAAACACTTAACGCCGTTATAAAACATCGAGCTCGCGGGCGTAGTTTTGCGATACAAAAACCGACCTGCCATGTAACTATTGTAATGAAAGATATATCCTTAGATGAATATATAGATACCGACTCTATTGCATGGTCACAAAAAGCTAAATCATTTCTGTAAGGTAATGTTGCACCAATACCCAACCAAAGGGCCACTGCAGTACCAATCAAAAATATGGTTGTCGCTACTGGACGACGAAATGGACTTTGGAATTTATTAACATTCTCTAAAAAGGGTACTGTTAATAATTCCGCGGGTACTGATACCATTAACAGAACACCCAATAATTTATTAGGTACTGTACGAAGTATTTGAAATACGGGAAAGAAATACCATTCGGGTAATATTTCCAAAGGAGTTGCAAACGGATCTGCCGGTTCACCAATCATTGATGGTTCTAGAACCGCTAATCCTACGTTACATGCAATAGTACCTAGAATTACTACTGGAAAAATATATAAAAGATCGTTGGGCCATGCGGGCTCCCCGCAATAATTATGACCCATACCTTTAGCCAATTTAGCTCCTAATACAGAATCATTCAAGTCAGGTTTTTTTGTTACTGGGATAGGTGAATTCTTATAAATCCATCCCCCGGAGGAACCGGACATGATAATTTTTCATCATCCGACTCGAGCAAGAATAAAAAAGAATTAACTGAATCCATATAAATGTTATCTAGACACCCGTATATACGATATATGGATGCTTTTATATAAGTAAAATAAAAATTTGACAGGATTCTTTTTTCTGCAGTTGAAACTATCAAGTGCAAAAAATGAAGTCCTTACAAATAAATACTCAATACCCAAGTAGGCTTATAAACTAGATCGTGATCTGATCAATTGCTTTTTGGGTCGTCTCAGACCTTAGGATTGGTGTTTATCCCTAAAATTTTTAGAGACCTTATATAAGCACACAAAGGATTTACTTGTTACTAATACAGACCAGTCTCTGTTCTTCTTTAGACCCCTTTTTTACTCTGATAGTATCATAGATTGTGCCAATGCAGAGGAAATGAATGCATTTTATACTATACTATTAAATAATCTGAAGTTAAGTGAACTAGATCTTACGGAGCCTGCTCATGTATAACATGATTCGTATCTGATCATAGAAAAGATTTTCTTTAAGCGAACCAGCCTATCCTCCGTATGGGCTTACGTGATGGTTGGAACAAAGACACATTTGGTTATGAATTCAAACGTGGTAGATAAAAAAATAGAAAAAAGGCACATATCTGCACAGACCAATCAATAGTTTAAGTCACACACTCCCATAATCCATTTTATCTTCGAAAAAATCCCTTCAACTATTGATGCCAAATCAAAAATATTGCGGAGTTCAAGGGAAATATCCAAATACATGTGTTATTATTTTCAATATTCCATACTTGTAGCAATAAATTACTATAGTTCCTACCCCAAGTGATAAATGATGAATTCAAAATATCTATGCTATATCTTCTCTGTATCTATAAAGGACCAGGATGTAACATCCTAGAAAATCCCACAATTATTTTGAACTAAAAATGTCAACTTTGAAAGTTGAAGGATTAAAATATTCATAAGATAAGTAATGAGAAAAATGATATAAGAAAAATAAAGATATCTCATGTTAAGGAAATGAGAAAATTCCATCCCACATGGAAAGATGGAAAAAAAGGAAGCATTCTACATATGTATAACTAAGGAAGATAACTTTCATCCCACATGGAAACAAGAAAAGAAATGGAAGCTCTTAAAAATCAAGCAAGTTTCCATAGAAATGTTTTAATGTGGCTTACCAATCACCATAGTCCTAGCGGAGGGTGCGAAGCACCCGACACGCGCACGCACGGACTCGGACTCGGACGATGGGCGAAATGTGGCGTTTTGATGGCGCACTTTGCACTTCGCGCATAAGGGCCGCTTTAGTATTTTTGGAAAATGGAAGTATGACCAAGAAGTGGCAAGTTATCAAAGACGAATGACCAAAAGTGAAAAATCTGATTACAGGACTCATCGCGCTACGTGATGAGCTCAGGAACAACACCATCGCGCTACGCGATGGGGTTGTATGAGTCACCAGACACGTGTCGGCGACAGGGGGACATGTGGCAGATGCTAGGGCTGAGTCAGCATGCCACGCGTTAAAACCTGACATCACGCTACGCGATGCCCCAATAGAAGGGACCATCGTGCTACGCGATGGTTCTCAAAATCAGCTATAAAAGGGGTGGGATTCGGCATTCCATTCTCACACCAAACCACACACATTTCACACACTTAGTCTCGAGAAACGTGCCGGTCGCGTGGAACGTGCCAAACCCCGAAGCTCTGACGGTTTAAGTTCTAGAACATGAAATAAAGTAGGAGTGATGCTCGACCAATCATAGGCAACAAACTCCAAATACCCGCGTAAGGTAGGGGTTCTGCCTAAATATTATTTTATTATTATATTACATGGCATAGACCATAGTCAGGGGTATAACCCAAAACCTTGATTATAATTACGTTTATAATAGCTTTATACATGCAAAGGTTATAATTAAAATAATGTTTCTTCATAATTAAGAAACATAAGCTTTTACATACAAGCAGATATAGTAGTTTCTTCACAACTAAGAAACGTAATGATGTGCTGAAAGCGGTCTATAAAATATTAACCTAACCTAGACACTCTAGTTTTAAATTTATAAACCTAGATTCTCCTAATGCTAGACCACTAGACAGGCAAGTGTACCTGTCGACTGTAGAAAAGCCTAATGAAGTCCATGATATCGAACCCAAAGGACACTAGCGACACCTAAAAAACTCTGACTTAAAACTTAACGATTTTACTTATTTGAAAATTAACTAATTAAACTAAAAACTGACACTGACAGACTTCAACACTACGACTACCTAGACGAACTCAAAGATTGGAGAATCACTACCTAGGTTTAGAATCCTATCTATGAATCTTGGATCTCACTCGGCTATGGAAACCATGATAGTACCGGGATCTTAAAATATGACACCCTTAGACAACCTAGTGGACCCCTGATCATTCTCCGGGTGTGACCTAGACCTAAAAGGAAACTAAGGAGCGTTTAAACTTACCGGTTGGTTGGATTACCTGTCAGTCTCTGCAACAACAATAAAGTACCATAAAAGACAGATCACCCGTCAGTCTCAATATCTCAATACACCCTAAAGTGCAAGGGGTAACCTAAGAACAATCAATAAGACACGGAGTTACAATGAAACTAGGGAAATCTAGGAACCTCATGTCAGAGCGTTCTAGCCTAAACACTTAATCCCAAGGACAACCCGACTATCTATTACCTCTCAGTCTCTAGATAGGTAGAATATAAAGTCCTAACAAATCACCAATCAATGTTCCTATGGATTACTACGTCTAGAAAAACCATAAAATAATCACAAACACAAAGTAAGCGACCCTAACATGCATCTATAGCCGAAATACATTCAACAAGAGACATGCGGAACAATAAAAGCCAATATTGTTGTCCACTTAAACCCAGACAACATCCTATCTTTTTTCGTCCTCGAAAAATATATAATGCAATGGAATTATAATTCAAAATCGATCTTTAAAACATATAGGTTATATTTTTAGCATTGATAAACGCAAAAACCGCGATTGTCGATATTGTTGTCCACTTAAACCCAGTCACCAGCCTATCAAGCCCCCATCATATTTAACGATGAAGTTCAAGTGATATCAATTAATCTATGGGTCTCACACCTAAAGAGTTACAAATCTGCTTACCCACATCTCAAGCATAATCAAGACAATTTAAAACCGGGTTGAAGCAGACTGGTTCAACCTATCACCGTAAGCTAAAAACCCTTAAATGGTAAGAAGAAAATGCACTTAAGTGGAATTAGATGAATGAAAGGTCAAGTGAGGTCATACGAGCAATAGCTAAACTTTAAACTATATTAGCGGATTTCAGCCCAGTATTGTTTCACCCGAGCTGCAACCCAGTATATGACGGTCCCAGGCCTCCACCCTTAGTATTTTCTAAAATATTTATTGACTTAAAACCTCGAACCCCAATAGTGTATCCTCAGAGTCACCATCCCCTTGGTAACACGTAAGCTCTCGGCCCCGTCTAGTATGTGCCTTTTGGCCTCTTTTTCTATTTTTGAATTTTTTTTCATTTTTTTTGTGAATGCTTCTTTGGCATTTGCATAACTTTCTCATTCACTTT
The DNA here is from genome assembly GCF_021521415.1 of Bidens hawaiensis. Classification (NCBI taxonomy): domain Eukaryota; kingdom Viridiplantae; phylum Streptophyta; class Magnoliopsida; order Asterales; family Asteraceae; genus Bidens; species Bidens hawaiensis. The sequence goes on from NW_027493544.1 coordinate 256,371, forward strand.
GACTTTCAAAATATTTGCATATATTTGACGTTCGTGCAACAAAACTTTGTGCTCTTAGGCATCTTTTACCTAAATATATAACTATTTTTCTAAGCTCGTATAAATGATGGACATGGCGGGGTGCCACCACTCATTATTTACTTTCATAAAACAACATGGTGTGCTAGTTTTAAGTGCATGTAATTCTCACCACCTTAAGGTAGTCAAATTACGGTAATACTTGCTATGCCTTATCGAATTTTCAGCTTCACTATCACCCCTCAAGATGAGAACACACAAGGTTTATGATTATTAGGTTTATTAATAATAATCAAGGGAAACCTTTCAAAGCTAGTTGGGCCTACCGACACATCCCAAGCTAAATGTGCTATCCTTTTCTTTAATCTCATTTATAGTAGTAGTTTTAAAAGACCAATCTTAAATTTTTCTATCATTTTCCATTATTTTGCAATCAAAATTTAAATTTTCAAGACTTTTTTTTTCAAAATTTTCCAATTTTTTTATGATTTTTCTGAATTTTTTTAGCTTATTGTTATTTTTCTTTTAAATAAAAACGTCAATTCCCCATCTCCACACTTAAATTTCACATTGTCCTCAATGTGAGACAAGGAAAAGACACACATAAAGCATAAGGAAAAATAAAATTGAACAGAATCCCCTGGTAAATGTATCCATGAAAGTGTGCGGTGAATCATGTTCCTTGCCCTCAAATTCGAACGTGGTCAACAAATGATGCAATAACGTAATCTCCCACAAATGAAAGCGGCAATCCTGAAGCAACTTGCATCCCCACACTTGTTTAAAACTATAGCTAAGCAACCATCTCACAAGAAACTTTGGAACAGCCTGCAAGCAAGAGAAGAAACACCCAGCAAAACAAAGAAATAAAGATAAAAATGAAAAAAAAAATAAAAAAAAAAAGATATTACCGGGTTGCCTCCCGGGAAGCGTTAAGTTTATAGAAGAGTCTTCAGCCGGATTAGCTCCCAAAACCTAAATCAGGAGGCTTATCTTTTATCCTCTTCCCATCTGTACTCCTCAACACTCTCCTCTTACACATGATCAGGAAGAAAACAACTTCAAATCTCTTATGGGCCCAAACATATAAATTTAATTCGGACCACCAACTCTTGAATTTCCCGGGACCGAACTGTATGATATGCATGTAATCCAAGAGATGGTCATCCCTACATAATAATTCTGTGAAGTTAGGTGGGTATGACAATTTCCTACGCACATTTCGATCCCTGAGCCTCGGTATCCTTTCTCTTCTAGCCAGTTTTTCAAACCTCAACACGCCCCGAATGGAGATTAAGTACGGTTTGTGTTTTGGTTTATCGGATTTGAGGTTCAATGTCATAGTAACCGAATCACTTACATCCTCAAGGCTTTCCTCACAAGGCTCCTTCTCGATCCCCACACTTGGCCCGTTATACAATAGATCTTCGAGACGCTTTAAATCACCAAGTGGGTCAAACTCTTCTTCTTCACAACACAGAGTAGGCAAATCTAATAACGCATCACCAAATTCCAACTCCCATGAAAGAATGTGCTCCTCCTCCATGTAGTTTTCCATTACCTAATCACCCTCTTCAATTTCAACCATAGTGTTACTAGGCAACTCTACCACCTCTATCTCCTCATCACCCCAAAAGTCATCATCAATGGGTTCTGATCCATAGTACCAAGGCGTGGGTTGCTGATAAGTTGAATTAACTTCTTGCTGAACCGAAGGTGGGACTTCATCATCCATTATCGTCTCCAGTTTTGACTATGACTGAAGATCTTCGTTATTCATCATAAACTCCGAGTCTGAAACTACAGGTATTATCGCACCTGTGGCAATTTGAATGGCAACTAAGTTTCCTTCTGTATCATATAAAGAAACATTTCTTGGTTTCGGGATCGCCTTGATATGATCTATTATAGCCTGAATTTCCCGATCTCTTTCTTCCCTCGCTGCTCTCATCCATTCAAGTAATTCTTCTCGTGTTTCATATGGTTGCGGCTGCGAATATGGGTTAACATCGTAATCGATGGAGTACCTCGATGAATTTTGACAACGTACAGTGAAATGGGGTTCTCCATAGATCTCACACATGATATAAGAAACAAATAAAAAAACTCACTAAAAGACTCACTAAGCTAATCACAAAACACAAAAAAGACACGAACTCACAAGACACACCACAACTCAATACATATAAAGACCAATTATCCAATTAAGTTCAATCAAAGCTAGTTTTGCTATCGCCTAAGTATCCCCGGCAACGGCGCCAAAAACTTGATGTGCTGAAAGCGGTCTATAAAATATTAACCTAACCTAGACACTCTAGTTTTAAATTTATAAACCTAGACTTTCCTAATACTAGACCACTAGACAGGCAAGTGTACTTATCGATTGTAGTAAAGCCTAATGAAGTCCGGGATATCGAACCCAAAGGACACTAGCGACACCTAAACTAAACTCTGACTTAAAACTTAATGATTTTACTTATTTGACAATTAACTAATTAAATTAAAAACGGACACTGGCAGACTTCAACACTACGACTACCTAGACGAACTCAAAGATAGGAGAATCACTACCTAGGTTTAGAATCCTACTTATGAATCTTGGATCTCTCTCGGCTATGGAAACCATGATGGTACCGGGATCTTAAAATACGACACCCTTAGACAACCTAGTGGAACCCTGATCATTCTCCGGGTGTGACCTAAAAGGAAACTAAGGAGCGTTTAAACTTACCGGTTGGTTGGATTACCTGTCAGTCTCTCCAACAACACAAAAGTACCCTAAAAGACATATCACCCGTCGATCTCACTATCTCAATACACCCTAAAGTGAAAGGGGTAACCTAAGAACAATCGATAAGACACGGAGTTACAATGAAACAAGGGAAATCTAGGAAACCTCCTGTTAGAGCGTTCTAGCATAAACACCTAATCCCAAGGACAACCCGACTATCTATTACCTCTCAGTCTCTAGATAGTTAGAATATAAAGTCCTAACAAATCATCAATCAATGTTCCTATGGATTACTACGTCTAGAAAAACCATAAAATAATCACAAACACAAAGTAAGCGACCCAAACATGCATCTATAACCGAAATACATTCAACAAGAGACATGCGGAACAATGAAAGCCAATAAATCAGACCTAAGTATGCATACACATCATAACAATTATAATCAAGTTCTTTACTTTAGCATTAAACCAACAATAAGATCCAATAAACCGATAAAAATCCGTAAATCACAAAGTATTCATCAAAAACCTAGGTAGAACAGGAATCTAGCCAAAAATCATCAATAACAGTAGCAAAAGATCATAATCATTCGAATACATGCTCTAGAATAGAAGAAAACACAAGAACAACCAAATAAACAAACCCGAGACTCGCTTAATGATCGATCTCGTGCACCAGCCTTTAATATCTTGATCCTGAACACTCTCCTACTCCAAAACAGCCCCAAGGGTCCCTGAGGGACGGCTAAAGGCTGAATGAATCGATTAGGGTTGCAAAAATTGCTTAAATAGAAGTTTCCAAAATTTTTGCCGACATAAGGGTTCCCCACGCATCGCGGGGAACATGGCTTATTCCCCAGCAATGTGCGGGGGACAAAATAGTCGCGCCAGCTTTTTTCCCATCTTCTAGGTTCCCCGTACATAGCGGGGAACTTGGCTTAATCCCCGGAAATGCGCGGGGAACTTCTTTTCCAGATTTTTTTCATTTTTTTTATTTTGCTTTCTTGTTTTTCGTGCTAATCCCCTTACGATCTGAATATCCATCGTGTAGCGTCGTTTTCCGATCTTTTTATGCACCGCTACCTATAAACACGAAAAACCGTAATTACATGCCATTTTTGATATATAAACAATGAACTTAAGCATGATTTACTAAATAAACAAGCATTAAAACCATATGTGTTTTGCAACACATCACGTAAGATTTTACATACCAGGGTTATAGTCAATTCAATGTTTCTTCTTGAAGAAGAAACCTATCAATAGACGTTTCTTCATGAATAAGAAACTTAACTCATGATTTGTAAACAAATGAAAAGACTACGGGTCTAAATATTTTATTCAAACAAATGATCAATCAAGGTTTAAAAAAGCTATCAAAACCAGACTAAAGGTCTGTAGCTGGATCAAGAGACGATCCGGGTATTTATATAAACTTATTTTATTACCTAGATCAATCATTCATTCACAAAGGTTTTCAAACGAGATCACCACATCATTCAGAAAAGACAATCACAATCACATGTGAATAGGTTAAACCTTTTTCAGTCAGATAAACAGGTTGTTTATCTTAAACAGTCAGTCAAATATGAGATTACGTGATCTCTAAATTTTAAGGGATTCATGATCCCTAAGTCACAAGGTAGATAATAAAAGCAACTCAGACCGAGTACACATGTGTCTGGATCCAAACATAACTGTCTAGTCTTACAATCAAGGCTACGTGGCCGCAGGCTAAACAGTCATAACGAAAGTTCTCCAATGGGCAATAGTTCTTGGAGAACCATAATTGTGTGTGTATGGCAGTGGCACAAGTTCCCAGAAATAAGAGATGTTTCTGTTGAGTTTGTTCCAAAACTATCTTGTCAGTCAAATGTTTTCAGAGTCAACGATTTACCAGCATATCGCTGACGTATTTTTCCCCCTCATTACAGGAAAGCAACAATAGCACAGATAGCAAGGGAATAAGAGTCACTCTTAAAGTTAGATGCTCGCAGGTAGAGATGGCTCAGTTTTAAATAAATAAAATATGGTAAACAAGAATAAACAAAGGTTTGTAAACCAAATACTTGGATATTTATTATCCAAGAGATTTTCAAAATAAATTAATATTCTATTATAATCAAAGACTTCTGCTAATAACCTGCAACTCTGATATATTTTCAAAACAGGTACCAACTACGGGTGTCACGCCTAGGCCCTAAGTCGGGGTGTGAAAGGTTGGTATCAGAGCCATCGTTCTTAGCGAATTAGATATTGAGTATACCTAGGCTTTGAGCAGAAATAAGGTTATGCTGAAAATAAACTGATATAGTCATTGAATGATTAGACATAAGATTCAATCTTATCATATCAATACTGATATGTACTTAAATAAAATTATTCAAAGTATAAATAAAACTATTTACGGATAAGATAGGAACACAGTCCTATTCACAATCTAACATCGTACAGATTTCTGATCACCAATCCAGCCAAGGATCATTTCATCCTCCATAAGGTAAAGGAAAAGGGTGTATAGGGACAACCTTACTTCCAATCCCTATATTTAGTAGTGAAGATTCATATTAGACCTCAATGTAGGAAAATTTAGATTCCTTCGATTCCAACATCCCACTAGCCCATATCATTCGAAGACAAGATGTGCGGGGAACAAGATCAAGTGGATCAAGTAGATCCAAGAAATCAATAAAGTCAAAGGGAAAAGGAAAAATGACCAATCAGGAAGAAAATCCTCAGGGGCAGGAATATTTCAATTATTCGATAAATCAAGATCCTTACTTTGCTCATCCTCAAAATGAACATCGGCATACAAGATATGAAGGAATGTACCATTTCATAGATGATCCAACATGCTATGGAATAGACGTTTCAAAAGTAGCTGAATCAATGCTCAACAAGATAGAAATGGAAGAAGAGAAAGAAAAAGAAAAAGAAAAAGGAAAAGAAAAGGAGACAACTGAGAATATCAAGAAGGATTGTAAGATCAAGAAATTGATTGTCCGATGGAAGAAATAGATAATAAGAAGAGTAGTAGCTATAAACAAGTATAGCTATAAAAATTTTGTGCACTCGTGTAACTACAATAAGATGAATAAAAGATATGTTTTAAATTTCCCTGAATATTAAACTTGTCTTTAAAATTTTATTGTAGTATGTCAAGAATAGAAAGCACAAATTCTCCCAATAATTGGAAGTGAAGGAAAATCCATCAATGGGATTAAGGAAAAGTCCAGATGGGCAGATTTCAAAAGATAATTTGCTCCAAGTCAACGACAGATAAAATGTTTTAATAAGAATAGACTTAGAAAGAGAATTAAGAGAAATTCTCAAAGTCGGTTGATTCAAGAACAAAGATAGTCAGAAAATCACAAAGTGGTGATGAGATACATGAATTTGTCATTCACACGATTATCCTAACATCATTATTCAAAATCATAGAGAAAGCATTGAGATTGTGCCTTATGTGAGATAGATAATCTCAAGAAAGAGATATTTGAGATTTGAGAAAAGGAAAGGAAAAGTCAACAAGAGATCTTTTATAAAGCTTCTCGAAATACGACAAAATCATTAAACGTAGCATAAGTAAATATTTCATACTTATATCATCTATTTCAGTATCACGCAATTATTGCGAACGTTTATTATCAATAATATATTTCTTTCATACTAAGTAAATTTTGTTCACAAAAATGTCAAATCAAATCAATCAAGAAAACAATGATGAAGCTTCAAATTAAAGAAGCAACAAAGTATCTGAACATGCCCAGGAGATTCCTGAGCAATTTATGGTCAAAGTACAGGAAATGATTCATAATGCAGTCACTCCTCTCATCGATGCAATGAAAGGAGGATCACATAAAAGTAAATCTCCACATTCAAACAAAACTGTTAGACCTCATCCGTATCGAAATCCTGCTGATCATGAAGAAGTGTTAATAGTTCTAGTGCTGATAACAGTTTCAATCGTAATTTCAAGAAGAAGTTAGTAATCCAAGGTTGTAATTTCAAGAATTTCCAAGTCTATGGTCCAAAAGAATTCTATGGCGATCAACGTGCCATATCCGCATTACGATGGCTTGAAGAACTTGAGTCCATCGTCATTATAAGTCAATATATTAAGATTCAAAAGATTTAGTACGCATCTCAACTATTCAAGGGTGAAGCTCTAAAATGGTGGAATGACCTAATCATGACTAAGGGTAGAGAAATGTTGTACCAAATGGGATGGGATGCATTCAAAGAACTTATAATACGAAGGTTCTGTCCCATGCATGAAAGAGATCTTATTCAAACCAAGTTTTTGAATCACGGAGTGGAAGGCACAAATCTCAGAGAATACAATACTAAGTTTCATGAGTATTGTAGACCGGTACCACACATGGTAACACCCGAATACAACAAAGTGACCCGATATATCTGGGGACTACCTCGAGAGATTAGAGACATGGTGAGGTCCAATTTGCCTCAAACTGCAGACTCAGCCATGGAATTGGCTGGTTACCTCATGAATGGTCTTATCAGAAATCAAGAAGAAGATAAGAATGATAAGCGAAAGGAAAAATAGGCCGAGGTAAAGAGAATGAATAAAAACAAAGAAAAGGAAGAAGGATCATTCAAATTCACAAACCAATCTGCACAAATTGTGGAAGGAGACACCATGGGAGATGTTTGAGATCAACTAACATTCCCAAAACCAATCCATTTATCACATGCACCTTCTACAAGAAAATTGGTCACTCAGAAGATGATTGCAGAAGAAAGACAGTTGCGTGTTTCAATTGCGGAGAAAATGGGCATTTCAGCACTGTCCGAAAAAGATAAACAATGCAAGTGGAAGTGGTGCTAAGAAAAGAAATGCCAAAATAAATATGTTGAACATGCAAGAAGCATCTGGCAATCAAGAATAGAAGCAGATAAGAGTATGCCAAATGAATGTGCAAGATTCCAAGGCATTAGAAATAACTAATGGTTAAGTTAACTCTTATAAACTGCTTGTAAACTCGTTTCAAATGAGAAGTTTTGTAATCGTAATAGGGTATTTAATCCCTAATGTAAATAAAGAAAGATATTAGCATATAAATCGTGTCTTTACACAATAATGCTTATATTCATAAAAGAGGCGGTTTTATCCGAAATACAAAACGATTGTAAAGACTATATAGTTAATATAGTTCATCATTTATAGAAAGATGAAGTAAAGAAAAGGATACATTAAATTAGAATATATCCTAATCTAGGAAAAATCGGTTTTATGAACACTGAAAGTTCAAAGAAATAACCGATGGATATAAACGGAAGAAATCCGTCAAGTTTATAAAGCAAAGGACAACATAAGACTAGTAGAAGTACCTTGAAGGTTATCAAGATGAATAAGTTGAAAAGATTCGATAAGACTGAATCCAAGAAACATTTTATTTAACATCAGTAAAGGCTTAGAATACAAAACGTAAGGTAAATAATTAAACACAACTGGCCATTGTGCTTAGCAATTTACAATTACTTATGATATTCTGAACCATTGACTGATAGTATTAATTAAGATGGGCGTAATGTGGCGTTTTGATGGCGCACTTTGCACTTCGCTCACATCGCCACGAGCCGTATAAGGGCTGCTTTAGTATTTTTGGAAAATGAAAGTATGACCAAGAAGTGGCAAGTTATCAAAAAACGAAGGACCAAAAGTGAAAATCTGATTCCAGGACCCATCATGCTACGCGATGAGCCCAGGAACAACACCATCGCGCTACGCGATGGGGTTGTATGAGTCACCAGACACGTGTCACGACAGGGGGACACGTGGCAGATGCTAGGGCTGAGTCAGCATGCCACGCGTCAAAACCTGACATCGCGTTACACGACGCCCCAATATAAGGGACAATCGCGCTACGCGATGGTTCCCAAAATCAACAATAAAATGGGAGGGATCCGGCATTTCATTCTCACACCAAACCACACACATTTCACACACTTAGTCTCGAGAAGCGTGCCGGTCTCGTGGAACGTGCCAAACCCCGAAGCTCTGACGGTTTAAGTTCTAGAACGTGAAATAGAGTATGAGTGCGGCTCGACCAATCATAGGCAACAAACTCCAAATACCCGCGTAAGGTAGGGGTTCTGCCTAAATATTATTTTATTATTATATTATATGGCTTAGACCATAGTCAGGGGAATAGCCCAAAACCTTGATTATAATTACGTTTACAATAGCTTTATACATGCAAATGTTATAGTTAAAATAATGTTTCTTCATAATTAAGAAACATAAGCTTTTACATACAAGCAGATATAGTAGTTTCTTCACAACTAAGAAACGTAAGATTTTACATACCAGGGTTATAGTCAATTCAATGTTTCTTCTTGAAGAAGAAACCTATCAATAGACGTTTCTTTATGAAGAAGAAACTTAACTCATGATTTGTAAACAAATGAAAAGACTACGGGTCTAAATATTTTATTTAAACAAATGATCAGTCAAGGTTTAAAGCTATCAAAACCATACTAAAGGTCTGTAGCTGGATCAAGAGACGATCCGGGTATTTATATAAACTTATTTTATTACATAGATCAATCATTCATTCACAAGGGTTTTCAAACGAGATCACCACATCATTCAGAAAAGACAATCACAATCACAGGTGAATACGTTTGTAACATCTCGGATTTTTCGTATTTATTTAAGCCGATTCGAGAATGTAATTCAGATCTTTCAAACTATTTAAAACTTGTATTTATTGGTATTTAACTTGGTTTAACTTATTTTATAATTTCATAACTTTCATTTATGCCAAATAGTTCTTAAAAACCCTTAAAATCAGTTAAAACGGCTAAAAATCGCATTTATAAAAGTACAGGGACTATTTTTGACCCAAATCTCGAAACTTATGCCCCAAGATAAGTTATATAATATTATAACATGTCCATTTTCTTACCTTAAATATTAAAACGAAATTTTATTATTAATTGATTATTTTGTTTCCTAATTCGTTTTTAGCATGCAAATCACTTATTTTAGGCATAAATCGGGTGAATTATGCTCCAAGAAAACTAATAAAACTAAAATACATGTCTATATACATAACCCCTTGATCAAGAACGAAATTTATAGCTTATAACATTGATTTAATCATTAAAGGCCCATTCGGTTCTTAAACGAGCAAGTTACCATATTTAGATCGATTTAGTGTATCCTATATAAACATATCATTATTTTTCTACCACAAATCATCCCTAAACCCTAAAACACTACTCTCAGCTGTCACCCTCCTCCGACCCTCCTCAAACTCTTCGGTTTTTGCTTATTGGTTGAAGATACGTTCATAATCGGTTGACTTTGCATACTTATGGACCTTTGACTCATCATTTCTGTTGATTCTTTCACTTTCTGGGTAAGTTTCAAACATAGAAATCATTCATATATATTCCCTATTCAATAACCTTCAATCAATTTCGGTAATTGAAAGGTGTTGACTGGTCAATTGTTTTAAACCCCGCTAAAGGGTAAAACAGTCAACTAGTTTGACTATCCGTTTTCTCATACTTCTGGTCGGATTCAACGTTCGGTACAGAAGACTTTTAATCTCGTAAAGGGATTTTAAGGCTACTGACCAAAACCCGACTTCAGACTCGCTGTTCGGATTCTGGTCAGTACCAGCTCGCTTAAACGTTTAATTCAACATAACTAGAGTTCTAATCATCCATTTGGATTGATTCCAGTGGCATTAAGTTCATTTTTATTTATAGTTTCATATCACAAAGTTTCAGATTCTGATCATTAATCTCGTTGGACGTGTATTGGACGACTCGCTTAAATCATTAGTTCGTTTGTCGAATTTATTAATCACTTGCCTTCCGTCTAAGATGAGTTTGATCATTCCCATTTTTATACACTGTTTTCAAATGTTTTGGGGACATATGCGTACTTACTCATATTTTCTATCTTATATAGATACACAAACTCGCAAACATAATCATTGTGTGAATATCAATTGAATGCTATTTGCTAATTGCTACATGTTTAATTATTTACTTGATAAGTTTCGGAGAGGCCCAACATATCCCCTTTTTATAGGGTTCTCATTAGTATGATCATACGACCGTCTTAGTAACCGGAGCACGATTCGCTTGGCAAAGGTAAACCGGCAATTTAGTCATTGTAATGGCCGATTCGCTTGGCAACGATTCATTGGCACACGAATATACTTGATTTTGGTTTGTTAAGGTTTGATTGATTATTACCACATAGATTGGTTTGCGCATTTATCATTTATCCATTATCTATATCTATAAATATATATATATATTATTAATTGTTGTTTCAAAATTGGTGATCATCTCACTCAACATGTATTGTTGATCAAACTCCATTTTCTACGCATATGCAGGTTGATTGAGGATTGAAGTTTGGACACTTAGAAAGACCTTAGGGTTATATTGAAGACAAACTTAAATTTAATTGATTATATTTATTTATTTGAATTGTATAGTTGTATTTGAATAATGTGTATTATTTAAATTAAATAATTAATTAGATATTGTCACATTTTATATATGATAGTATCTTCGAGCTGTGAGCAATCGGATCACGCCCCGGCATTTCCGCCTTAGGTTGGGGTGTGATAACGTTAAACCTTTTTCAGTCAGATAAACAGGTTGTTTATCTTAAACAGTCAGTCAAATATGAGATTACGTGATCTCTAAATTTTAAGGGATTACGTGATTCCTAAGTCACAAGGTAGATAATAAAAGCAACTCATACCAAGTACACATGTGTATGGATCTAAACATAACTGTCTAGTCTTACAATCAAGGCTACGTGGCCGCAGGCTAAACAGTCATAACGAAAGTTCTCCAATGGGCATTATTTCTTGGAGAACCATAATTGTGTGTGTAAGGCAGTGGCACAAGTTCCCAGAAATAAGAGATGTTTCTGCTGAGTTTGTTCCAAAACTATCTTGTCAGTCAAATATTTTCAGCGTTAACGATTCACCAGCATATCGCTGGCATATTTTTCCCCCTCATTACAGGAAAGCAAAAATAGCATAGATAGCAAGGGAATAAGAGTCACTCTTAAAGTTAGATGCTCGCAGGTAGAGATGGCTCAGTTTTAAATAAATAATATATGGTAAACAAGAATAAACAAAGGTTTGTAAACCAAATACTTGGATATTTATTATCCAAGAGATTTTCAAAATAAATTAATATTCTATTATAATCAAAGACTTCCGCTAATAACCTGCAAATCTGATATATTTTCAAAACAGGTACCAACTACGGGTGTCACGCCTAGGCACTAAGTCGGGGTGTGACACAGAAATACCGTGTTTACGTATCATTGGGAAGTGAATTAACATAAATACGGCAGTAAGAAGTGGCAATACAAAAGTATGTAAACTATAAAAACGAGTCAAAGTGGACTGTCCCACACTAGCACTTCCGCGCAATAATTCTACCAAAGGTGATTCTATTAAAGGGACTCACCCTTTACTTGGGAATAGAGAGGGAAAACATACCACAGCCAATTTCTGAATATTGTGACTAATACCATAGCCAATTTTTGCTTGTAAGTCGGTGATAAGCAAGAAGAGAAGAGAAAGAAGAAAAGGTAAGTCCCGAGAATGGTCATCACTTAGCCTTTCTCTAGTAGTGAGGAAGGAGGGGAAGGCTCGTTAGTTGCGAACCGAAAGAGAAGGGAATTGAAGAATCCCATTTGGCTTGGTTGCAGGAAAAAAAGTATAACTAGAAATTGATTAAAACAAAATCAGCGGGGTAGAGGAATTGGTCAAACTCATTCGATTTCTAGTGGTCCAAATTTCGGGCCTTATTCCTTTCCGATCACACTAAAAGTTATCACGGAATGGGATTAGGATTTGCATCAATCTATAGTATAACCAATGGTGCCGATCACCCCTGAAATGGTTTGAAGTCTGTGACTGAGGCCATTACATTACCTAAAGCCTCCTAGTAAGGAAAGCAAAATATGTTCCAGAGATACCATGGTAGTAAGGCCATGAAGGTCTTCACTTGGTCACCACCTCCTTTCCTACAGGTGAGAAAGGGCCTTGCTTTCCGCTGGCCTGATTAGTAGTCAGAATGATGATCTACCTGTCTCCTTTGGGGTAGACCAGCCGGCAACTCCTACGGCAAAAGATATGCGAGATTAGCTCCGTCATTCCATTATTGTGCCGGCAGGCCTGGGCAAGCGAGGTAGGCTTAGATTTGAGGGAGGGGGACTGCGAACGTCCACCCCATGAAGCGCCGAGAACCATGCATTCCTCTCGGGCTGGGCTCTCGCGTGTCCGGGGTCCGATCAAATCAACCAGCGACCAGTTTACAAAACACGGAGTTAAGCAAGGGCCGGGAGATTGATGAAAGAAACTGGCCGAAATCAGTGTTGTGTTCAGCTCCGCGGTTGGAAGGATTGCTTTCTGCCGTCTGTCTTTTCCTTCTCTCTCTTCACTTAGCAAAGTAGACTCAAGTCAAACTTTTGGCTTGCTACAAGATGGGCTTAGGGAGTGCAGTCAGCCGCTTCCCCTGTAGTCGTCAGCTCGTTTTTGACAGATCCGATCGGGTGTTCATAATCTGGAGTAAAAGGATTCGAACCTTTGCAAGTCGGTACCAAAAACTGATGCCTTACCACTTGGCTATACTCCATATGGCCTGTTTTGGACGGTAAACGGGAAAAGGGGGAAGGGGGAAGCAGGGCTCGAAGAACGAGCCGAGCCGCGCAAGGACGCGGGGATGTAGCAAGTAAGCAGAAAGGTTTTTCCTTTACGACCGACTACAACAAGTTCATTACTCTAATAGAAAGAAAGGGTAAGCTCTCTGCTCTATTTGCTTGCAATGCTATGCCTATCAAAGTTGGTGAACGCTTCTGTAACCTTAGACTCGTTACGCTGTTCGACTGAAGTCGTTGGCTCCATGTCCACCAAAAGTAGGTAACCTTCGTCACCGTTGGTTCCCGTAACAAAACCTTTTTTTTGAGTTTCAAACCGATGTTTTAGGGCTTTTGAACGGAAGAATGATACGGGTCAACTGATGTAAAACTTATCTCTAAACGATATATCAAATGGATTGATTTTTATTAATTGGAAATTCAAACACCCGAATTAAAATACTGTTTCGTCGTTTGAATCAGCCATTTCGAGATAAGTTTTACATCAGTTGACTTGTATTATTTTTCCGATCAAAATCCCTAAAACATTGATTTGAAACTCGGAAAAAAACGTAGTGACGTTAAGTGTTTTTTAATGGAGGACCATTGAGAAATAAATAGTTGAAAAATTGGACCTCTGATAGTGATTTTTAAAGATAAAACCAATACACAAAATATGAAATTATTTATTTTCAATTTGCCTTAAATATTTAATACTCTTTTTTAACACACGATTATATTATAGATTTAGAAATATCTAGTTCAAAGAATGATAACGAGGTTGTTTTTTCTTTCGCAATCAGAAAGCTTGCAAATTTGAAGGTAGTGGAATGAATGTGGCCCATCTTTTAATCAATAATAAATGAGAAAATAGGACATCGTTCGTTTTTTAACTTTATCGTTGACGACGATGTAGCGTGGTTATCTTCATTTGAGTATTTGACTATGTAACGATGGGAAATATGGAAACTAAATTATTATTACATTTATTTTTTATTATTATTTAATAAAAAGATTTATTTAAAATGTAATATTTACATATACAAATGTATTTTGAAGTGCTTAAGGTTGATAGATGGCTTGAGTGGTCCTCCATCTAATCTAAACATGTAATATAGTTTAATAGATTAAAATAATAACATATAAAAACAAAAGCAAATTAAAAGGGCATGTTTGTATATGTTTAACTTTAACTAAATAAACGACCGAGCATAAATGAGTAAATGAATGAATTTTTTGGTATGCATCCGCTTGTCAAGAAAAATAATATCACGTGCTGGTTTTTGTTAATAGTATAAGCGAACGGTTAAAGTTGATAATAGGCAAAACAAATCAAATGAATGTATAAACAACATAACGAAAGAACGTTATGAATGTTCACAAAAATAAATGAATGAACTAGTTGCATGTGTTCATGTTTGTTCGTTTAACTAAACTAACAAAAAATAAAAATATGCATGTTCGTTTGTAAGTTTCGTTAATAACGAACATAAACAAACTTGTTGAATCATGAATGAGCATTCACCAAACGTTCGATTCATTTACTGGAATATATAATCAAATATTTTAGGCCACTTGTGTGTAAATACCTAAGTTTACGCCCATTTATATCTTAAAATTTAATAGTAACTTTGTTTAACTTTTTAAATATCTTTCACTTTTTGGGTTCTATACTAAATAAAATATACGACTACAGAAACTCACATTATTCAAATGATTCATTTAAATCAATGATAAAGAGGAAATCGACTATACCTCAATCGTCAAGAAGTTGATCGACCAAGTTTAGTCTGATTAAGACACTGAAAGATATGTCTAATCAATCACAAAGTAGTTGATGATTGAGTGTATACGATAGTCTTATATATTGTAGTGATACATATAAAATATTCCCTAACCCTGAATAGCCTGGTAGCAGCTTGCGTTTCTTTTTAAGAAGTCGAGCGATATTGATTCGGTTCATTACGGTGTTGTCCAAAAAATATTTGGTTATCAAAGTAAAGCTGAAACTTGAAAAGCATTGAGGTTAAAAGTGAAAAAAAAAAATTCTGACCATATTGTAAAAGTCTAAAGTTATTATGACCAAACTCAAAATGCTATAATACTTGTTCAATTTGTACGTAAAAGTTTGGAGGTCAAAGTTAAAATGCTAAAAGTCTTAAATATACGAAAGTTTTGGGGGAAACATTCAAATATCAAAAGTTTGATAGTAAAAATCGAAGGGAAAAAAAAATATGATGGCAAAAGTTAAAAACAAAAGTATGGTGACAAAAACATCTAGAAATCAAAAGTTCATAAGTTGCAATTTAATAGATTATAAAATCATTGTGTGTGTGAATTTTGGTCGATTAATGATTTGTTGTATACTTGTATTCAGAGTAAAATAAAGTTGATTTTGTATAATCTGTGTCATATATACTAATTAAAGACATGAAACATAGTTATTAGTTAATCTCATCACAAGAAATACTTGACCATGCATAGTGAGATGCTTTTTTCAAAAAAAAAAAAAAAGTCCCCATAGTGCTGGGAAACAACCACCTTGGGCGCAGCTGTTTTGAGGTGGGAGGCGCCTCTTACAAAGCGTCAGAAAGTGGGGGGAGGGGCAGAGGGAGAGAAAGAAGATGATTGGTGGTTGTTTTATTTGTTTTTTTATATTAAAATAATCATAATATATAGTAGTAAGATAAATATTTGAATGAGTTTCATCCACTACGCTACATCT
Organism: Bidens hawaiensis; assembly: GCF_021521415.1. NCBI lineage: Eukaryota > Viridiplantae > Streptophyta > Magnoliopsida > Asterales > Asteraceae > Bidens > Bidens hawaiensis. The sequence goes on from NW_027493544.1 coordinate 272,501, forward strand.
ACTACACTACTTTGTTATAAAACGCTTATATGGAAATGTGGCGCAAAACACCCTGTAGAAACCTAATCCATTACACATGATTTTAGACCCGTGACCTATCCATTATATATAGGTTAATGGTTAGGTATGAGGGTTTTTTAAATAACATAGTGTAACTTTTTAAACACATGTAAAGGTTAAAAAATCACTCACTTTAATCTTACTTTGAACTTGAATCAATAATAACGTGAGCTAACTAATTCAGTAAGCATCACTAATACGAGCAGCAGGTAGTTCAAATTGTATTTAGCTCGAGCTAGCATGTCACACGGTAAATTGCATGACTCATTATTTATTTTAGAAAAAAGGGCATAAGAAAGAGAGGATGTATTATTTATTTTATAGAACCAATGGAACAAAGATGATGCATTATTTGTTTATTATATGACCAATGGAACACTGCCACATCATACACTTTATTTTTTGTTCTTTTTATTTATTTAATCTCAAAATAAAACTATAACGCATTTTAGTTGTTTGAGGTGTTTTTTCATGTGAAACCTATGTCGTCACGATAAAGTGAAAGTATGAGACAGTTTTTTTTATTTTTTAGTGAAATTATTACGGATGTCCTTAACAAATTATGAAGCCTTAGGTTACTAGCTAAACGCTCCTTAACTTCATTGTGTCTTTAATTAGGAAATAATTCTAGTTCATAATATTAAAGAATTACATATGTTAAAATTACTACACTAATAAATACTCTTGTAAACTATTAATGTAGCAAATTAAAATAAGTTATTACTGAATTATAAGAATAAAGATTAACAAAGACTGATTTTGATTACAAAATTCCAAATTATTTGTCCTTTTTCAGGAAAAAGTATTCCAAAATTTTAAATGATACAAATAGAGTAACAAGGAAGAGTAAGTGTTCGAAACACAAATATCAATATAAATTATTAAGTTAGACACTCGTGTACTATACGGGTTGGATAATGACAACGTAATATATAAATCTCTAAATACTTTATATGACTAAAATTACGTATATTAATAAAAACTTAAAAGTTATTATTCAAAAATCTCCGGAATTACAAATAAGCTGCAAAGCTTTATACATACAAATAAAATGATGAAACATGTACAAGTCATATGTTACACGACAACAAATTATCTTTATCCACATAGCAGACTCATTTCTATGTTTGAGATAGTTGCTTAACTAATTACTAGCTTCCTTAACCATTGTGACGTCATCTTGTGCCCAATTACACGTGCATCTCACAACAAAATATGAATCCAACTAACCATGGTTCCATAACCAACCTCGTTTGATTCGATCCAATTCAGTTTGTTAGTTCGGTTTGTACATTCATCATCAATCAAATAGGCAAAGGAAAAAATATTTTTTTGGTGGCACCCAAATTGCTAATCAAATATTGGACAAGGAGTGATCTGGTTCCAACCGATCCATATGAAATTAGTCATTTTAACCGCTACCCAACTCGCTCATATTTTCGATCTTGTAAATAAGATTTGTTGGTCAAAGTATCTTAGAAGTAATATCATCAATTGGCGTCTTCACAAGTCTTGCATGTTTTGATTATGGTAGCATCAAAATATGTCATTGCGCAACGGGGATCTATTGCATGCAATTTGGAAAAAAAATATATGAATACATGGTAAATATATTTCAGATTTTTGAGAAGGGTAGATCGGTCATTTGACCAATCAAAATAAATAAATTGGATGGCGCAATGATCGAGACTTTATAGAATGACTCAAACTCCGTTGACAAACTACGAGCTAACATGTCCCAAACCCCGATCATAAAAATCAAAAAATATTTCTTTTATTATACATCTTAAAGCTACAAGAACTAATTTTTTAAGAAAATAATTAGGACAATGATGGTTTAAATAAATACCAAGTGACACAGTAAATCTTTCATTTATTAGAATATGAATACGATTTTCATAATTTTTACATACAAAATGAAGTTAAAGAATTAATATAAATATATGTCATAATAACAATAACTAGGACAATGGGCCGATATTTTTAAACGCGGATATACAAACACATCATAACGACTATCACTTCGACATAACAAAAATGAGTTTATCTAAATATCAAAGAACTTGGTCGGTATCGGTTCAGGCCATTATAAAATATTAATGTGGTACAACACTCTAAATGTAGCTTACGATAGAAAAAAAAAATACATGCATAGAATACAACTATGTTTTCAATGAAACTGATATACTTTATTGCGACTACACCTTCATTTTAACAGCCTGACATATATAAATAAAAACATGTCATAACAGCATACTAAAAAATTAAAAAAATCGTATGTTAATCGTTATAAAAGAACCAATGACTTGAATATATAAATAATAACAAAAAAAAACACATGTTATGAGAAATTAAAAACATGAACACTTTGTTGGGTTAAATTGCAAAGTAAGCAAACTTCAATAAAAGAAAATGTTAGGAATTAAATTATAATAGTTTAAAACTTTGGAGGTTAATTTAAAACAATTTAAACTCAAGAGACTAACATTGTAAAAACTTATACTTTATTGTAGCAATAGATTTCCTTTTATATATATAGTATAACATTTGTATAACATTTAAAAAAAATTATTATAATACGTCCGTTGAATTTGCTTAAGTCACATTGTGTATGCCGACATCTGTTTTTATTTAACTTTTAGATTTATAACGTAAAAATATATGATTAGAAAACCAATAAAAGTACATTTAAGCTTAAAACATGAAAGGTTGGTATACGTATGCTTTATAGTTTTAATAAATTTCAAGAGAGTTTTAACACGTTTTTATGTTGATGTTGGGCGTTTGTATTTTGTTAAGTCTTTTGTATTATAATTATATAGTTCGGCTTGTTTTTATAATTGTTATGTGTTGGCCCAAGACCATTTGTAAACAAAGCCCATTGGGCTATATTAATGGATATATCTCATGACATGCTTCCGGCTTCCCTATAAATAGGAAGTATGTGCATGAGATAACTTAAGCTTTTGTCAAACAACTCTCATCTTATCCAACTTGTTTTCTCAAGCTACAAAAATCGAAATTAACAAACACACTAATAAGATCCGAGATCTAGGTGGCTTGGTGTGATATTCTGCTAAACACCAAGTAGATTGATCCGAGATTTGTTCTTAGATCCGCCTTCACAGGACCTACAATTGGTATCAAAGCTTTCGGCACTACTAGTTGAGGCTCTTGGATCACAACTTTGGGTTTTGATCTTGTTTAAGTGTGTGAAGAAGTGTATTTGCAAAGTGTGTGTGTTCACTGGTTCCTTGGAAAATCTTCAAAAATCTACAAGTTCAAAGACAAACAAAGTGTTTATGGGTGTTCTTGGTGAAAACTCAAAGATTTAAAGTGTTTGTGCCGTGATTTGCATGTTTACGGTTCAAAATCTCAAAGTTTAAAACTCTAATCGCATGACCAAAGGTAGTAGTAGTTGTACTTGCCACTGAAAAACTCACAAGAGTTGTTAGAAGTACAAATAGTTTCCAAGAAAGATACTTTTTCTATAAGTATAAACAAATCGCATGAGAACAATCCGCATCGCATCTCCAAGTAATCGCATCGCATTACTGTTTGAATCGCATCGCACAAGACCTTTTGAATCGCATCGCACAAGATCTTTCGAATCGTATCGCACCAAAACTCTTTTAATCGCATCGCACAGAAAACATTTCGCATCGCTTAGAATTCAAATCGCATCGCATACCATGCGACTTGTTTCTCTTTGAAACTAATCCCATCGCATCCCATGCGACTTGTTTCTCTCTGAAATTAATCGCATCGCATCCCATGCGATTTGTTTGAAAATTGTTTTCTATTCGCATCTCGTGCAATCAGAGTCTTCTAGAATTGTGAAATTTCGATTTTTAAGGACTTTGTGATACTTTGAACCTGTTTGCTTCATGTCTACTGACTCCGAGCTGTTGAAGAGAGAACAACAACTAAGCCTCCGGAACTCATGACCTTGGAAAGCAACGTCACTGACTTTAAGTGGAAATTTAAGAAATTCATCAAATTGACCGATTCTAAGCTGATGAGATGTTTTGATGTGGGTTCACATGTTCTAATTAGTAACACTATAACTTGACCCCTAATTTAACGGAGAAAATAGACAGTGTTAGAAAAAAGTAATAAAATAACATGTTTTCAGTTGCAATGAATTCAAAAACGATACTAGCATTACGTAATTGAACAAACCGCATGCATGAAAATGACACTCAACTCTTTGTTGTTTTTTTGTTTTCTAAAAACACCACGTAACTGACATAATGATTGCTTGTGTCGGTCTTTTCATGGTCGTTGCAGCCCATAGTTTTGGAAGGTCAGTAACCCTTACCGAATCTTCCTTAATTCATGGATATTACAACATTTGGAAACCTCTTCCTACATATTGTGAGTCCAATAATTTGACATTTGAGCCAAAACAAGGTACACCTCAGTACGTATTTACCGATTAAGCAAATAAACGCCTTTTGTGTAACAAACGAACGATTAACCGAACGGGTCGGGTTATGACCCAGATATCTCGGGGGGCCATCTATAAGTGATATACGTTTAATTCAAGCTAAAACATTAGAAATATGGCCTTAGTGTGATAGCAAACAAGTTAAACGAAAATATGCTCGTTTAACTACCCGCTATAGATTTAAACGCGAAAGATAGTTACAAACCAAGCATTGTATCATCCGTTAAGCCGAAAAAGACTTACCAAACACTTATTTGAAATGTTTTAAGTGACCCGTGAAAATATTTTTGATTTTTACAAACATATAGTATGTTTTTATAATTTTACACAAAACTAGCCGAAAAACACTTGTTTTCGCGTTGTTTAACGCACCCGATAAGTTTTTCGCGCCAAAAACCGAACCCGAACTAAATTTGGACAGGGATTTTCGTATTTGGGCTTGAGAAACCAGATTAATGGGCCAAAACAGCCCAAAGGGGAGGCCCATGGACTTCCGATCGGACAGCCCACCCCCACCCCCATTCTTTTTATAAAACTTGTTTTGGAAGCTTGTTTATCCATTTTGGTTTATAAAAACTGAGGTCCAAGCAGCTGCAAGCTGAAATTCCAGAAAACCTTCAAATCCTAAGGTAAAGAGCTTAAATAAGTAGCTTTTGAACTTGTTTAAACTTGTTTAATACCATAAAAACATGTCTTGGTTACTAAAAATCATTCCTAACCGTGTAAAAATCCTAAAATTGTTCCATAAACATGCTTTGATCATACACATGGTAAGGAACCTGTTTTGATGGTTTTTTTGGCCATAAAAACGGATTAAAGGGTTGAAACGGCGTTTTTACGGTTCAAAAGTTCGTTTTTGTGCACTAGCCGAAACCCTAAGTTAAGGGCTGTTATGTTGATGAAATATTGCTTGGTTTGTGATATAGGACTTGTACCTAGCTTGCTTAGAAGCACAAGAACCTGAAAACTTGATTAAAAAGTCAGAAATGAGCCAAACCCGCTAAGGTAATGCCGAAACACTCGCTTACGGGCTATTTAGGTTAAGGTTGTGATGTGCATATTTTTAGGCCTTTAAATTTTTCAGGGACATCAAGGATCATGTCAATGAGTCCCTGTTCAAATTTGGTAATTTTCCGACCATCCGAGAATATTTGGCGAATTTATTACCGAATTGGGACGTTTATTTGGGAAAAATAGCTAAAATACTTCAAAAATTATGAAATTTTTCTGGAAGCTAAGATTTGGGCTGAGAAGAATATCGCATGAACTTTTTACATTTTGGAATTGATACAGGTTGATTTGGGACATGAATTGAGCATTCAGGAATTTTTGTGGAATTTTTGGGGGTAAATGGACGATTTTCAGGCTAAATATAGCTGATAAAATAAATTTTTATAAATTAATAAATCAGTAAATAAATTCCAGAAATATTTTTATAAAAATCCACATATTTTAATTGATAAGTGACTAAATTTTCATAATTTAATGATTAACGGTTAATTAATTATGCTAATTTGAATATTAAATAAATTCAGTTTTTATAAAATCCGGCAAGTTCGCGACTAACGAATCTGCGGGAATATCAAAACACCAAGAATGATCAAAAATCATATTTTTGGACTAATTAAGTGAAAACGAACTTTTCTATGAAAAACCTGGACAATCCGGATGGATTGTGCGCGTTTCTTCTTAAATCAAACTGAATAAACGGAAACGGGCCCCGTGGCTAATCCGGGACCCCAGTATGTGATCCTTCTTTATAACTTAATCATTTTATTAACCAATACATTTACCCAAGCTTATTTTCCCATAACTGTTTTCTGAACGCGTAAACGAACAACTTGGCCCAGCTGGGAAAACAAGAATCTGAGCCAAGTTCGGTTTTAAGTATTAGACATTGAACAACATCACAATCTGAGCCAAGTTCGATTTTAAGTATTAACTTTTAACGGGAGCTAATTCAACCATTCAAACTTGTAATCTGCTGCTTGAATGAAATTGACTAAAAAGTATGTATTGCCTAAAATAACTCCAATATGATAACCTTGAATGAAAGAAGAATTGACTCGTTGAAAATGAGATAAATCAAATATGGTGTTCCAAGATAAAATGAAATGTTTTTAGGTTCATAGCTGGCAAGAGTGGTCTTTCATTCCTCGTCTCTTTCAAAGGACTTTCTAATTTAAATGATTGCTTTCGGTACCATGATAAATAGCTGTTTGATAGTCAAATACAACAATATATTAATTAAATATTATTAATAGTAAAGATAATCAGAGCAGAGGTTTACTTTGAACGAATCTTCAAATTATTTATCATTTTATTTTCGGGAGTAAATATTTAAACACGGTAAGAAAATAATAATAATAATAATAATAATAATAAAGTATATACTTTTTAGGAAATAACATAAGGATAAGAGTGATGACATAAACCTTACGTAAAACAAATGTCGATATCCTTTTAAATATATATCACAACTATACTTTCTAGGTTTTCCTTTTATGATGTTTTTACAAATACCGGTAGCGTAACGAACCACACCGTAAAATCTAACTAGTTTCCTGTTAACTTAAAAGTATCGGTCGAATTAAATCGACATAATAAGAATAAATATTGTTAAAAGTATAATAATAATAATAATAATAATAATAATAAATATTATTAAAAACTAGACAGAGAGAAAGAAAAGGTAGATCCGGACCGTGATCACGCGCAAGACGCCAGCACGGGACGGTTACATCACATAATTAATTTGTTAATCCCCAAACTACCCTTCACATTCACATCCATCCATCCTTCCTATAAAAACCCCTTCTCTCCAAACCCATCCATCATCTATCTCATTTTCCAACCTCCGATTATTCCGAACTGGCCACCCTTCAATCCTCCCTGGACGACTCCTCCGCCAACGGGAGCGTGGTCCTCTCGCTCTACCACGCGCTGACCTCTCGCGACGTCACCCTCGTCACCAAACTCCTCGCACCCGACCTCGAGTGGTGGTTCCATGGCCCCCCGTCTCACCAGTTTATGAAGCAACTCTTAACCGGAACCGACACCAACGTTACCGACCCTTTTCAATTCGTTCCTCGGTCCATTGACGCCTTCGGGTCTACGGTCATCGTTGAAGGCTGCGATCAACGCCGTGATATCTCGTGGATTCACGCCTGGACTGTTGATTCCAAAGGGGTGATTACGCAGGTCAGGGAGTATTTTAATACTTCCCTTACTGTGACTAGGTTTGCTAAAACTAATAAATCAGTTGTTGACGTTACCACGTTGCATTGTCCGTCTGTTTGGGAGAGTAGTTTGTCGAGTCGTGTCGGAAAGTCTGTTCCTGGTTTGGTTCTGGCTATATAAGAGTAAACTGGAGTTTGTTTGGTATCCTTGCTTCTGATAGGATGTAAGGATATGCGCGTCTACTTCGTTTGGTTATTTTGTTTTGGAACAAGTGTTTTTTATCCGTCATGAGGATAGTATTATCCTGTTTGTGGTTAGGTTATGTCGTTTGTATGAAATCGTACCTTTGTTCTATAAAAATAAATTTATTTCATGTTGATTTTGTAATATAATATATGTGTTGTGTTACAAAGTTGTAATGATTCTGATTTATCGTGTTAACAAGTCGATAACGAATTGAATATTTTACTTTCGGAACCCTTAATGACTATAAGAGTCCACGTTAACGGTTACAATTATATAGTGGTCTCGAGACTATAACCACTTAACCAGTCAAACTCTCTAACTTAAACGGGTACTCGGGTAGTGAAATGTGATATATGGATCTTGTCAATATATTTGGATCTTACTAGTGGGGACACGGGGAGATGAATACTCGACCTTACTACAAGAAATGGGACATACCGTATTGTGACATGTTCACCATCTAAAATTCTAAATAACATGATATTGGTCAATATACAACATCACAACCGGGAACTGTTGGTGGTGCATCCTCCGACAATCATAGTCACCACTTGAGCACATTGCCTTCGGACAATAATGTATGTAGTTACAACAATCAATAGGATTATTCAAGTGGTGGTAAAGCGCAAACGTATTTCTTTTATCTTTCCTCTTTTAGGCAATATGTTGCCTTATGTTTTTTTTAACTTTTCTTTAGTTTTCCTTTTTTTCTTTTTTACAATAATAAAAATAATAATTATTGTTACCACGTTTTTTTTCTTGCGCATTGCCCGATTTCACTAAAGTTATATTCAGGTAGCACAACCTCTTTTATCTTTTGATTTTTAGGTTTTCTATATGCATTTTATGATGTCTTTATTCATTCTATATGCTCTACAACAAGTATGATGTGGAAGAATCAATGAGATTGAACTTTTTGGCTTCAAAAAGTAGGCGAGCCGAACTATTTATGCTTTGTATATGCGTAGTTTTGTTCCTTTTACATCGCTTTACTCTATCCCAAAAGAACACAATCATATGAAGTGCCAAATGAGTTACTTTTGACATATAAAATTAACGTGATTCATATGAGCTCCCAAGGAGAATTCACAACTACAGTAGAAACTCTATAAAATAATACCTTGGAACCATCAAAATTTATTAATTAAAAGAGTTATTAATTAATCGATAAATTAATAATTATTAATTTATATATTAATTAATATTTTATTAATTTATAATAGAATGTTCTGACTCACCCAGAAAAAAATATAGTTGCACAGTTGTTGACTGATGAAGAAATTATTGAAAGCGTTATTGGAATTAATAAAGATAATATCGATGAAGAAGATGATGAAAGTTCTACAATGGAGCCCCCTTCGCAAACGAAGCTATTAAAGCGGCAATCACATTGAACAATTTCTTGTTGAGCTATGAGAAAACAACACTAGAAGTTCTTACCATGCTAAGGAAAATTAGAGACGAGATTCAAAGGGAAATTGATTTCAACAAAAAACAAAAGACAATTGAGTCATTTTTCAAGAAACCTTCATAAATCATTCATGTAATATGCTATATATAAGGAATTATTACTTTATATTTTATATGGGGTCTAAAGAAATTATCAAAAATGTATTATCTTATAATTTTAGCGAATTATTAATTTAGCACCCTATCCCCGAGTCGGGACCGGCAAAAAACATTATCTTAGAGAATTTATTAAATAATCGAGTATTAATTTATCGAGTTTCTACTGTACTTGAGTTATATGGAAAGCATTTAAGAAATGAACTTTTACACAAGTAATGTTGTTCTTTTTTTTTATTTTATTCTTTATATTTATGTGTCATTAACATTTAAAAAAAAGTGTTTTTTGAGCCTTTTCCTATAAAAAGCTTTTTACAAATAATGATTTTTCAAGGAAAAATGTGACATTTTTGCTTAGCATAACCCATGATCATTACACAAGATTTTACATGTGGTACATTCCTCACAACCAACCCAAAAAATCCGAGGATACCATACCACATTCCACATGAAAAGTGTGGTGCATTGAACTAGAATCACTACATACTTGATAAGAAGAACGCATTTACTACGTAAGTTGATATCGTTATGTTACAAGCACTTTAGCTTTTAAAATATTAATATTATTAACAAACTTGGTAACGATTTGTATATCTTTACTAGAAAAAAATTACAACCTACTAATTTAGAGACATAACAAACTTACAACTCACAATGATGAAACCCTAATTACAAATACAAACAAATCTATTGAGCAAACCAAAAAACAACAAATCAAAAGATCAATACAACTTATTGTTACGACATTAAATAGTGTAGTATAATTGGTTAACAATATAGGGATCTTTGTGATAACGAACTTATTGTTAATCTTGTTTTACTTAAACAAGGGCAATGAATGATATTAGGTATCGATTGTTTTGTATAAGCTTATTTGTCTTTTTCTCTCTAGTTCTTCTTCTCTCTTAGTTGATCATAATGACTTCGAACCATAACACTAAACTATTAATAAAAACTTAAACCAGAACACCGTCAATCATTAATGACTCGTTGAAGATCTTGAATCGTACTGGTAAGATTAGAGAATTGCTAGAACAAGCGCAAAGCCAGGAATGCGTCAATTTGTCTTCTCTTCTCGACAACACGCGTATTTATCCTTCTTAATTAACCGAAACTCTAAGTCAACAAGTCAATGACTACAGTACCTGGCCTTTTAACCTTGACAGCATCATCCAGCTAGTCCATCAAGCAATCTACAAGCCCAGCTTCATCTTTGACCAGCCAGCCAGCTATGTCTGTTGAGCGCATTGCCTCTTTCCAAGTGAATTAGTGACACTGACTCATCAGCCATCACTCAACATTAAAGACAAAAACAAAAAATAAATTACAAGTATTATTAATAGTAATTGAATTGAATATAAGTATTAATTTTTAACAAGTATATCTGTATATGTAAAGAGTTTCAACAGATTGTTACATCGTTGTTTAACCTACAAAATAAATATTACTTCGATCAAAACATCAAAACTAACATACTTAAAGATGAAGGTAAGATATTATTAAAAAATGTTTTGATAAAGAGTAGGGAAAATTCATAAAACGTCCCACAAATGGAGAGAGATTCCGTCTTTGTCCCCACAAAAATTTCTAGAAATGTCCCATATAAACACGTTTTTGACGACGTGTTAGGCCTTAACGTGCCTTTCACGACATGTTTGCCCTATTAATTGTTTTTTTTAATATCACACTATTATAATCAATTTTACTCATATTTCGTTTTTTAATAACTTGTAATGCATAAAGTTTTATAAAGTCCCAAATATACCGTTAAGACATGCTTATTTTTATCTATGTGTTGGTATAAACTTTACTTAAAGCGAGTCTGGTCAAATTTTATTAAACATTTATTGAACATTTCAATATCAATTTGACACTCGATTTTGAGTAAAATTTATGACAACAGTAGAAAAAATAAACACATCTCAACGATATTTTCGAAATTATATATAAATTTATATATTGCAAGTTATAAAAGAAAGACCAAATGTGCATAAAATTAATTATACTAATGTAATATTGAAAAAAAATAATAAGCCAAACATGTCGTGAAAGACGTGTTAGAGGCTAACAGATCGTGAAAGATGTATTAGAGGATAAGAGGTCGTGAAAGACGCGCATTGGAGGCTAACAGGTCGTGAAAGACGCATTTGGTGGCCAAACAGGTCGTGAAGGATGCGTTGGAATTAACACGTCGTCAAAGATGTGTTTGTAGGAGACATTTCTGAAACTTTTATTAATGAAAACAAAATTGAAATCTCTTTTCATTTGTGGGACGTTTTGGGATCAGTTTATTTAAGAAGCGGATCTTTATCAGTTTTAAATTTGTTATAATTGTATTTTATTTATCATTTTGAAACTTATAAATAAAAAGCCACTAACAGACAAAAATTGTTGATACTTCCAGTCGTCCAATATGGATCGTGTAGTGTTATGTCTATCATCTATTTATTCTTCATTCATTAATCATTAATATCCATATCCATACCCATATTCAATTTATTCTCAATACATCAGCAAACGGATATTTATTTAATATCATGATATTTTTCGTAGATATAAGCTTCAAAATGAAATAAACATAATACTTGCAAACTAAAATATCAAACCACACAAAATTATAACGATTGAAACCTCGTTCTACAACTCTATTACATTTAGTGTATTTATAATCCCGGGGTGTTCATCTTGTCTGGTTATGGTTGACGGGTTCTTTTCAATAAGTTGAATAGTTAAAACACTTAAACTTAAACTAGTCACGACCTGATAAAGTTATTCGCGCCAAGTATATTAATCCAAACAATGTTTTGGAGGTACATACTAATTCATATTTAACAACACACTAATTTTTTAGTTATAGATAGCTTAATGTTTGAGATTTATAAGCACGTGCCATATTCACATGTCATAAAAAGCGAGTATTATCTGATCACTCCCATCATCTTTAATATGGTGTAGTGGTAGGAAGTATAGGTTTCTCATTAGAGACCTAAGTTCAATCCCCACTCATAGCACTTGGGGGGGGGGGGGTATGAGTGGCTTAATGAAAGAAGAGACTAGGATCCTTGTGATCTCCAATTCGATCCTGAGAGCGTTCGGGTTTTACCACCAGTTGGTCTTTGGACGGGTGGGTTTTCTCCGGAACTGGAGATAAATTAGAGGCGCTTAAGGGTTCTGTAAGGCTGGGTTGGGCCAGTTGGCGGTGCCAAAGCAATGTAATTATTAGATTTTTACGAGTCTAACGAATATCGATGCGGATCCGGGTATAGCCGGTACGTAAACCTAACAAAAAGAAAAGGTAAAGGAGAAAAGTGGTTAAGATAAAATTGAGGAACTCCTCCTCCGTCAATAAACTGGATCAAAAGAAAAGAAATTACGTTTATGGGAAAATCCATTTCATCTTCACCAAAGCTTCAAGATTTCGCCCGAATAATAACATCCGACCGGAGGTCGCTAAATCCGTTTCCAACAAAACCCGGGTTGTCCCTCCGCCCGAGCCCGCCAAGCCCAAGGGGATCCGGATTGTTCATTCGGACAAACAACAACAGCATAATAAATTATTAAAGACAATGGAGGAGAGTTCGTCGATGAACCGCCGGATTCCGTTGGCGGATGTGGTGCTGGAGTGCTCGAGACGGTGGTTCCAGGATACCCTTAAGGAGGCTAAAGCCGGTGACATCGGTATGCAGGTGTTGGTGGGTCAGATGTATTCTAGTGGTTATGGTGTTGTTAAAGATGCACAGAAGGTGTTCGACCATTTGCCTGGCTTTGTTATTTTGTTTAGTTATTCACTTTAGACATCACAAGGGTGTTTTTTAAGCACTTCTTTATGCATTTCTTAAATCATTATGAATGGCATTGTTATAGTCTCCATATCATAGAAAAAAAAATCATGTTTTTTAGGCCTGTAAAAGAATCGAACCCGAACAACGGCTTGTTCATGTTCTCTCTGTTAACTTTAAACAAGCATGAACACGAGCACAAACGCTTAATTGAACAAATATTTGTTTTCATGTTTGTTCATTTAATTATATGAACACAAACTTGAACTACCCGCCGAACGGTTCACGAATAGTTTACTGAACGTTATGTTCTTTTACATGCTTAACGTTCTTGACACATTACCTTGTTAACAAATGGGTACAATCGTCTTGCATATATTCTTAATCTTTGTTAATGCTGAAAGTAGACAGATTGGCGTACTAAGTTAGTGTTGCTGGTTTGTATGCTAGGGACAAGCTTGGATCAGTAGGGCTTCCCGGAGTCGTAGCTCGGTGTGGAAAGTTGGTGATAAGCATCCAGGTTTCTAATTTTTGTTACCCTTTTTATTTCTTGTTTATGGGCAGATGGGAAGTTTGTTGAGTGATGTTATGAATAATTCGATACTGTTTTTTGTAATATCATGACAGGTTACAATGCTAGTGACTCGGATTCAGATGAAGTGAAGGTTGAGGAAAAACAAAGTTGAATGTTCTGTGTTATCAAATTGATGGTAACAAGGTGAGAATACTTGCATTCTTGTCCGATTTTATTGCTATTGGTTTTCTGAACTATTGAATTTGATTCTGTTGACTGCAATTTCATGAATTAGTTGAGATAAGTAACTTTGAAAGACGTATTGCGTATTCATTTGACTGAAAATAGTCTTCGTTTTGTTTCGCAGTGCATTATTGGGTCAACACAGTGGTCAAACTCTTCAGCAAGTCTTCTAGCCAAACTTATACTCCCTCCTTGTATGACTTACCAGACTAGTATTTATGGCTTTTTTTTTGTCTGAAAATTATTGATTTTGCAAGTCATGGTGAAAAGAACTTGTTCATATATCATTCATTTCAGTTTCAAGGGTCTGCTTTCTGATTGCTTTGCTAGAATATCACAACTCAATGATTTTTTTTTTTTTGTGAAATTAATGTTTTTTCATAACAAATTTGCGTAAGTATGCCCTTTTTTTGGGTTTTATTTCTACCTTAACCGGTTAATCCCCCACAATGTTTCCAACCTACAAAGTCAGTGGAGGATGCAAGAATTTTCTTAGGGAAGCTAGAAAAAGTAGAACCGGGTTTAAGGACCCGGTTTCTCAAAATGTTCATTGCATGATACTCCAGGGTCTTTAATCCCTCAAAACTGGAGTGGAACACGAAGTGTTTTTTTTTTCCGGGGGGGAGGGGGGCAAAAACAGGATTTCACTTTCTTTAACCGAACCCGAACTAGTTTGGGCAAAAAGCCTGATTTGTGCACTTCTACCTGAGGTCATGACCCTGTGTAAAAACGCTACAAGAAAAAATAGTTACAATAAATTATAGTAAATTTAACATGGGTTGGGTGAAAACACTTATGGCAATGTCATGCTGGAATTTTCATCACCAGGGGCGAAAACGAGTCAGGTTAACATAGGTTTGGTGAAAACAATTACAATGAATATTGAATGATAGTATTTTTAGATTTTTTGAGTGGCTACTAATAAAATCACACAAACCAATACTATCGAATCACTAAAATAGATGCAAACCGAACGCACACATCAAACAAACACCCATATAAACATATGAATAAGACTTGCAAATTAGTGTGCAAAACCTTAGACAATTCCCTAATCATTCAGTAATTTTATGTCAACTGGATAGTTATTAGGTCATAAACAATGTCTCGTCTCAAATATACATACGCGTAGTGGACGAAAAGGGAATGTGAGCGTGCTCGAGTGCGATTAATCCATGGATGGTGCCCTCGTGGGAAGTTTTAACACAGACAACCAGAAAGAAATACTTTAGTTTTAAGTGGGTAAAGCAGACAATATTTGTTGGTATGAGAGCCCGAACCTTAAAAGAACCTCTACTCTGCTGTCCATTTCAGGCTCTTCAAAGTGGGTTAAGAAAATGTAAAATCGCCTTTCTCTCTACAAGGAGGCATTTTCCATAACAAACACCAACACAGAGTGGGCCACTTCAAAAGACAAAAAAAAGATATTCATAAAAGCCTTGTTATGCATGATTATTGCAAACTATTTTCCTGATTGATAAGATCAAAAGTGGCTTCTATTTCTATAATTCCCTCCCACCGAATCCAATTCCTCTTACAAACCTTTCCTTCACATTATCTTTCTTTCACCCCTCCAATCCAGCTTTCTAAACTCACATTCACACCATCTTCCAAACAAATCCAATGACTAACGTCAGTATCATCATCCTCACAAACTCATTTACATAATATTATTAACCCTTGTGACTGGCTAGCTGCTAATAATGTTTAATATGAATCAGGTGGTGGAATTGAAGGTGGGATTACACTGTGAAGAGTGCATTAAGATGATCTTAAAATCCATCAAGAAGATCGAAGGTGCGTACTGTTAATTTTCGACTAATATACTATTGTTGAAACGGTTTATTGGTTACTTTAATTTAACAGATATTGAGACGTATGATGTTGATACGAGACTAAACAAGGTGACTGTTGCTAGAAATGTCACAAACGCACAAGTTGTCAAAGCTCTACAAAAGATCGGGAAGCAGGCCACCAATTGGGAACAAGACTCGACCACAAGCTACTAGATCACCTCATCTTGTACTCGTTTAAGGTTCTCGCCAATGTTCAAACTTTTTAAATAATTTGTGTTGTAATATATGATCTATATCTACCGGTAATAATATTTGTTATTATGTATTAGGAAACAAATAAAGTATTATATGAATATAGTTTGTTCACTTTATCTGGCCCGGCCCAATAACTAAAAAAGCAAAGGGTTTATGTCCTAGAAGTTTTGGCCCAATAAAGTTTTATTAAAGATATAGGTATGCGAGTAGTTCTTAAGGTTAAAGTTTGTGCTTTACAAGCCGATTTATCCTCTCTTGGCTATCTATGGTTCATTGTCAATTTGTCATGAAAACACTTCATCACGTAATTGGATGTTATTCGAAACAATAACCAATGAAGAATTAATGCTCAACTGATTGGTTCCCAATCCATACAACTATATGTAAGTTCTATGAAACTAGTGAATCATATACGGGCGAACGAAAATTGGTTCACACGTCAAAACGAATTTTCTTTGAAAATCAATTATGAAATTGAGTACATTAGAAATCTAACTGGTGATCAAATTTCACAAGATAATAATTAATAGTGTAAGAAACAACCTTCTTACCACTTTACAAGACGCGCTCGCAAAAAAATTAATAATGAAAATAAAAATGGTTAAATATTTTAGGGCATACGTAGTGGGCGCCTAAGACAAAACACCCCAATACCAAAACACATGAGCCATGATGATCAAGCAGCAACATGTTGCGGACACTGAGCACGGGGCATGAAGAATGGTGTAATTAACTGTCAGATTCAAATGTAGACACATCACACCTTTTCTTGTAATGTTTTTTTTTTCTTTATTTAATTTCATATGAAACCAACACATTTTTAGGACGTTTTTAACCTATGTGGCAACGACGTCACATGAACGTTTTCAGTTTTAAACCAATAAAGATGGCCTTATTAATTATGTTCTTAAATGAATTGCAATTGCCTTTCTGGTCCAATAGCGCATGGGTGATGCTTAAGTCTTGGAATCGTTGACATCTCAAATTCGAAAGCTGACTCAAGAGGGGTTTCCCACACCTGTGGATTTCCTCGTTCTTGAGTGAGTCGAGCCTGAAACGTCAAAATCAATATAAACATTTAACTACCCATTTAAAAAAATGCTCATCGGAGTATTGGGTTGGTTCTAAAGAGTCTTAAAAAAATGAAGTGCTATTTAGAAAGAGTTGGAGGTTACATCTTCACTCTATAATACAATAGTATCCGCGGGTGCACACTAGTAACAGAAAAACAAACGCCTAGCATTTCTTCATACACCTAATTACCAACATCCTCCAAAATCCAAATCACAATGACAACCCCACCACCATCAATCCCCACCACCACACCACCTCCCACCTCCACCCTCCGCCTCTTAATCACCCGCCTCTCCACTTCCCTCCGCCACTCCCTCTCCCAGCACCGCCCGTGGGCCGAACTCCTGGACCGCACCACCTTCGGCCGCCCAGACTCCATCTCCGACGCCACCCAACGCATCCGCAAAAACTTCTCATACTACCGCGTCAACTACACCACCATCCTCTCCATCATCATCACCATATCCCTCATCACCCACCCACTAACCCTCTTATTCCTCCTCACCCTCTTAGCCGCATGGATCTTCCTCTACCTCTTCCGTCCCTCCGATCAGCCTCTCCTCATCTGCCACCGCGCCTTTTCGGAACGCGAAACGCTCGCCATATTAACGCTTGCTACTGTTGTCGTTGTGTTCTTGACGAATGTTGGGTCGGTTCTGATCTCGGCTGTTTTGGTTGGGTTGGGGGTGTTGTGTGTGCATGGAGGGTTTAAGATCCCCGAGGATCTGTTTCTGGATGAGCAGGATCAGGGGAATGGTGGGTTCTTGTCTTTCCTTGGTGGTGCGGCTTCTTCCGCTGCTGCGGCTGCCGCTCCCACCGTTCCAAGGGTTTGATCATTCGAGGTTAAGTTTACGTTGATTAATTAGCCATGTAGAAAAGTTTAACTGATTCTTGAATTTCAGTTTCTTTGTTTGCTTCATTTGGTGTAGTTGAATTGACTTCTTACACTTGGTTTTGATATTAACTGAACAATGTCTAGTTGCGGTTTTGAATATGTGAAACATCTTTTTGCTGTTTACAAAATTAGTGAATCGGATAGGTGTTTATGAGCAAGTAGACAATGAAATCATATGATCATGTTGTTTAAGTGTGTTAAACTTAAACCGTGTCTTTCATACCATCTGCAGCGCAGCGCACGCAGGCTAAGAATGTGGTTTATGCGGGCCAAATAAATGTTTTATACCTTTTTTTTTTGGGAGTAAATGGATTGTTTGTTGGGAGATTGGAGAGATTAGGTATGATAGTATTGGAGGTAACATACATGTGATTGTGGGACAAATGGGTAAAAAACTAAAAATCCTATGCGGCACTGGCGGGTGAGTAGATTTGTCTGTGGGTAGAATGGGGTCTTAGCGCAATGGTTAGTCTCATCGTGACCACTAGTCTGGACCAAATGTTTTGTTTGGCATTTGGGCCTTTGGGGGCTGTCTTGCTAAACTCGGATATCCTAATCACCTTTCTCATAAACCGAGACCCGAGAGTTGTCTTTATGATAGGTTGCTCTCATACGACGCCTACCTTCGGTTGGGGAAGGTCTTGGCCTGGCTTCTGCAATAAGATGGCTGGCCAGTGTGGTTAACTTTTTTTATCATATGATATTTTTTGTAAGTAAAAACATCCCCCAACACGTTAAAATAAACTAAGCTCGCATTTGACATGGCTTAATGTGTCCTGTACAACTAATCCTTCTCTTTTTAAAGGGGAAAGGTACATCATTCAATACACTTATTTCTCTATGCCTCCATACATACTAGTACAAGGTTGCTGACATTATAAACAACCCATTAGCTCTCGATCGAAGTTGAAGTCTCAAGGACCTTTCGACACTCGAGTTACCCTGAATCTACCATAGAGAAGTAAGTATAGTAAGTGGTGTATGGAAATGGGAGATTTTTCCCAGTGAATAGTGAAGGGAAAAGAACTAAAAAGAAAAAAAAAATGAGTTTAGGTTCCGTTTTGTATGGATGATTAGCATCCTGGCGGGCCAAGTTAAGTAAAGTTAGGCGAGTGAATGAGTCCAATGTGATGGCATCCTGACATCCTAGTCTATACGTTCTAATGTTGAACCAGGCCCAATGAAAAACCTACTTTTTAAGTTAATTTATTTGATCATTTCCTTTTAAATTTTATGCTTATTGTTAGGGTGTTCATCTAAAGTGACATGGAACCCTATCAATTCTTCACTGTTACATGACCTATTTAAGAGTAACCAAATCTTTAGTGGCGTCACTCTTTTCAAGTATTGTGGACGATTTCATATTGTTTTTTCAATTAAAAATTAATTATACTTTTAAAATCAAAATTAAAAATAAACTTTCATTAAAATTACACCCCAATGACATGGTCATGCAACTCCGTAAACTTCTTCAAGTCCCGATCAAATTGTTTATCCGTCACCCAGGCTTGTTACTCATTGCTTCGCCAGCATTTAGCATTACTGGATAGCCAAATGGTTGGAACGGGTACATACGTGGGTGTTGTGTAAACATTTGTTGTAGTTGACTTTGATTTATAGTTGACCTCGAACCACTTACTTTTAAGGTGATACCATCTGTTCTCGCATGCATCAGCTTGCTCAAGTTGCTTTCACCAATGTTTTTTTTTTTAATTTTAATCCATAGAGTTTTAGGCTGTGTGTTTGTAAAACATTAGTTGAACATGATAGGTTTTGTGTTGAATTAAATGGGTAAAAAGAGTGTGACATTTAAATGATTAAAAAACTTTTTTTTAATTACAAAGACATTATATATAGACATTGCCCAACGGCTCACACCCATCTTTCTTTGATAGCAAGGAACCAAGATTCCCAGGTTCATCGTGTACCCGCATCGCCATTGTCGGTGTACCCGCTAGACAAACCCAACCCGTCATGGGGGTGCCCGAGAATGCTCCTACCCGCCTTATGATATCAAAATTGAAGTCGGTATTTATTTATTTTTGTTTTTAAATTAGTTTAGGAGTTATCATTAGGATTAATGATTTGTTATACTTGTCACCTTTGCTGTTGGACTTGTACGTATTATTGTTTCCTTACTAATTTAAACTCATTTTTGACACAACATCGCTACCTCTACCATTGTATTTTGGGTCACGTTATTCTATAAATTGAGACAAAAATAAGAAGGATGAGAAGTATTTGTAGCAAAATAAAAAACCCTCAAAAAGAAATAATGAAAAATTAATTAAAAAAAATCATAATTCAAATTTTAATACAAAAACGAAAAATGTAAAAACATAAAAATGTTTTCACAATCTTCCTCGTTCTAAAAAAAAGGACACAATATTGAGTGAAAAAGATCATTGTGTCTTTTTATTTATGATTGTTTTTTTTGTTTATTTTCGTAATTAATTGTGTTTTTTTTCTTGACATTGTGTCTTTTTTTCTTGATATTTGTTATATTACTCAACATTATGTCATATTTTGTTCGGCATTGTGTTATATTTTGCGATCTGTTGTGCCTTTTTTGTTCATCATTGTTTTGCTAATTCATTTTCGGCATTGTGTCTTTTTTCTCGGCATTGTGTCTTTTCGTCGGTTTTTTTGAACGGGAATGACAGGGGGGAGACATTTTGGTTTTTTAATGTTTTTGTTTTTTATTTTATATATTGAGTTATAATTTTTTATTATTTTTTATTCTTTTTGAGAGGTTTTTGTGTGGCCACAAAGCCTTCTCACACTTCTCATATTTGTCTCAATTTGCATTTTAACTTTACCATTGTATTTTAAGCTACCCTACCAAGATGATACGACCAACCATATTGTCTACGCTGAGGGAAGTTGGGGTCAGCGTATGGTACCCTGGTTTTCGCCCGTTTTCACGTTTGCTTTGGTGATAGATGTGAAAGGCTGGTTTCGTGTGAGCTTTTTTATTAGCCTTTGCTAACTAATGTAATGAAGTTCGGATATGGTGAGTTCAGGGGTGAGGCTTCCTTTAGGCCCGGGATGGCCCCAACCCCCTTCAGATTCTATTTTTATTTTTATTGTTTTTGCTTACTAGTGTAAATTTACAAGTTTTCGTTCAGAAATTTTAAGCCCTCCCCCAACCCTCTTTCGCGTTCTGCATTCTCGTCCTAAGCTTCGTCATTTGGTGAGTCCCACCACTTAACATATATATTTTAGAAATGCTTTATGCGGGAAGTATCAAAGATGTATGTAATAAAGCGTTGAATCTTTTTTTAGAACGACGACTCTCTTGTATGTTAGGTCACTACACTCTTTAATTGGAAAGTCCTATTGCCCCACTCTTGCTAGATTATGTTGCCTTAACCGGGCCCATACTGGCTTCAGAGTTTAGCTTGGATATTAATCCGAAAAATCATATCGCCAGCTATTGCAATATAAAAAAGTAAAATGTAAAAATGCACCATATCATTGAAAATTGCAATTATGCTTATACATAACAATAAAATGAAAAATGAAACTACAAATTAAAGTAGCCTTTATTTTCTCTAAAAGGTTAAGCCGGAGTTTGTTATTATTCTTATTTATGGTGATCTTACTACACTAATAAAAGAAAATGTTATAGCTTATGTGTCAAACTTACATTTCTTCTAATTCCTAATCTCAATTCTCATTCATTCTAACTATTCATGGGTTACGGATCAAAACCATTTTGTCTAACGGGTTATAACATAGTGTGGATTTTATTCATTATTGAATTAAGTGTCATTTTCATACATGAGGTTTGACCAACTACGCAACTTTAGTATATTTTTCAAATTTCTTGCAAATCAACACCGGGTGTTTCCAAAATCATGCTATTTTAGTACTTTCGTTAACCTCGTTTGTTTTTTCCATTAAGTCAACATTAAATTAATTCATAAGTATTTTGAGAACCACAACTGAAATAACGGACGTTATTTATCTTTATTATTTGACAAAACCAGTGTAATACACGACTACAAAACTAGTATTATAATAAAGTGTTTCAAATGAGAAAAACGAGAATCTAGACCATGCGCAAATGACACGTAGATTCAAATTAAAAGAGAAACTTTATTTAACAGCATTAAACTATCTCTAATACTTAAATGATTTTTTATAAAACCAAATTTCAATCGCCTATATTGATTTTGACGCTTTAGACCTGGCTGGCTCAGGAATAGGGCTGTAAATGAAATCGAACAAACACAAACAAGGCCTTGTACATGTTCGTTCGTTAAGGAAATAATGTGTTCACAAACACTTACCGAATCAGATTTTATGTTCGTGTTCGTTCATTAAGGAATCGAATGAACACAGGCAAACATAAATGAAAACCCTTAAATGAACACAAATTAAATAAATATAAAACCTTTAATGGATTATCCAGATAATAATTAATTATTTTATATTAATACATAAATGAACATAAATAACAAACATAAACGAACATAAACAAATGAACATAAACGAACGTTCATGAATATAAATGAATGAACGGAACATATGTTCATGTTCGTTCGTTTAATTAAATGAACACAAAAGTTTTTGTTCGTGTTCATTCATTTATTAAATAAACGAACATAAACAAACTTCCCGTCGAACAGTTCACGAACAGTTCACCGAGCATTTGATTCGTTTACAGGCCCACTCAGAAACACAATAAAAAAGGAAACATGTCATGTTAAAAAACTCTTTTAGTCAATAAGATTACAAAAGTTTAACACTGTATTCTTGAGTTTTTTATTTAAAGGATTGGAAAGAAAAGAATAAGAAAACTTGTTTTTTTTTATTCTTGAGTTTTTTCATTAAAGGAAAAGAAAGAGGATGGAAGGAAAAGTTAGGCCTTTTTTCATTAAAAACTTTCCTTACAAATATGACCGGATTGTAAAGGAAAATTTTATAACCCATTAGAAGATTACTAATATACCCTCTCAGCAATTCTATATTACACATTTATGAGGGCATAATTGTAAATTTATAATTTTTTTTCCTATCTTTTACTTCTAATCTAACTCAAGAATGCAATTAAAACTTTCTTTTCTTTTATTTTCTTTTAACTCGAGAAAGCCTTTCAAGTATGTAATTTCTTTTAGTTTCTTCCCCTATCTAATCTTATCCTTTCTTTTTCTTGTGTTTTAAACTCGAGAATGCAGTGTAAGTCTTAGTTGTTATCACATATCATCGGACGTAAATGTCAAACATATGGCCGGGCTCATGATTTCTTTTCATATTGGGCTCACAAAAGTACTTGTCAAGCCATCAAATCATGTGTTCGTATTTTATTCTTTTACGACATACTTTATTTATGTTAAGGTTTAATCAAGTTAGAAATTTCACCATCATTTATCGTTAATAATGTTTTGACAATTTTTCAATATTGATTGGCATTATTGTCTAGGTAAAACATATGGCTGTGAAATTATACACAGTACGCAACTTGTGGTGACAGAAGAGTGGGCTATTAGGTTTTTATTGGCAGCAAGACAAGGACTGCACTCAAGCCATGTTTTTCTACCGAGATTGTATTATATTACTAAAAACTGCTGTTAATTTATTCTCAAACAAACGTGCAAGTGTCTTTTTGTAATTTTTCGTCGGGGCGAATAGGTAATTTGCCGGTACCCTTTTTATATAATGCTGCCATTAAAAAAAAAAAAATTCTCAAAACAAATTATGTAACTCTCAAATTTAAAACAAGATGTTGTTAGGCAGGGCCGGCCGGCAATGAACCCGTGGAAGGGGGGGGGGGGGGGGGTCGACCATTCCCAGCCCAGTAGGCCTGATTTTTTTTTTAAATTATATGTATTTTTTGAAAAAAAAAATGTTTTCTTAATGTTTAAACCCAATTAATCAACTCATTTAAGTCCATTTTTATAAACCTTTTCTCCCACAACCCAAATCATAAATAAGTAAGCTCATTCAAAAAATTAATTGCTTAAACCCAATTAAAAACTCTTTTATTTATGGCCCAATTTTTTTCCGTCTTCGACCCCAAAGTTTTTAATAATTCTCGGAGAAGGCTCTGTTGTTGAGTCGTCAACAACCATTTTAACCCGGAAGTGTAGTTACAATAAAACTAACTCCTACACAAAAAAAGTGTTGAGAGCATCCTCTTTAGCATCTAAATTTTTAATGAAATTATAAACATATAATCTAAATTACCATCCAATAACGATTCCTAAAATAAGAAACAATTTTATGCAAGAGATTCCACAAATAAAGAGATTTATCATTTAATATTCGTATTTATTCCACATATGACATATATTTTATGAATATGAACAGGTTCGAGGGAAGAGGTGTTTCATAGCTAAATTATAGATATTGACGATAAAGAGCTGAGTGTGATCGTGTGAATTCTGTTACCGGCCATTCATGTTTTAAGTGCATAATTCTTGTCTCTTTGGTTTATCTTCAAGAGTTAAAGGTGTGTTACTAAAGTAATTAAGAGTTAAACGCTTTTCTTTTCTTGTTTTCGAAAAACCTAATATATAAAATGTGTAGATTCTGCAGCAAATGCTGAAGACACGAGAGAGACAAAAATTACACTGGAAAGTAAATAACGATTGCATAAATTACATTACATGACAAAAATTAAAATTAAAATACATTAAATATTAGAATCGTGAATCACACTACCACTTAAAATACTTGGTTAAAAATAATATAATAGAAAGTATTTAGAACCTAGATTCCTCCAATAAACGGCAACGCTAAGAATGCCTTTTTTCGGTTGCCCTTATTTCTTTCGGATCATGGTGGTTTTCAAGCATTTGGTAAACAGTGTATGTCATTTGTGAAAGTAGTAGAAACCATTTATACATTTTTATGAGCTACTAACACAACATATACAGGACAACTAGCTTTAAAACTCGTATATTGCATATGATAAGTGCGTCAATATTAATGCGTAAATTATAATTGATAATATAATACAAATAAAAGATAGATTATATTGAATATATATTTTCATATATTGAGTCAGAATCTTATTCCTTATTATCTCATTATTATTATGGTAGTTTGTTACCATAATTCTTTTATAAGAAAATTGTAATACCGTAAATGATTCTATATAAAAAAAAAAAAGAATTATTACTGAAAGTGAATTTTCTCATGGTATCTAGAGCAGGTCAAAATAATCACCATCCAAAACCCTAAAACCACTACTGCCGCCATAACCATGTCAGGCGATAAACCAAACACGACGAAGAGCAACAACAGTCTGTTACAGCTATGGTTGAAGCTGAATTAAAGCATGCGCCAGGCATAAGTAATGAACAATATGAGCAGCTCATTAAAATGCTTTCTGAAGCCTATAATTCGGGTAATAGATCGGTCCCTAAGGCGAACACATCGGGTATTATTGATCAAAGCGGGACTTGGATTATTGATTCCGGTGCCACTAATCATATAAACTACAATGAACAGATCTTACGTAACAAAACCAAATCGAATTTCAAACCTTCCGTCACCATTCCTAATGGGGAATTGATAACTGTTGAAGGTAGAGGTGATACCTTTCTCCCAACTGGAACCACAATTAGAGGGGTTCTACATGTTCCAAACTTCAAATGCAACTTATTATCTGTCAGCAAGTAGTCAAAAGATCTTAATTGTTCCGTGACGTTTTTCCCAGATTTTTGTTACATACAGGACTTACGTTCGAGGACATTGATTGGAGCGGGTAGGCGCAAAGGTGGTCTATATGAGATGCGAATGAATAGGATGAAAGGAAAGCTATGATCAGTTCGGTTGACGTGTGGCATAAAAGTGTTGGGCATGCTGCGGACGATAAACTTTCACATGTTGATTTTCTCAAGGAGTTTTCTTTCAAAACAAGAAATCATTTTTGTGATTCGTGTGCTAAAGCCAAACATACAAGGTTACCTTTTCCAATTAGTATTACTAAAACCTATGGTTGTTTTGAGTTGTTACATTGTGATGTTTGGGGAA
This sequence comes from Bidens hawaiensis, assembly GCF_021521415.1. Lineage (NCBI taxonomy): Eukaryota > Viridiplantae > Streptophyta > Magnoliopsida > Asterales > Asteraceae > Bidens > Bidens hawaiensis. Next base: position 298,545 of record NW_027493544.1, read on the forward strand.
AGTATCGAACGGTTCATTATCGGGGGCATATTATTTCCTAACCATTGTAGATGATTTTAGTAGAGGGGTTTGGGTTGTAACATCACGAAAAATTTGGTCCAATTTTGACAAATAATAAATATGAGGGATCAAAAATATTCATGGTATAAATAATGGATAAAATAAGACAAAGAAATGGAAGTAGCTTATGTTAGGGAATGAAGTAAGTAGACTCCATCCCACTTGGAAAGTGGTAAAGAAAATAAAGCACTTTATAAGGAGAGAACTTTCCATAATAATGTTCTTATATGGTTAACCACTTTACCTAGTCCTAGCGGAAGGTGCGAAGCACCCAACGCACACGTGCACGGGCTCGGGCTCGGGCACGGGCACGGGATCAGGTGAAGGGCGATGGGCCCAATGTGACGCTTTGATGGCGCACTTTGCAAATTTGTATTTTTGGATGATGATACGAAATCAAAATATGGCAAGTTACCAAAAGATCAAGGACTAAAAATGGAAGATTTGAAATTTTGCATCTTCACGCATTGCGAAGAATTTGGTCTTGCATCTTCGCGCTACGCGAAGTTGCAAGTCACCGACAATCAACACGTGGCGGCACGTCACGGGACACGTGTCATCACGCGGTGACACGTGGCAAGCCTACGCGACGACTCACCAAAGTTACTGCATCTTCGCGCGTCGCGAAGATGCCTTTTTCTGCCTGTAAATAGATCGGCCATGGGGGGTGTTTCTCGTCCACTCTCACACTCCAAAACACACACATAACCTCGATAAGCGTGCCATAACCCCGATATGCTGATATCCCGATGATTATTGCCTCGAAGTGCGTACTAGAATTCTCCCAAGTTGCTCTCTCGACTTTCCTCCAAGTAGAAGTGCGGTCCAAGTAGAGCATATGCATTTCGTATAATAAGCCATACAAGGTAGGGGTTCTGCCCGGTTATTATATTATAAGGCTTGAACCCTAGTCGGGGATATAGCCCATATCTTGATTATACAATAAAGTGAGAAAATAAATTTTTATAAGTCAAGATTACAAATGAAATATTATTTCTCTTTTATATATAAAGATTTTTTATAAATATTTCTTGTTATAAAAGAAACTGAAATATACGTTACTTCATGAAGAAGAAAACATAGTTATAGATAATTAACAAAAGAAAGGACTAGAGGTCCTTATATTTTACAAAAGAGATAAATGTCAAGGTAAAGGTTATGCAATCGGACTAAAGGTCTGAAGCTAGATCATTGATCTAGTACTTATAAAACGTTATTCTCGTACTATAGGTCCGAGATAACAAGACAAATTGGTGAGAAACACTAAACAAGAAGAAAGGTGAATACGTCCAACTTGTTAAAAAACAAGTCTCTGATTGTTTGTATGGGATTAAATCCCTAAAACTTTATAAACAAAAGTAATCGTTGGCCCTCAGCTATTGTATATGTTTGTTTGGATCCTTACATATGTGGGTAGACAGTGGGCACACCGCACCACACTTGCTAATGCCTTCGCCACGTTTGGCATGACCTAAGTAATGTCCGAGAGGGGATTATCTCATGTATATTGGTAGTTGCTAAGTCCTCAATGCTGCGGTATTGTTGAGAGGTTTCAAGTAGAACTGGATGTTTATAATAGTAAATTTAACTTGGTTGTTTCCTAAGCCACGATGGGCCGGGTCATAAGATACCCGAGGGGATAACTAAGTATTAAAATATTTTGTGTCAGCGTGTTCACCAGCATGTGTTGCTGACGTATTTTTATAACTGTTTTACAGGTAATTGAGAGTAGGTGTTTGGAGATGATGGATAGCCGTTAGACAATCTGGTGGCTCAATGGACGTTTTATTATTAAAATAATGTAAATCATGATTTTATTATCCAAACACTTTTGTACAAATTAACGGGTGTTTTAAAATCCCGTCTTTCGAATATAATAATATTTTATTAAGTCTTCCGCTTTACAACCTAAAACTCTGATATATTTACAAAACAGGTACCAACTTATGAGTCACACGCCTAGGCCCTAATTCAGGGTGTGACAGGGTTGGTATCAGAGCCATCGATCTTAGCGAATTAGGTATATAACTATACCTAAGCTTTGATCATAGATAAGTTTCAAAATTTATTATATATTATTATATAGGGATAAGATAGGTTGGTATTCTTTCTTATCTTTTATTATTCTAATCCTTATAGATGTCAACATTCAAAAAGATGACGGAGTCCTTCTTTGAAGAAATGAGACAGGCGGGCTGTCCGGAACCCATCATTCCTTCCGACGGTGAAAGTGATGACTACTACACTGACTTCTTCAACCAAGACATGCCCGTCATACCAGTGGTCCCATATAGAAGTCAACCCATTCACTTCCCAAGCACAGAACAAATGCCCATCAACATACCAAGTGACCCGCCAACCCTGGGAAATCATCCTTCCGATAAAATGGAGGTTGATGAGCCAGCTAAGTCTAATCCCAAGGAGGGTACCCCAAGCTGGATGCAGATTTACTTTGACCCAAGAACCCCAGTCTACAACCCCACAGATTCTCCTCATGATTCCGTTTCAGGTCCATCAAGGAGACCCAAGATGAGAGTGATGCAACCTTCCAAAAAAGTGACCATTCAGGTTGATGTGAATGAAGGAAATGTGGAAGTTGAACCAGAAGAAGATCCCGAGGAAGAAATCTAGCCAGAAGAAAAATCAGAGGAAGAACCAGAAGAAGAATCAGAAGAAGATCCGGAAGACGATCCAGAGGAGGAAGCTCCAAAGGAAATGAGCATTGATGAAAAGAGCCATGAGGTGCAAAACCACCTAGGATGTGACTGTCCACCGAGTATGGGCTGTCAACAACCGTTGTTTCACCTGTCCCCTCATTATGATCCGCAAGATCCGTATGTCCAAGCACTTACAAATGGTTTTCCACCCTACACTAGCGTTGTTCCGACCATATCAGAACAAGCAAAGGAGATCAGGCAGTAAGGAGAGGCTGCGACATGCCATTTGAATCAAGCCCTCCGCCACCATACCCAAGGAACCACTATGACATAGTCATGATGGGATATCGAGATCCACCACCACAGTATGGGTATCCAAGTGTCGTCCCTCAATCACAAGAAGAGCATCCGGATCGGACACTCCATGAGACCGATGAGTTGCGAAAGAAGATGGCTACGGAGAGTAGCAGGAAAGAGAAGGTAGGAAAGAAGTTACTACACAAATGTAGTAAGTTAAAGAAAATGATCAAGAAATACATGAAGGATTAAGAATCACGCTCTGCTGTTGTCGTACCATCTGTTTCCCGCTCCGTTGTAGTTGCACCGTTTGTTTTCCGTTCCGTTGTAGTAGTACTGGTTGTTTCTAGAATAAGTTCGTTGTACTTGTGCTTGTATCGTTGTTTCCAATTCTATGATGGTAGAAGTTGTCATAGTTGTAATATATCTCTGTTATGTTTTAAATAAAACACCTTTGGTTATGAATCAATTTTCTTATAATTACAGAAATGTCAAAACAAAGTAATCATTCCAAAACTAAGGAAGCTTCAAATGCTAAAAGCAACCAATCAAAAACTGAGCCTGCTCAAGGAACCATGAGCAGTTGATAACCAAAATGCAAGAAATGATTAATGCCATGAATACCTTATTACCCGCCATGAAAGAAAAATCTGTCCATCAAAGTGAAAACCGACAACCCAGTAAGTCTGTCAAATCAAAATCCCATTCAAATCCTACACCTCAAAAAGAAGAAAGTGATCAAGGATCAACAAATGGTGAAGAGATCCACCAAACCTTTAAAAAGAAGTTAAGGATCGAAGGCTGTTTGTTCAAAGACTTCAAAAATTGTTGGCCAAAGGAGTTTTATGGCGAAAAAGGAGCCGTTGCAGCCATAAGATGGTTTGAAGAAATGGAATCAATCGTCATCATAAGCAAATGCAATAAGGAAGAAAAGATTCAGTACACAACGCAAATGTTTAAATGGGAAGCGTTAGAGTGGTGGAATACTCTGTTGATGACAAGAGGTGGGAGAATCATGTATTAGTTGACATGGGAAGAGTTTAAAGATATGGTTTTGCAGAAGTTTGGTCCGGTGCATGAGACAGATTTAATCCAAACCAAGTTTCTGAATCACAAAGTAGTCAGAACTAATATGAGAGACTACAATACTAAGTTTCAAGTGTATTGTAGGCTTGTGCCCCAATTGGTAACACCCGAATCGAGCAAGGTAACCTGCTACATATGGGGTTTACCGAGAGAGATACGAGACATGGTGAGGTCTCATTTGCCGCAGACAGCTGAACCCGCCATGGAGCTGGCTGGTTATCTGATGAATGGTCTGATCCGCAACAAGGAAGAGGATAAGAAGGAATATGTGACAAATGACAAGAAGGGAAAGGGAAATAACCGTTTCAAGGGAAAAGATTTGGATAGGAGGAGGGGTGGTTTTAATTCCAACTACCCGTTATGCAAGATTTGTAAAAGCCATCATCTGGGTCGATGCCGGTTTGAAATATCTACATATGCTATCTGTGGTACATGCAAAAAGCCAGGGCATGCTGCTACTAATTGTTGGAAGAACAAAATGACTTGCTTCAACTGCAAGGAGATGGGACATCCTAGCTTTGAATGTCGTAAAAAGAATGTTGTTGGTAGTGGAGGTGCTGGAGGGAGCGGCACCAGGAACGATGGGAAGCAGGGGAATGCTCGAGTCTTTGTACTCGACACTAAGAAGGCCGCAGACATACCGGAAACCATCACCGGTACGTTCTTAGTTAATAATGTTTATGCGAGAGTTTTATTTGATTCTGGTGCAAATCAAAGTTTTATAGATTATAAGTTTTGTAGTCTATTAAACGAACCTTTAAGGAAATTAAATAAAACTATAAATGTCGAGACGTCCAGTGGTGAGATAGTTAAAATTTCCGAGACCTTAGAAAATGGAAAGATCTTGTTGGCAGGCTACGTCATCCCTGTACAATTACTACCCATGACCTTAGCGGGCTTTGATATAGTTCTAGGTATGGACTGGTTATCTGACAACCATGCCCGTATCATTTGCAATAAGAAAACCATAGAACTCCAAGCCCTTGACAAGCGAACAATTCAAATCGCGGGCGACAAAGACGCTGGTCATGTTAGCATAATCTCCATGATGAAAGCTAACAAATGCTTAAACCAAGGATGTTTAGCATTTATGGCTTATGTAACGGAAGAATCAAAACCAAAGGAAATCAAAGACATACCTATAGTATTCGAATTTCCCGACGTCTTTCCTGATGAACTTCCAGGAATTCCACCCAATCGAGAAGTCGAGTTTAGAATAGACCTAATGCCTGAACAGCTCCAATAGCCAAAACTCCCTATCGTTTGGCTCCAATGGAAATGAAGGAATCGAATAAAAAACTGGATGAATTGTTAGAGAAAGGATTTATTCGTCCAAGCTCATCACCTTGGGGAGCGCCGATATTATTCGTCAAGAAGAAAGATGGTTCCATGAGAATGTGTATCGATTACAGAGCCTTGAACAAGGTAACTATTAAGAATCGATATCTGCTACCTATTCGATCAATTGCAAGGAGCGAGTTTCTTTTCGAAAATAGATTTACGTTCTGGATACCATTAGTTGAAAGTTCAAGAAGAAGATATTCCGAAAACAGCCTTTCGGACAAGGTATGGACATTATGAGTTCCCCGTAATGCCATTTGGACTCATTAATGCTCCAGCCACTTTTATGGACTTAATGAACAGAGTTTGTAAGCCTTATTTAGATAAGTTTTTAATCGTATTCATCGACGATATACTTATTTATTCTAAATCGAAAGAAGATCAAAAAGTTCATCTTAGGATCTTACTTGAGATACTCCGAAACGAGAAGTTGTATGCTAAATTTTCCAAGTGTGAGTTCTAGCTGTATGAAGTACAATTTCTTGGCCACGTTATCAATGCAAATGGAATTCAAGTGGACCCCGCAAAGATTGAAGCAATAGTTAAATGGGAGATTCCTAGATCGCCAACCGAGGTTCGAAGTTTCCTAGGTTTGGCTAGATATTATAGAAGATTCATTGAGAACTTCTCCCGTATAGCAGTTCCCTTAACTTCATTAACCCGAAAGAACGTTAAGTATGAATGGGGAACCAAACAACAAGAAGCATTTGATTTACTTAAACAAAAGCTTACAAATAAACCTATACTGCCTTGCTAGAGGGTACAGAGGATTTCGTTGTATTTAGTGACGCATCTCATTCGGGTTTGGGTTGCGTACTAATGCAAAGAAAGAAAGTAATAGCTTATGCATCTCGACAATTGAAAGTGCACGTAAAGAATTATACGACTCACGATCTAGAGCTAGGTGCCATAATTTTTTCCTTAAAGTTATGGAGGCACTATCTCTATGGAGTCAAGTTTATCATGTACACTGATCATAAGAGTTTAAAACTTATTTTTGATCAGAAAGAACTTAACATGTATCAAAGAAGATGGATGGAAACCTTAAACGATTACGACTGTGAGATCATCTATCATGAAGGAAAAGCAAATGTGGTAGCTGACGCATTGAGCCGGAAAGAACGTGAGAAACCCAAAAGAGTTTGAGCCTTGAGATTAGAGCTACAAATAGACTTAATCGAACAAATCAAGAAGGCTCAGAAGCAAGCAAACGAAGAGAATCATATCTTCGAAGAAAAGCATAACGGTACTATTGATTCTTTAGTCAAGGGAGATGACGATATACTAAGACTCGGAAATAGAATCTGGGTACCGATTGTTGGTGATTTACGTGAAAGGATCATGAATGAAGCTCATAAATCAAAATACATGATGCATCCCAGTAGTGATAAATGTATCAAAATCTTAAGCCGAACAACTGGTGGAATGGAATGAAGAGAGATATTGCTTTATATGTTGCTAAGTGTTTAACCTGTTTACAAGTCAAAGCAGAGCATCAGAAACCTTCAGGTTTGCTTTAGCAACCTGAAATTCCTGTATGGAAATGGGAGATGATAACAATGGACTTCATTACAAAACTCCCTAAAACTACCCGACAGCACAATGCCATTTGGGTAATCATCGATAGGTTAACTAAATCCGCTCATTTCTTACCTATCAATGAATCTTATTCTATGGATAGATTGGCACGGATTTACTTCTCATTTCTGGAATAGTTTCCAAAAAGCGTTAGGAACTCAGTTAAATCTTAGCACTGCTTATCATCCTTAAACTGATGGGCAGAGTGAAAGAACAATTCAAACGCTTGAGGACATGATTCGAGCTTGTGTGATCGATTTAGGCGGATGTTGGGATGATCACCTGCCTCTGATGGAATTCTTGTATAATAATAGTTATCACACAAGTATTTAGGCTGCACCATTTGAAGCTTTGTATGGACGAAAATGTAGAACACCTGTATGTTGGTCCGAAACTAGAGATAATCAACTATCTGGACCCGAGCTAGTCCAAGAAATGAATGGATAGAGTGTTACAAATCCGTGAACGACTTAAAACGGCAAGAGATCGACAAAAGAGTTATGCAGATGTCCGCCGTAAACCGTTGGAATTTCAAATAGGCGATAAGGTCTTATTAAAAGTATCCCCGTGGAAAGGAGTCGTACGATTCGACAAGAAAGGAAAGTTAAGTCCTCGCTTCGTGGGACCATTTGAAGTACTAGAACGAATTGGTACTATTGCTTATCACTTACGTTTGCCAAAAGAGATGAAAGGAATACATGATGTATTTCATGTCTCTAACTTACGTAAATGTCTGGCTGATGAAACTTTAGCCATGCCCTTGAAAGATGTCGAAATCAACGAAAATCTTAAATTTGTAGAAAAACCTCTACAAGTTGAAGATTTCCAAGTTAAGCAACTTAAACGTCGAAGGCTAAAGTTAGTCAAGATACGATGGAACTCTCGAAGAGGATCCGAGTTTACTTGGGAGCTAGAATCAGAGATGAGAAGGAAATACCCACATCTGTTTAGCGAATCTCAAGGACGAGATTCATTTTAAGGTGGGGAGGATGTAACATCACGAAAAATTTGGTCCAATTTTGAAAAATAATAAAGATGAGGGATCAAAAATATTCATGGTATAAATAATGGGTAAAATAAAACAAAGAAATGGAAGTAGCTTATGTTAGGGAATGAAGTAAGTAGACTCCATCCCACATGGAAAGTGTTAAAGAAAATAAAGCACTTTATAAGGAGGGAACTTTCCATGATAATGTTCTTATATGGCTAACCACTCTCCCTAGTCTTAGCGGAGGGTGCGACACACCCGACGCGCTCGGGCACGGGCTCGGGTGAAGGGAGATGGGCGCTTTGATGGCGCACTTTGCACGCTCGCATCACCGCTTAAGAGCCGCCTTTGTATTTTTGGATGATGAGACGAAATCAAAATATGGCAAGTTACCAAAAGATCAAGGACTAAAAATGAAAGATTTGAAATTTTGCATCTTCGCGCATCGCGAAGAATTTGGTCTTACATATTTGCGCTACGCGAAGTTGCAAGTCACCGACAATCAACACGTGGCGACACGTCACGGCACACGTGTCATCACGCGGTGACACGTGGCAGGCCGAGGTGACACGTAGCACGCCTACGTGGCGACTTACCAAAGCTACTGCATCTTCGCGCGTCGCAAAGATGCCTTTTTCTGCCTATAAATAGATCGGCCATGGGGGGTGTTACTCATCCACTCTCACACTCCAAAACACACACATAACCTCGATAAGCGTGCCATAACCCCGATATGCCGATACCCGACGATTATAGCCTCGAAGTGCGTACTAGAATTCTCCCAAGTTGCTTTCTCGACTTTCCTCCAAGTAGAAGTGCGGTCCAAGTAGAGCATAGGCATTTCGTATAATAAACCATACAAGGTAGGGGTTCTGCCCGGTTATTATATTATAAATGGCTTAGACCCTAGTCAGGAATATAGCCCATACCTTGATTGTACATTAAAGTGAGAAAATAAATTTTTATAAGTCAAGATTATAAATGTAATATTATTTCTCTTTTATATATAAAGATTTTTATAAATATTTCTTGTTATAAAAGAAACTTGAAATATACGTTACTTCATGAAAAAGAAAACATAGTTATAGATATCTAACAAAAGAAAGGACTGGATGTCCTATATTTTACAAAAGAGATAAATGTCAAGGTAAAGGTTATGCAACCGGACTAAAGGTATGAAGCTAGATCATTGATCTAATACTTATAAAACGTTATTCTCGTACTATAGGTCCGAGGTAACAAGACAAATCGGTGAGAAACACCAAACAAGAAGAAAGGTGAATACGTCCAAGTTTTTATAAAACAAGTATGTGAATGTTTGCATGGGATTAGATCCTTAAAACTTTATAAACAAAACTAATCACTTCCCTCAGGCTATTGTATACGTTTATTTGGATCCTTACATATGTGGGTAGAGGTGGGCACACCGCACCACACTTGCTAATGCCTCCGCCATGTTGGGCAGGACCTAAGTAATGTTCGAGAGGGGATTATCTCGTGTATATTGGTAGTTTCTAAGTCCTCGATGATGTGGTGTCGCTGAGAGGTTTCAAGTAGAACTGGATGTTTATAATAGTAAATTTAACTTGGTTGTTTCCTAAGCCACGATGGGCCGGGTCATAAGATACCCGAGGGAATAACTAAGTATTAAAATATTTAGTGTCAGCATGTTCACCAGCATGTGTTGCTGACGTATTTTTATAACTGTTTTACAGGTAATGGAGAGTAGGTGTTTGGAGATGATGGATAGCTGTTAGACGATCTGATGGCTCAATGGACGTTTTATTATTAAAATAATGTAAATCATGATTTTATTATCCAAACACTTTTGTACAAATTAACGAGTGTCTAAAATCCCGTCTTTCGAATATAATAATATTTTATTAAGTCTTTCGCTTTACAACCTTAAACTTTGATATATTTACAAAACATGTACCAACTTATGAGTCACACGCCTAGGCCCTAATTCGGGGTGTGACATGGGTATTTCTACTCAAACACAAATACGAAGTAGGAGATTGCTTGATTTATTTTCATAAGTGGGTAATGACACAATTCGAGAAGAACATATAGAAAATTAGATGTGATAATGGTGGGGAGTTCATGTCCAATCGGATGATTAATTTTTACACGATCAAGGGATTATACTTGAGACCACGTGTCCACACACCCCTCAACAAAATGGGTTTGTGGAACGCAAGCATCGACATCTCCTAGAGATTGCTCGAGCACTCAAATTTGAGGATATCCTTCCAACAAATTTTGGGGAGAGTGTGTGCTAACGGCTACCTACATCATAAATCGTCTACCATCCACGGTTATCAAACAAAAAACTCCCTATGAAATTTTGTATGACCAAAGACCCGATTACAATCTCATGAAAGTCTTTGGGTGTTTGGCCTATTATAGAAGTACTACAACAAATGGAGACAAATTTGAAATGAGGGGGAGGCCGGGAGTCTTCCAGGTTATCCAAGTGGCACAAATGGTTATAAGATTTTTGATATAAAAAATAAAAGAATAATTACTTCAAGGGATGTTAAGTTTTTTGAGGATATATTTCCTTTCAAAACTAATATTAGCATTGAACCCCTGTTAGAATTAACGGACAGATCCAATGGGGCTGAATTTTTTGATGAACCCAACTTTTCCTTCCCTATTTTGGATCAAACCCCACTACCAAATGTTGGATCAACTGGGCTGAACACTAGTAATGATCAACCCTCGTTTGATGTACAAGGAAGTTCTTTTCATGATGAGGGGTTTGAAAGCATGATCCCAAATGAAAATGAAGGCCCAATTCCAAATGACGGAACAGTAACCCAAAATAATATTGAATTTGAAGAACAAGTGGAGGTTGTTGTGAATGAACCGATTAGAGAAAAGAGAACCAGATTTCGACCCAAACATTTGGATGATTATGTAACAAAGCTTCCCCCATCTATTGACCATACATTGCCCACAGAAAATCTAGATTCCTCAACGGTACATTCCTTGGCTATTTATGTTTCTTATGATAAATTTTTAGAATCTCACAAATTTTTTTAGCGGCCGTCTCGTCTAATGATGAGCCAAAGTTCTTTAGCCAGGCTGTAAAGAATGAGAAATGGGTTGAAGCTATGAAGAAAGAAATCAATGCCCTTGAAGAAAATGGAACTTGGTCTCTTGAAGAGCTTCCAAAGGGGAAACGCGCCATCGACTCGAATTGGGTTTACAAGATAAAATATAAACCAAGTGGGGAGGTTGAACGCGACAAAGCACAACTCGTTGCAAAAGGGTTCACGCAAATGGAGGGCATTGATTTCCATAACACCTTGGCTCCTGTCGCTAAACTCGTTACCATTAGAACTCTTCTTACGGTAGCAGTAAAAAGGGGACGGTCCATTCAACAACTTGATGTCAATAATGCTTTCCTTCATGGAAACTTAGAAGAAGAGGTATACATGAAGATTCCCCAAGGCTTTTCCAAAGAAAACGAAACAAGGGTGTGTAGGTTGAAGAAGTCAATTTATGGTTTAAAACAAGCCTCCTAAAATTGGTATCAACGGTTCACCACTGCCCTTATCAATGTTGGTTTCAAACAATTGAAAGTGGATCACTCACTCTTTATACATAAAGAAGGTAACAATTTTGTTGCAGCTCTTATATATGTTGATTATGTCATCACCACTGGTAATAATCTAAACAAAATAAAGCACACCAAAACATACCTAGACGAAGAATTTAGCATTAAAGATCTTGGATCACTCAAGTATTTTTTGGGAATTGAGGTTGCTAGAACCAAAGATGGGCTCGTGCTAAGCCAAAGAAAATATACTCTTGATATTTTAGAAGATTGTGGCATGCTTGGTTGTAGGCCAAGTTCTTTTCCAATTGAACAAAACTTGAAGTTAGGCAAAAATGATGAAGAACCTCGTGTTGACACCTATAAGAATCGCAGATTAATAGGGAGACTTCTTTACCTTCAAGCTACAAGACCTGACATTGCCTACTCTGTCAATATTTTGAGCCAGTTTGTTGGTGACCCACGGCAAACACACATGGATGCTGTTACTCGTGTGTTGAGATATATCAAAACTACCCCTGAGCAAGGAATCTTTCTTCACAAGAAGGTGGAATGAGTCTTCTCGCGTATTGTGACTCAGACTGGCTTGGTTGTCCTTTTACTAGACTATTAAGGACCGGTTACTTACTTCTATTAGGAGGAGCACCAATCTCTTGGAAATCAAAGAAACACTCGGTAGTCTCTCGCTCATCGGCTGAAGCTGAGTATCGGGCCATGGCAAGTACAGTGAGCGAAATTTTATGGATGAGATGGCTAATGAAAGAACTTGAAGTTCCGCCAGATGGCGCAACACCTCTCTTTTGTGACAATCTTGCAGCACATCATATTGCCCATAACCCGGTCTTTCATGAGCGAACCAAGCATGTTGAGATGGATTGTTATTTTGTTAGGAGAGGGTAGAGTCAAAAGAAGTACGGCCCGTTCACATTGATACGAAGTTGCAAATTGCTGATCTTCTAACCAAACAACTTGGCACGTTACAATTTCACAAACTTCTTAGACAAGTTGAGCATTTGTGATCTTCATGCTCCAACTTGAGGGGGAGTATTGGATTCATATATTGAGTCAGAATCTTATTCCTTATTATCTCATTATTATGGTAGTTTGTTACCATAATTCTTTTATAAGAAAATTGTAATACTGTGAATGATTCTATCAAAAAAAGAATTATTACTGAAAGTGAATTTTCTCAGATTAAACCCAATTACATATTTAAATTTTTTTAAGTTAAAAACGTAACTAATGTATACAACTAATTAATGTTTACGTATATAAAGCCTAAGCATGGGATGAAATTTTAAATACTTACGTTTAACACTTATAATAATTATATAAAAGGTACCATCATCAGATATATAGCTAACACAGCCAGGTTTTGGCCCCGATCAGGCCTGCTTCAGGTCGTGGAGGTGGTTTCGGTCTCTCGGGTTTCTTAACAGCTAAATTGATGGAAATCGACAAATCCAACTGCTAGGGCTTGGGAATACACATAAAATAAAAATTAATCTCACTCTCCAAACTCAAAGAAGTTTCAAGGACTCTTATTCTTTATAAGGCTAAATGTTATGAAAGGAAAAAAAAATGTCATCCTTGCCATTTAGGCTTGATGGCAAGGGCTACACCGCGCTGACCATATCATCGACGACGCCATCCATGGCTACCGCCATTCTGTCCACGGCGTTTTCCATCTTGGTTTTTGTGCAATTTTGGTCCCCTCCTCCGTTTCTAGCCGCTATACAGTGGTTGTATTTTAAAAAAAAAAACTTAATAATTATTTTAAACCATTATATAAACAAACACAATTTATACCTCACACCACACTTGTTTTACTTTCCAAACCATACAAAAAACTCGTTGAAGAGGTATGTACCCGCCTCAACACCGAGCGAGGCGGGTCAACCCACAAGATATAGACAAGCGGCTTGAAATTAAGACATTATGAAGGCACAAAGCCAAAACCTATGCGCATGGCGCATATCACATATGCTCATGCATCACATATGCTCAGGCATCGCATATGCTCACGCGTATCACATCTGCGCGTGACGTATCCGCGCGTGACGCATATCACATCTGCGCGTGGCGCATCCGCGCGTGGCGCATATCATATCTGCGCATAAAACATCTGCGCGTGAGAATAAAGAGTAGACCTCGCGCATCCTCAGGATAGGCGCATATCACACATGCACATAATCAACCTCGTCCTTATCCAAATCAGGATTAGGGCAACCTTGATTGTGCACGTCAGACAACCTTCCAGAAGGTATCTTTTAAGGAATAAGAATATGCTGATGTTGACAGCTGCCAATGAAAGGTGGACAACTTAGCAAAACCCATGTGCTACCACGTGATTGCACATGGGTCAGAGAATAATCAATGAAAAAGCACCAGGTGTCCCAAGGACACGTGGCGTAAAGCAATTGGAGGAGGCCAAAAAGGCCCTAATTGGGTCTGAGCCCAATCATTGGAAACCCTAGCACTATAAATACCACATCAACTCCATAAGGAGAGGTATAACCTATTACACAGTATTCAGCTATATTAAGCAATACACTCCAATTTCCTTACTCTCAAATTATTATCTTCTCCTACAAATTCTTATTCTCACACCGGAGGGTTACCCCAAAGAGGACCCCTCTGTCCCTTTCGGAGGGGTAAGTTTACGGTGCTGTTCATTTTGTAGGTGGAAGAATCCAGATTCCAGAGAACCATCGGTGAAATAGCATAATCACACCCGAGGAAAGTTGATCGTCTACCAGTGAGTCGATCCACGTTTCTTCATTGGCGCCATCCACATTACAACGGCAACAAAATCTCATCAGTTCTCTAAGAAAAAAAATTTTCACCATGGTTTCTGGTGTTCGTAACAGCGATCAAGTTCTGGAGGATATTGAGCGTGAGGATGTTAATGAGGGACAGCAGTTTCTGAGGGTGCCGCGTGATTCTACGCGCACCACCAGTAACCATCCCTTCATCACAACTCCTCATGGCCAGACTGAAACTCCTCCAGACGATCTCACGTTCCAAAATCTTACCGGCGCGAAACAAAAAGGACCAATGGGTCCAGAAGATGAAACCAATGACCCTAAAGAATGGCTCATAAACGAGCAACGACGTCTAATGGACAAGTACAATGAGATGGTCAAACACAAAAGGTTAGCCGACTTAACACAAAGGCTAGCGTTTGACAAGCAAACCATTCAAGGAACAAAAAGGGCGCGCGCACCGGAAGAGGGTCACTCTGTTCACACTGAACACGCTGAGTTTAGTGATGAAGAAGTGCACAGCATGAGGAAGACGCGAGATACTCATGCAGGAGGCTCACAGCTCCGCGCGCACGTGAATATGGCGCCTGGAGCCAAAGCCGATCTGGATCTGTACACACCATACAGCCCACCAGTGAGAGGGCAAGTGGACGTAACCACACCGTACAGGCCAGCCATCTTGGTGAAACATTCAAAATTCACTGAGCGCATAGCGAAGGCTCCCATTCAGCACAAAACCAAGATGCCAACTGGTTTGGGCAAATATGACGGCACAACAGATCCAGACGATTTCTTACAAGGTTTTTACAACACCGGAAACCTAGAAAGCTGGACGATGCCAACATGGTGTCACATGTTTGCTCGCTGCCTCACGGGCGCGGCGCGTGTCTGGTTCGAAAGCTTGCCTACTGGGCAAATCGATGGGTTCGAGGAACTATTGGAAAAGTTCCAAGCTCACTTCGTACAACAGCGCAGACACACGCGCGACCCTGATGACATCATGCACTGCGTGCGCAGGAATGATGAAACGATTGAAGACTACATAACTCGTTTCAATCAGGAGTCTCTGGCAATCGGAGGTTTCACTGAGCAACTTTTGCGCGTGGCCTTTATACAAGGCGCGCGCAGTGATCAACTCCGCCGAGCTCTCGTAAGCAGAGATGGCATGCCGACCACTTGGGCCAAGCTAATGGAAGCATCGCGAGTCTTCGCGAGAAATGAAAAACAAATTGCCCAAGATAGAGCGAGAGAAAGAGGGCATCAAGCAGAGGCACCGCGCAGCAGCGAAAGAAGGAGCAAACAGAACACTGTATGGTCCAGGTTGCAACCAACCAGTTTTTCTCCCGCAGAAAAGCAGGCGTAACCAAGCTCACCTCAGCCCCAAAAAGACATTCATAATCGCGGAGAAGGTGATAAGAGGGAAGGCGGCAGAGATCCTAACAGACCTCTGCCAAGAATATGGACTCCCCTCACTAAAACGCCTTCACAAGTGTTAATCACTGAGAATGTCCAGTTCAAAAGCCCCAAGCCACTACACTACAAGGGACCATCAAACAGTGGCAAGTACTGTGAGTTTCACAAGTCCACAAGACACAACACTGATGCATGCCATCACTTGAAGGATGCAATTGAAAAAGATGTGAAATCAGGCAAGCTGGCTCACCTGGTGAAAAACCCAAGACCAGAAAATGAACAACCAGAAGGAGCCTCTGCCAACAAAAAGTTCAAAAGAATCTGTGTAGCCGAGGGAGGAAAGCAAGGGCAAACATCAAGAAAGAAAAGCGCGCAAATCCAAGGAGATTGGCGCGAGCAACAAGTAATCTTCCCAAGAATCAGGGGAGGCCCTTCTATCAGCAGTCCTCTTATCATCACTACACACATTGCTCATTATGAAGTGTCAAAAGTCCTGGTGAACACTGGCAGCGAATCAGACATCATGTATGAGCAATGTTTCAGAAAGCTGGATCCAGCAGACCAAGCAAGGCTTGAAATTGTGAATGCACCAATCTCTGGTGTTTCAAATGAAATCATTCATCCCCTAGGTCAAATACAATTTGAACTAACTATGGGGGATGAGAAACACAAGCGAGCCGAAGTTGTCAACTTCTTGGTCTTGCCCACCACTTCTTGCCACAATATGATCTTGGGTAGATGAACGATTGCCCAATTTAACGCCATACCGTCGCCAGCGCACGGCGCGTTGGGGTTCCCAACACCAACAGGTGTAACTTTTGTATACCGAGATCATTTGTGTGCAGTGACAAGTACTCCGCGAGAAGGGAGAATGAAACTTCCAATGGCAGACAACGCGCCAGAGGAATGGATTCTCAACCCAAAATTCCCAGAGCAAACAATCACAATTGGCGCTACGATATAAGACGACACGAGGTTGAGAATGAAAAGATTGCTCACAGCATATATGTCGGTCTTCGCGTGGCAACATTCCGATATGACTGGGGTTCCGCGAGACCTGGCGCAACATTCTCTCAACACGTTCAAGTCTGTAGAGCCAATTGCTCAAAAGAAGAGAGTCATGGGGGATGAGAAGGCGAGGGCCATGAATGCGCAAGTTGAGGATCTATTGCGCGCAAACATCATCCGCCCGATACGATACCAGACATGGGTAGCCAATCCTGTGATGGTAAAGAAAAGTAACGGGTCGTGGAGGATGTGCATTGACTTCAAGGACCTCAACAAAGCGTGCCCAAAAGATTGTTACCCCCTCCCAAACATCGATGCAAAAGTGGACTCCGTGGCGCCATTCAAGCTCAAATGTTTCCTGGATGCCTACAAGGGCTATCACCAGATTCAAATGGCACCACAAGACGAAAACAAGACTGCCTTCAGAACCGACACGGGTGTTTTTTGTTACACGAAAATGCCCTTTGGTTTGAAGAATGCGGGAGCCACCTACTAAAGACTTATGGATGCCGTTTTCAGCGAGCAAATTGGAAGAAACCTAGAAGTCTACGTGGATGATTTGGTGATCAAAAGCAGGGAGGAAAAACAAATGCTCAAAGACATCGAAGAAACCCTTGGGCGCCTAAAGGAAGTTAACATGAAGCTCAATCCGAGCAAATGCACTTTCGGCGTACAAGAGGGAAAATTTCTAGGTGTAATGGTCACCAAGGATGGTTTCAAGGTGAACCCAGAAAAGGTGGAGGCCAACCTTGACATGCCCTCGCCATCCACCATGAAAGAAGTCCAAAAGTTGAATGGGAGATTGGTATCAATCAACAGGTTCCTAGCGAACCATGCAAGCAAATCTACCCCATTCGTTAATACATTGAAAAACTGCCTAAAGAAAAGCCAATTCAAGTGGACTCCTGAGGCCGAGCAAGCTTTCAGTGAGATAAAAGAATGTTTGATAAATCTGCCCGCGCTCACAGCTCCACTTCCAGGTGAAACTTTGACATTGTACCTATCAGCAGGAGAGCGCGCCATCGGCGCAGTATTGTTGGTGGATCGCAAGGGAATCCAAACGCCAATATACTATGTGAGTCGGGTGCTGACAGATCCTGAGACGCGCTACTCCATCATGGAAAAGTTAGTTTTGTCACTAACACACGCGTCGCGCAAGCTTCATAGATATTTCAATGGTCATCCCATTGAAGTTCTGACTGGTTACAACATCCAGCAAGTCTTGCGGCGTCCCGCGCTCTCAGGAAGGCTGACAAAATGGGCGCTGGAATTAGGAGAACACACGATCGCCTATAAGCCCCGTCCAACAATAAAGGGACAAGTCTTAGCTGATTTCATCGCAGAAATCCCCGAAGGAAAAATTGAAGAGGCTCAGCGCGAGGTAGACCCTCCGCGAGCCAATGATGAAGAAAATGTTTGGAGATTGTTCACTGACGGAGCTTCAAACAACGAAGGGTCCGGCGCAGGTCTCAAACTGGTGGATCCAGAGAATCATGAATATACTTACGCCATCAGGTTGGACTTCAAGAGCACCAACAATGAAGCTGAGTATGAAGCCCTGCTGGCTGGCCTGCGCATCGCGCACAAATTCGGAGTTAAAAAGCTAGAGGCCCATGTTGATTCATACTTGGTAGCAGCACAGGTCAATGGCCTTTATGATGCCAAGGAGAACACCATGCCTCTGTATCTAGAGCAGGCGAAAAAGCTCATCGAGCAATTTGACTGCTTCAGAATCATTCATATTCCGCGCAGTGAAAACAAATCTGCCGACGCGCTAAGTAAGATGGCATCAACCAGCTTCGATCACTTTGGCAAAGATGTTAGGGTAGAAGTAATGAGCAACCCGTCGGTGGTAGCGAAATCTGTCCTTGTAACTCATACAACCCCTTCATCATGGATAACTCCAATAATGGAATTCTTGAAGGAGGGAAAGGTACCGGAAAATCACGCACAGGCGAGGAAGATAAGACACAAGTCGCAGAACTATGAACTGCTTGATGGTACATTATATCGACGCTCTTATCTTGGACCGCTCATGAAATGCATAGATGCTGAGGAAGCAAGCTATGTGATCCGAGAGATACACGAAGGAATCTGTGGAATACATGATGGCCCGCGCATGGTGGTTGCCAAGGCAATGAGCGCAGGTTACTACTGGCCAGGCATGTACTTGGACGCTTTAAAAGAGATCCAAAAATGCAAAGCGTGTCAGAGCTATGCGCCAAACACCATGCGGCCAAAGAACAACTTGATTCCGGTGACCTCCGCATGGCCTTTCCACAAATGGGCCATCGATATTTTGGGCCTTCTACCGCAAGCGCAAGGGCGAGTAAAATTTTTGGTAGTGGCAGTAGACTATTTCACAAAATGGGTTGAAGCCAAGCCACTAGCAAAAATCACAGCCGAAGCGATGAAGCAGTTTATCTGGAGCCACATCATATGCCGTTTTGGCTTGCCCATGGAAATTGTGAGCGATAATGGCAAACAGTTCACTGACAGGAAGATATCCAGCTGTCTCAAAGAATTGCGCATCAACCAAATCTTCACTTCGGTATGCCAACCTCAGGGGAATGGCCAAGTGGAGCGCGCGAATCAAAGCTTGCTAAATGGGCTGAAGAAAAGGTTGGATGGAGAATCCCATTCTTGGGTCGAAGAGCTACCTAATGTCCTGTGGGCGCACAAGACATTAAGCAAAACCAGCAATGGCGAATCCCCGTTCAGCCTAACCTATGGAACGGAGGCTATGATTCCAGCAGAAATTGGATGCCCATCCCATAGAGTGCTCATGATGAACAAGATTGATAACGAGCGCGAAAGGAGGTTGGATCTCAACTTGCTTGAAGGGCGCAGAGAGGCAGCTATCATCAGTGAAGCCAAATACAAGAAAAAACTGGAAAAATATTACAATCAGCGCGTGAAAGAATGCCACTTCAAGAAGAATGATTTTGTCCTTCGAAACAATGAAGCTAGCCGCGTGATTCCCCCGGGAAAGATGTCCCCCAATTGGGAGGGACCTTATCAAGTCTCGGAAGAATTGGGAAAAGGCGCATACGCTTTAAAAGATTTGAATGGAAAGAAGATCCCGCGCGCATGGAACGCGGCACAGCTTAGAAAATGTTTCATGTAAAAATTGTCAAATTTGTAATCATGGCTCTTCAAGCCATTATGAATAATGATACGCGCTATCTTCTCTTAATGTGGATTCTATTACCTTTTGCATACATGTTTCACACTTCCCTTTATTAATTTTGAGCAATATGACAACATTGTATTGACATCAAAACAAAAATAAAACGAAGTAAAACATACATGCGCGAGCTTCAAGCTCAAACGCGTTAACGAGTCTTAACTCTAAAACGTCAGGGCCTTAGCCCAATAATATGAGCCTTAGCTCAGGGCCTTAGCCCAACAATGTGAGCCTTAGCTCAAATCACTCACAACATCCATCCTACATGCTGCGCAGCCTGACCATAAAAATACCTAAGCACAACTAAGGCAAAGCAAATGCCAAAACATAGTTGTTAAGGTCTCAGGTCGAGGTCGCGCATGAAATTGTAATGGATATCTGAGTAACACATACTGACACGTAAAGGCTAAAAAACTCATAATTCCCTATAATAAATGCGCGATAACGTCGCGCAAAAGAGGAATAATGAAACGCCAAGGCACGTGTCAACATAATCAAGATATGGCAAAATCACTTACAATATGACAAGGATTAAGTATAATAATTTCCTTACAACCTTGTTCTTATTTCAACGTGCAAGCATATCTTATATTCAACAAGCAAACATGCAACATAAAGAGATGAATGGGGAATGCGCAAGATGCGAATAAGGGAAAAACAAAATTTCATTCCAAAGCATTGAAATTTACAAGTTTACAAGATGATGAGATACAAACTACAAATAAAAAAAAAATAAAAACATGAAGGGCTTCTCAATTCTCCACGTCGACGTCAGCCTCTTCATCGTCCTCATCATCGCCCTCAGCATCTGGCGCAGCCCGCTCCTCGTCATCTCCAAACTGACCATAGTCAAGTTGTTCGTCCTGAATGGAGTCGCTTTCTATCACAATAGTGTCAGGAGCGGGTCCTTTGGCCACGCCAGAGCCGCTAGCGGGGGCAGCGTTTCCCGCGCCATCATCGCCGCCACCAGCCCCTTCGCATTCGTCAAGTAATTTCTTTAGCGCGCCGAGATCGGGCTGGTCAGCAAGCGCAGATATCTGCAAATCATAAGGAAAAATATGAGTACAAAAAGACTTGGAAAATAAGTCAAGGTAATCTCATTAAAGTTAAAATACCTGCGCAAGGATAGGAATGGGAGTATTCAAATACTTCTCCCCCATCTCGGCCATGTCCGCGCAGGCAACGTCGAGCTGATAAGGGGTAGTCGGATGGGTTCTTCTTCAGCATGCTATATTCACAGCCATCCTTAAACCTTTCAGCTCGACCCACCAAGCGCGCGGCAGCGTTGCAATCCATCACAAGGGCCTGAAACTCGTCTGAGTATTTCATCGCGTAAGCGCAACGAGTCATACCCTGTGAGATTAGCCATTGGCGATCCTGCGCGAGGGAAGAAACAAACGTCTCAAGAGCAGGAATCTGAGAGTTTAACAACTCAACAGTTTCCTTAGTCTGTTTCAGCTCCTCTTTGTCGGACGCTGCTGCCGCCAAGGCTTCTTCCTTTTCCGCTCGCGCAGCATCAAGTGCTTCCTGGCTAGACGCTGCCTTCGCCAAGGCTTCATCTTTCTCTGCCCGCAGCGGCCGCAAGCTCCTTCTTCAGGCGCGCAACCTCACTCTCCAATGATGATTTGTCAGTTATAGACTGGACAAGAGCTTGGTCACGCGCCTCCGCGTCTAGCTCCAAGTCGCGCACTCTACGCGCGTACTTGGCCGCGTCCGCCTCGGCCGCCTGTAGCTTCTCCCGCGCAGCCTGTAGCTCATGCCCGCGCTTCACGAAGGCGGTGTTAGCACTTGCTCTGTTCTCGCTGAGCTCTGCTTGGAGTTTCTCAGCTCTCTCTCGAGCATCAGAAAGATTCCAAGCAGACACTTTAGCCTCTTGCTTGGCTTCCGCAAGAGCATCACGTACCTTTATGTAATCATAGCGAAGCTCTTGGGAGGCAGCAAAGAAAGCCGACCCAGAAAACAGATGATCGTTGAGCAAGTCCTCGCGAGCGCGGTCCTCCTGAAACCTCCTTTCAGCTGGAGGCACAGAATGAGCCCAGAAGTCCTCACACACACCCATGGACTGAAATGAGCTGTCCTCAGTAATATTCCATCTCGGGCGGTAAATGTGATCGGCTTCCTGCAAACACAAAGTAATGATCTAAGTCATCAAAACACTAGTATGGAAGTCCGCGCAACGGAGCAAAAACGAACCTATACATGCGGGGATGAAGCAGAAAAGTCAGCGCCAGCCCCACGAGAAGACTGCGCCGCGAAATCTCGTGGCGCTGCAGGGCTGGCGCGGCCGCTGTCGGAGCCTTCAACTTGAACCTCATCCTCCTCTGAAACAGGCCTTTTCTCCTGCGACCTAGAAAAACCAAAATCGGTCTCGCGAGGAGGGCTGCGCGCAGGAGGAGGTGAGGGGGGTCTCGACGCCGCCAGGTCGGCGCGTAAAACGGCCTCCTGCTCCTTAGTAATCCCGATGAGGGGAGATTCAGCGCTTGCAGGAGCAGGAGCAGAACCAACGGCGCTGGCACCGGCGCCAGCAGTGCCGCCAGCAGCTTGTACGCCAGCTATGACTCCTACAAAAAATCAACAAAGAGAAATGGTTCATGACTTGATCTAAAAAGAGAAGTCAGAAAATAAAAGTGCAATACATACCTTGGCGCACCGCCGTTCGCGAGTTAAACATCGCCATGAAGTCCATTCTCCCCTTTTTTGAGGGTAAAACAGGGGACTTCGAAGCGACCTCCGGCGCAGCCTCGGCACCTTGTTGCGCCTGAGGTTGATCCACCAACGTCGCCGGCTCTACAAGCATTTGAGTGAGCAAAGATTCATTAGTAATTCTATCAGAATCGCGCTCATAGAACCATAAAGGATAAGCAAAGTATACCTGTCGAAGAGGAAACAACAGGCGCAACGCCGCTTCCCTTTTCCGCCACGCGAAGGGAGGAGGTAGCGGCACCATACCTCGTGTGGACAGGAGGTCTGCCCACATTTTGAGGCAGGGAAGACAAGAAAAACTTGGAGGTAAACTCCTAGGTTTTCTCAAGTCCCTTCGCCTGAGTAGGAGGATCCTGAACAACAGGGGCATCATCTTTCTTCTGTTTCTTACTGGCCCCTGCGCCAGTTTTCCCTTTAGCCTTACGCTTTAGTTGGGGCACCTCAGCCTCCTCCTCCTCCTCCTCCTCTTCCGCGAGCTCCAGCTCGTAGTTTTCGAGCGCATCTACAATACACGCAACAGAAAGGTTAGCCAAATCTGGTATTATAAAGGCATAAGCATAAGTACAAAGACTTACCAGGCGCGTCGCTGTCAAAGCGAAATCCCAGATCAACAGGGATGAACATGTCATCGAAGCGATCGGGGAAGCCAACCTCCCCAGCGCCCAGCGCGACGGAGCCACCCTCCATATGCTCATCATAGGCGGCGTGGACATACTCCTTGCTGACTGCACAAAACAAGTCAAATGATATCAGCAAAACGAATTATATTCGCGCAGAAGTAATGCAATGAGATTAACTTACACAAGCCGTCAACTTGGATAACGGGCTCAGTCGCGCTGTCGGCCCACCTCCTGCTCATACCAACCCCCACCAGCGCCTCCTCGCAAATGTTCTTGGCGGGGGATGGTTCGGCAGTCAACTTTTTAACCCAGGCGCTAGTTGGGTTCTTGAAGACACCCACATCCGCAGGCGCAGAAGAGATCGCGCGCATGGTCATGCGGATGGGGATCACACCAGCCCTGATATAGAAAAATCTCTCAGACCAGTCATGAAGGCTCTTGAATGAAACAGTGCAGCACTTGACCTTCTGACTGCGAGGAATAAATGAGAACCAAGAATCTTGGATCTTGGGCTTATAAAAAAATTGAAAGCGACGAGGGGTGGGCTCCTCGCGCTGAGATTTGCACATGAACTCAAAATGAGTCATGCGCACGAGTCCAAACGGATGGACTTGTAAATCCTATAAAACCTAAGCAGCGCACCCACAAACCTTGTCATCGGGAGACGAAGGTTGCAG
Source organism: Bidens hawaiensis (assembly GCF_021521415.1). NCBI lineage: Eukaryota > Viridiplantae > Streptophyta > Magnoliopsida > Asterales > Asteraceae > Bidens > Bidens hawaiensis. The sequence continues at coordinate 322,490 of NW_027493544.1, forward strand.
TGGGTCAAAAAATGGCAATAAAGGGATATATAGCCGGTGGGCGGGTCCGCCGCCGTTTGCCCGGCCGCTGGCAGCATGCAGCCATACTCAAGGAGAAAACCCTGAGAGGCGATAAGGCTGTCAAAATCGGACTGCCTCAGTTTACGGGGGATCTCATCCCACTTCTTCACTGCCTTGGTCTTCCCTACCTCCTCCGATGAGGCCTCAGCAGCCCTCTTCCCCTTGCCGGTCTTCTTCAACATAGACATTACTAACGATTTTACACGACGATTGCTGGGGGAGATTGTGTTGACTGGGCTATCAGACATACAACAGAGTCAGGCACAAGTTGTTTCTGAAGAACGGAAATCTGAAAGATAGGCACTTAATCGGAATAAAGAAAAGCTCTGAATAAACAACAAGGAAGATGAAGTATAAAAAACTCAAAGGGCTTGCTTTTATAGGCCCAGGAGAGAGAAAAATTGGTACTGATCGGACTTCACGCGCCCCAACTCGCAGGTGTAAGCCAACGCGAGCGCGACACGTGTCCCTGACACTGTGTGAGGGGACACGAAAAGAAACGATACAGGTGCTGCCAGAGTTCACGCGCCACCACTCGCAGGTACGGACCAACGCGAGCGCGACACGTGTTCCTGACACTATGTGAGGGGACATGAAAGGCAACTATAGCACCTCGAGCACACGAAAAGTCTGACACGTCTCCATCACTGACGCATGTCAGCAACAACCAACCACGTACAGGGACGATTCGTTTTCAACCAAAATGATAGAATTTCGCGCACCGATGAGTAATAAGAAGAAAAGACAAACCCTATTAAAAGAGCAAACTATTAAGTCTAATATCTATCTTACCTCGCTCGCGCGAGACAAGACACACATTAGACTGGGGGGGCTTGAAGAGGTATGTACCCGCCTCAACACCGAGCGAGGCGGGTCAACCCACAAGATATAGACAAGCGGCTGAAATCAAGACATTATGAAGGCACAAAGCCAAAACCTATGCGCATGGCGCATATCACATATGCTCATGCATCACATATGCTCAGGCATCACATATGCTCACGCGTATCACATCTGCGCGTGACGTATCCGCGCGTGACGCATATCACATCTGCGCGTGGTGCATCCGCGCGTGGCGCATATCATATCTGCGCATAAAACATCTGCGCGTGAGAATAAAGAGTAGACCTCGCGCATCCTCAGGATAGGCGCATATCACACATGCACATAATCAACCTCGTCCTTATCCAAATCAGGATTAGGGCAACCTTGATTGTGCACGTCAGACAACCTTCCAGAAGGTGTCTTTTAAGGAATAAGAATATGCTGATGTTGACAGCTGCCAATGAAAGGTGGACAACTCAGCAAAACCCATGTGCTACCACGTGATTGCACATGGGTCAGAGAATAATCAATGAAAAAGCACCAGGTGTCCCAAGGACACGTGGCGCAAAGCAATTGGAGGAGGCCAAAAAGGCCCTAATTGGGTCTGAGCCCAATCATTGGAAACCCTAGCACTATAAATACCACATCAACTCCACAAGGAGAGGTATAACCTATTACACAGTATTCAGCTATATTAAGCAATACACTCCAATTTCCTTACTCTCAGATTATTATCTTCTCCTACAAATTCTTATTCTCACACCGGAGGGTTACCCCAAAGAGGACCCCTCTGTCCCTTTCGGAGGGGTAAGTTTACGGTGCTGTTCATTTTGTAGGTGGAAGAATCCAGATTCCAGAGAACCATCGGTGAAATAGCATAATCACACCCGAGGAAAGTTGATCGTCTACCAGTGAGTCGATCCACGTTTCTTCACTCGTCTTCTTAAAAAAAATCTCACAATGCTACCGAACCAACGCCCAACCTTCAACACGTGGGACTCGATGAACCCGTTATGGAGAAGCATGACACCGGGTGATCCAAATAACCCGTATTTTTTGAACCAACGCACATAAGAGATGGTGTATCGGCCAATAATGTAATAAACCCCACCTCTACAGTTACCATAAGAACCCGTTTTTTAAATCGAATCCTATTATTTCTCTGCTAACCGGTACAATTTAACACCATGTATGCATAAGTTGGTAACAACTTAAACATGAGTGACATCACTGTGAAAAAGACTTAAAATAAATAATGATGAAGCAAGAAGAAATTATTAGTTTCATCAAGAATTTTGTGTACCTTAAATTGGAGTCAGTCCTTCAAAATTATGAAAATACATAAGACCAAATCTTAAAGTGATGTTAATCATGACCAGCAAAGTCAACTAAACATAGTTATGCAAATGAGTGGATAACTGAAATTGGCATCAACAATATTTATATTTATCCAGCGAACGACCTGATTCCATTGTGCGTCACATACTCAACTATTAGCGAGAAATATTACTTTTCAAAAGTAAACTCAAAATATTATAATTAGCTAATCTTTAAAATAATTTAGTTTTAAAGTTACACTACGAAACACCAAACAGTTATTGTCTAAACACTAATAGGTATTTATTTAAGTATTTTATTAGACACTAATAGGTATTTATTTAAGTATTTTATGTGTGTTCTCTTTTACGGAGTACAGTGATACTCTTTTAATATTATAATTTTTTTTGGTCTGGCTAATTGAAATGGTTTTTTAAAAGTTCAAAAAAGTAATTAGCTGATGTAAATAGTTTATTAAACACCTTAGACCGAGTGTAGTGTTAACAGCCAAGGCATCACCCCATGCCGGAACAACAACCTAAGTTTCATTGTGCCTCCCCTCTTTGCTTCTAGCGTTATTGTGCTCGCGCCCAGCCATTCGTGCCCCCTTGTGTGTGGTGTTTACGGCAAATTCACGCCCCCACAACGCCACCGCCACTAACACCGACCGAAGCCACTTGTTTGGCGCCCTCCTCCTTTTCTCTATTACCCTTGTTAGCCTGAGCATTACCCGTTGAAAATTTAAAGGTTTTAAAAAAGGTTTCTCGAAATCTATTACCCTTGTTAGCCTGAGCATTACCCGTTGAAAATTTAAAGGTTTTAAAAAAGGTTTCTCTTTCGATTTTGAAGGTGGCTATTTAAAAAACGAAAAAATTTTAATACTTCTGATTTTTAATGTCCCTATCAAACGTGAAATTAATCTACATCCGTCTAACCGGCCCTCTATCTTGAACATTAAGTGAAATATATAAACTCAAGTATGTTAATTTAAAGTAGAGAGATAATATTTTAATAGACACGGAATAATAAAAAAGACATGAGTTATACCAAATGATCATTTGAGCTCTGGTTAATGAGTTTCTAAGCTATTATTTACTCACCAAATTACATGTCGACTTAAAGATGCCACAATTTAAAGTTTGATTGAATCAGGATTGATATTTTTTTATAACGATGAATATGTGAGTCGTATTAAGGTTCACCTAGCCAACTCAACAGCCCGTAATTCTTCAACATGTCAGTTTACAACACGAGATAGTTGACAACTTTACATCCATAGATTGCATTAATAATCTTGTAAACTAATAACTAAAATATGTTAATAACAGTCTTGGCATACACGTAATATTTTATATTGTTTTATAAAATACTAGTTATTTCTTATACCTTCTGTGTTTTGTGACTAGTTTCCTTCTGGGACTCTTTAGACTTTATACGGTGAGTACAAAAATGAGTTGTGTATTTGTATATTTATATTATATTACCCCTGTTTGTTAAACAAGAAGATACCTCCTTTGATCTCTGAGTCCGGTAGCGTGCCCATCACGTGCAGACATCTGCAACCTTCTTTCATCACCCATCATCCATCCCACTACACAATACATTCACTATTACTATTCATCTTTCACTACTAAAACCCTCCATTCTTCCTTCTTCATCAATGGCCTCCATTTTCACTTTCCACAAATACCCTTCTCCCAAAACCCTCCATTTTCACACACCCTGCATCACCTTCATTCTACACCTACTCATTCCCACCTGTTTCATCACACACCCATTTCAAAAAATCCAATCTTTACACCAACACAACACTGGCTTCAACAACAAGATTCAAGAATGCAAGAAAAACACACAAAAAATCCAATCTTTACTCCAAAAATGGAAGAAAAAGATTCAAGAAAGCAAGAAAAACACAAACTTTTTCACCTTTGTTCTACACCTACTAATTTCCACATGTTTTAACACATACCCATCTCAAAAAATCCAATCTTTACTCCAAAAATGCAAGAAAAATACAAACTTTTTCACCTTCATACTACACCCATCACTAAAAATCCAATCTTTACACCAAAAATGCAAGAAAAACACACACTCTTACAACTTACTAAAACACCTACTATTTTTCTGCATACCTTTTGTTGTTTCAAGCCAATCTTGGGATGGGATTATAGTAACCCAATCAGACTTCAAATCCCTCCAATCTTTCAAACTAGGGTTAACTGACCCAAATGGTTTCTTGAAAAGCTGGAATGATAGTGGTTATGGAGCCTGTTCTGGTGGTTGGGAAGGGATCAAGTGTGCTCAGGGTCAGGTTATTGTCATACAGCTCCCATGGAGAGGTTTAGGTGGTCAAATCACTTCAAAAGTTGGGCAATTTCAAGCTCTTAGAAAGCTTAGTCTTCATGATAATGGAATTGGAGGTTCAATTCCAAAGGAGTTAGGGTTCTTGCCAAATCTTAGAGGGCTGCAGTTGTACAATAATAAGTTTACAGGTTTGATTCCTGCCACATTGGGTTCATGTAAACTGCTTCAAGATCTTGACTTTAGTAACAATTCATTGGTGGGTGAAATCCCTGATTCCCTTGGGAATTGCACTATGCTTACTAATATCAATTTGAGCTTGAATTCATTGTCAAATTCCATTCCTGTGTCACTCACTCATTCCAGTTCCCTCATGTTTTTATCTCTCCAGTACAATAATTTTTCAGGGGTTATCCCTGATTCTTGGGGTGGTGGGGTAAATGGTACTAAACCTTTGATCAAAGGTTTGACTTTTGACCATAATTTCTTCACTGGAAGGATACCAGTTTCTTTGACCAAGTTGACTGATCTTGAACTGATTTCTTTCGGTCATAACCAGTTTAATGATGAAATCCCAGTTGAAATTGGGAATCTTGTTAACCTTAAAGGCTTGGATCTTTCTTATAATTCCATTAATGGCAGCATACCAAACAGCTTTAAAGATATGAAGTCACTCACTTCATTAAATTTAGCTCATAATAATCTCACTGGTCAAATCCCAGGTTTCTTGGGTGGTCAACTAAATCTTGCATCATTGAATGTATCCTACAACAATCTGTCCGGTCAAGTCCCGGGTCAACTTAGAAAGTTCGACCCGAGTGTTTTCGCGGGTAATCGTGATCTCTGTGGGTACAGCCCATCCGCCACGTGTGCTGGCACGTCTCCGCCGGAGAGCCGACACCGGAAAAGAAAGTTTAAAGAAATCTTGCTCATTGTAGGTGGAGCCTTGATAGCGGCTTTTCTATTATTATGCTGTATAGTATTATGTTGCTTGTTAAAGAAAGAAGATAAAGTGAAAGAAAAGGATAGCGAACAAGTGGGGCCCACGAAGGAAACTCCAGCGGAGGAGGTGGCGGCGGGAGAGGGTGGAGGGAAGCTGGTGCATTTTGAAGGAGGGGTGCAGTTTACGGCTGATGATTTGTTGTGTGCAACAGCGGAGATAATGGGGAAGAGTACTTACGGGACTGTTTATAAGGCGACATTAGTTGAAGGGATTCAAGTGGCTGTGAAGAGATTGAGAGAAAGAATTACAAAGAATCAAAAGGAGTTTAAAAATGAAGTTAATTCACTTGGGAGAATTAGGCATCCGAATTTGTTGGCAATGAGGTCTTATTATTTGGGTCCGAAAGGAGAGAAACTTCTTGTTTTTGATTATATGCCTAAAGGAAGCCTTGCTTCTTTCCTTCATGGTACTTTCTTCACACACACACATGCAGGTTTTCAAGTTCAAATCCAGATTCTACTGGTTTTCTGCCTTCAACCCAGCGTGACTCATATTTTTATTTGTGTAAAAAACATCAACCTTAACCGGCACACACTTGAAGCCGTGTAACCTTAACACAACCTGTTTAACCATTTATCTAAACGTGTCAAATAGGTTGGTGGGCAATAACCAAGTTGTAAGCGTAGAGTTGTTGAGTCGTAAAAAATCGGTTGAACAGATCATACATGGATTAGTGGGTCAACCTGTTTAACTAAACGGGTTAAACAGGCAACCCGAGTTTAACCAATAATCTAAATGTGTCAAAACGGGTTGGCGAGTGATAAAAATGTGTTACTTGAGCTGTAAAAAATGGGTTGATAGAGTCATAAACAGGGTAATGGGTCGGCACGTTTAGCTAAATGGGTTAAACAGGCAACCCAAACATTAACCGTTTTTTTAAGTGGGTTGGATATGCCAACTAAAGCCTGATTATATTTGTGCCGTGTCGGAAAGTGCCAATTGTAATTTACCAGATGCTACAAGATAGCAAGGTATTCATAGTTGTGTGAGTTATTGGAAATGGATTCTTATGTTAAATAAAACGCGTATATAGACGAATAAGATCTAATCCTCATTAATGAAATGACATTTTATTAAATTCTTGTTTTGTGTTAACATTCATTAATTCTAATCTTTTATTGTATTTTGATGTAGTTCGAGGACCGAATACACCGATTAATTGGTCGACTAGGATGAGAATAATGAAAGGAATGACAAGAGGTTTGGTTAACCTCCACACACAACAAAATATAATCCATGGAAACTTAACATCAAACAATGTTCTTCTTGATGATGATCTCAACCCTAAGATCGGGGACTACGGTTTGTCACGGTTAATGACAACTGCTGCGAATTTGAATGTGGTTGCAACCGCAGGTGCACTCGGGTACCGGGCGCCTGAGCTTTCCAAGCTCAAGAAAGCCAGCACCAAGACTGATGTGTACAGTCTTGGTGTTATTATGTTAGAACTCCTAACCGGAAAGTCACCAGGAGAGGTGGCTGATGGTGTTGATTTGCCTCAATGGGTGGCTTCTATTGTTAAAGAAGAGTGGACTAATGAGGTTTTTGATTTGGAGTTGATGAAGGATGCTACTGCAATTGGTGATGAGTTGTTGAACACTTTGAAACTTGCTTTGCATTGTGTTGATCCATCTCCGTCAGCTCGGCCCGAGGCACAAGTAGTTCTTCAGCAGCTTGAGCAAATTAGACCGGAAACCGCCACAAGCTCTGGCGATGAAGGCGGCAGTGGCCCTTCGACTAGGGAATGAAGTTGGGTGAGTAGTTTATGGACCATCAGTTCATCCTTGAGGATTTTGGGTAGTATTGTAAATACAACTTTATCAATTTGATTCAGTTTCTAGAAGTAGAAAGTTTTGGGTGAGTAGTGTTTGGCTTGGTTATGAGTTAAAACTGAACCTGTAACCAACATTTTAGTTTTTTTTATAAGTTTTATAACCGATTGATTTTGTTACTTATGTTTCAAATACGGTTCGATTAATTCAGTTAACTGTCGATTTTGTGTGGGGGTCAATTCTAGTCCAATTCAGTTGATAAATTCAATCAGAATTTGGTTCGAATGAAATGGCAACGAGTCGCTTACAAGTTACAATTGCAAGTAATGTATTACTTAAAAAGAAAGTAAAAATGTGACATTGTTTTTAAAGTGTAAAATATAAAGAGACTAGGCATTTTGAACACTTTAGAAACAATATTGGGTTGGGTGCTGCACAAAATTTAGGTAGTGGCAATTAATATGCACTTACAATCATTAACAAAAACATAAAACATGCAGCCAGCTTTCAGCTACTATTTTGTGCATATCCGCTTGTTTCCTTTGCAAATGTTTCCCATACACTTGCCATCTTTTCTGCATATCCTGCCTGTTACACAAACAACCCACAATATGCTTCATTCAAATTATACCTAAAAAAAATCACGATTAAATATATGCAGCAAGGATTAAACATAAAATTATAAGAAAATCGTACCTGATTAACAACAAATCCTTTCAGCATCCCAAAGAAATCTTCGCGCTTCTCTTCATCGAGCCTCTCAAATTCCGTCTTGTTAGTATCCTGCATTTTAGCATATTATTATTATTACTATTGCTATTATTTAAACTTCAATAATCAAAATCTCAAAACATTGTTTTACCTTTATGCGTTTATATTCTTTGACCGCCTGGTTTTTGGCATCTTCTGCAACTCTTAATGTTTCTTTCAACTCATCTATTTTCTGAAATCTAGACCTGTCAGCACCAAATACCTTAAATGCAGCTGCTTCAAGTTTCTCAATTCTTGAATTTAGAATTGAAATCTCTGTTACAACGGTTTGTAGTGTCAACAAAGCATTTGATCGATCTGAATATGCATTATTCACATCTAACATCACCCCTAGATAGTCATGAAGCTTGTCCTGTGCCCAATAAAACAATATGTTGCTCTTACTAAAATGAAATTATATAACTGTAATAATAAGGTGTCTAGAACTTACCAGATGCTTAATGGTTTTTGAATTCAATTCCCGATACAATCTGCTTGCTTTAACAGAAGAAGTGGCCATGTTTTTCGTATCTTTGGCTCTCGTTTTCTGAGAGATGAATACAGCTTCTTCAGTTTCAAATTTTGTTAGTTTCACAAATACTAGGCCTAATTGTCCCATGGTTTCACCTATGTCTTGTTGAGCTTTAACAAGAGACTCGGCCTGCATTAGAACAAGATGATGGAACTAACGGTTAAAAGAAAACATACCAGACATTAATATTGTCCCTATATAGCTCACATTTGTTTTAGCCATAGTCACAGTGTGATATATTTGTCTCAGCTCACATAATTCATCAAAAGAAGCAAGAAAGAAGAAAATAGACTAATAAAACAAATAGGATTTATGTTAAGACAATACTGCAAAACATATAATCCTGCTGATCGTGCTCAAGGAAAAACATATAATGCAGATATAATAATTGTAGTTCAAAGGCGTTTGTACATGCGGTTGCCATTAAACAATCTTCATACCCTCAAACATATTGCTAAATATTTAAGAATGGCTCGTTGATCCCGCTCACCTAGGGGTGGCAAATGTGACCCATTATGGTTGACATGGGTTTACGTAAAACGCATAATGGGTCAAACTAAAGGAAAGATAAAGTTGGAATGGGCCAGAATGGGTTGACATATCTCTGGGTTTTTCTTTATTTTAGTTTTTTAACGAGAACGGAGGAAACTTTTAGTTTTTAGTTTTTGATTTATATTTTGAGTTATGATTTATTTATTATTGTTTTTTTAAATTTTTCTGAGGGGTTTTTGATATCTCAACCCATTCTGACCCACTTCAACATTTTCTTTCTTTTAGTTTGACCCATTCTGACCATTATACATTTTACTTAAACCCATATCATCCCTAACGGGTCACATTTGCCACCCCTACGTTCACCTCTCAAAAATGCAAATACTTTTAGTTTGTCTTCTTAGCGAAATCACTCGTATGCTAACTAAGTAGAAACAGTAGTATTGAACATTTGCATATCTGAACCACCAATCAACTGATGTGTTTGGGATTTTTGCATGTTGTTTGCACGTTAATACACAGAAGATGGGTGTCAAACGCATGCAAAGAAATCAAGAAATGAAGAATTTGGCAAAGGGCCAGCGTAGTGTACACTGAACAACATACTCCTCCGTCGTTGTGGCAACGTCCACAGAAGATCAGCGGCGTAAGCCACCCAAGGTCGGCGTAGACTACGCTAACCCAGTGTAGTCTAAGCTGAAGTACGATTTCAAGCAATTTTGGCCAGTTTTTGACGAATCTTTATGGGAATTTTCAAAGTTCTTAGTTAATTATTCACCCCTGGAAATTAGAGACAGAAGAATGGCGGAATTCTTAAATGAAACAAATGATTCAAACGTCAATTCATGTCTTTCGGTTTCCAATTCCATACTTCATCATCATTATACACAACCATAAATGGATAGTTCATTCATGGTTACATCAATGCCCTAGGGTTTGATTTCATTTAGTATTCAATCTGCATTTGTAATTATACTTGCCATGTTTTCATTCTAAGTTGTTAAGTATTTGACACTTTCAGTGATTTCATGTGTTATCATGTTTAATTATTGTGCAATTTGTTATCTTAAAACATGTTGTATCATTGAGTCTGCTATTTAATTATCATCATTAAAGAACAACATGGTATAACTGCTAGCGTTGAATAATAGATTGATAATCGATCAAAACCCCACCACACAATATAAACTATTTGGTCTAGAATTGTTAGAAGAGTTATTATTCAGTCTAGATTAGATTATTAGTATTAAATGTATTGAACCCGAAACTCAGTGTGATCAGTTTTACTTACTTGAATCTTAATCAACACTTGCCCCCTTGTTTATGCAATTTAATAATTTCAACAAATCAATTTTAAATTATGTGATACGAGCCCGTCATAAGTTGAAGGGAGACGAATGGGTGAGGACACTGAAAGGTCTACGTAACCGCAACATTTATTAATAAAATTGTGTCTATATAAGTGTCCAGGTTTTAGTTTATGGATATCAATGCTTATGTTTATCAAAGTCAAGGTTTATATACCTTTTTTAATCGGAGATATAATCTTTCTCGAATTGGATTAACCGGAGACTAGCCCTCTCGAATAAGGCCAACTATCCTTCTTCTTGTTTATTTTAGTCAATCAAATTTCAGGGTGGGTTCTATCATTTGGTTCTATCATTATGTCTATCTATCAATTGGAACTTACCACTAACTAGTAACTCATCGTGGTTTGGCACCCTATTTTCCCCAGCTAGCTAAGGTATTTAAAATTAAAAACATAATTCTCTCTATCCTTAATTGGTACCTCGACGTCGATCATTTACCCTTCTCAATGTTTATAACCAAGCCTTATTATTATGTATTAACATAACAATTTTGCTAATGAGGACATAGTTTTCGATCATGAAAAAAATATTTACAGTTAATAATAAACACAGCCTCAATAACGATCAAGCTGCATCCATGATGGCCATCACCTCAATAAGAACTAAACAACCATAATAGCTTGCAATTTGTACCAATAATTTCCAATTCCTATCTAAACCGCTAAATATGCATATACTTCCTAACTTCCCGGTCACCAAATTGCACCCTAAACTACCATGTAGTACGCATCAATGGCACAATGTAGAAACTGCGAAGAATCGATTAAATTAACTGTAAACCAATGAACAACTAACCTGCAGGGACACACTACTCAACTGCACCTCAAAATCCTGCAGCTTCGTCTTCCTCTCCAAAAAATCCTTATCCTCTTCCACCACCAAAGGCGGCTTCGTCCCACCCCAACCATACGTAACCGATTGCCTCAACTCTTTAAACCTCCTAACCAAATCCCCCCCTCCTTTCCCCCTACTATCAGCCACTGCCGCCACATTCTCCGTCTTCATCAACGGCAGATCCCCCTGCACCTGCAAAAACGCCCTCAAATCCTCACTCCGCCTAATAACCAGATGTGCAGCCAGCTTCCTAAAATACTTCTCCAACGCCACCCGTCTCTGCTCAACAAACTCATGCTTCTGCATCACCTGGCTCTCCACCATGCCTTTATCCGGCCTCGTCGGAATGAAAAACCCTCGGTACGCCTCCGATAACTGGTCCGACAACATCACAACCTCTTTAAACCGTCTCCGAACGCTAAACTCCGTCCCGTTAAACTCCGGAAGGTTCGTGTATGTGGTTATCAGGTACGTCAAGTAATTCTTCCCACCGGAACCAACCGAGTCGGCTAAATCGTGTTTCTTTCGTGGATCGTTAACTGAGATTTTTAAGTAAGTGTGACTGGCGGAAGGTGCTGACGTGGAAACATCATCATCGTGCTGGTTGGTTTGAGTGTTGTCGAATGATCTGAATACTGCTTCGGCGTACGACGGCGGGTCAATGAACGAGTTAGGGCTTGCATCAGAGGTTGGGATTTCGGCGAATTGATGATCGTGGAGGACAAGAGAGTTGATTGGTTCGTGAGATTGGGGTTCTTCGAAGCCATGTTTCTCGTATGACATCATTGATTGGTGAAGTGGATTGAGGAATTGAAGAAGAAATAAGTGATTGAAATGTTAGGGTTTGAATTTGGGGATAATATTAATATTAATGTAGAATAAGTAGACAAATAGTGATAGAAGATATCATCGCCGGCACTGCACTACGTGTTGTTTCGGAGTTTACACGGCGAGTGTTAGCGTTGACATTCAATCCACTTTTCGATCTTATCTCAAAAAAAATTAATGCAAATTTATTTTTCGAGACTTGAGTCTAGACGTTCGGTGTTTAATAGACTTTGTCTCGGCCATTGAACAATCAAATCAAGGCAACTTTCATATTTTTTCTCATTTGGTTAAGGGTTAGTCACAGGGGTGGATTTAGAGTGTAAATGGGTGGTTCTCCGGAACCACCCGAGTTTCGAATAATAGTGTATTGATATATAGAAAATATTAGAGGAACCACCTTATAAATTAGAAATGAGCCCCTCTATTTGCACTATAAGCACTGAACTAGCTTGTCAGTTGCTTGTTTTGTAAATGGAAGGTCAGGGGTTCGATTCCATGCAGCAGCAGAATTTTTAAAATTTTTAAGGTAAGGTTTTATAAAACACACACCTAATTCATTTGTTAAATATTTAATTGTTTTGATGTTGTTATTTGAAGAGGTATGTACCCGCCTCAACACCGAGCGAGGCGGGTCAACCCACAAGATACAGACAAGAGTCTTGAAAACAAGACATTATGAAGGCACAAAGCCAAAACCTATGCGCATGGCGCATATAACATATGCTCACGCATATCACATATGCTCATGCATCACATGCTCAGGCATCACATATGCTCACGCACATCACATCTGCGCGTGGCGCATCCGCGCGTGGCGCATATCACATGCTTGCGCATATCACATCTGCGCATGAAACATCTGCGCGTGAGAATAAAGAGAAGACCTCGCGCATCCTCAGGATAGGCGCGTATCACACATGCACATAATCAACCTCGTCCTTATCCAAATCAGGATTAGGGCAACCTTGATTGTGCACGTCAGACAACCTTCCAGAAGGTATCTTTTTAAGGAATAAGAATATGCTAATGTTAACAGCTGCCAATGAAAGGTGAACAACTCAGCAAAACCCATGTGCTACCACGTGATTATAACCAATGAAAAAGCACCAGGTGTCCCCAAGGACACGTGGCGCAAATCAATTGGAGGAGGCCAACAAGGCTGAGCCCAATCAGTGGAAACCCTAGCACTATAAATACCACATCAACTCCACACTCAATCACATCCAAATATACAGTATTCAGCTATATCAAGCAATACTCTCTAAATTTCCTTACTCTGATATTATTATCTTCTCCTACAAACACTTATTCTCACACCGGAGGGTTACCCCAAAGAGGACCCCTCTGTCCCTTTCTGAGGGGTAAGTTGACGGTGCTGTTCATTTTGTAGGTGGAAGAGTCCAGATCCCAGAGAACCATCGGTGAAATAGCATAATCACACCCGAGGAAAGTAGATCGTCTACCAGTAAGTCGATCCACGTCTCTTCACTCAACAAACCTCAACTAAGGGTAATGATGAGAACATAACTAATCGATGGATTAAAGTCAGGTCAAATATTATTATTATTATTATTATTATTATTATTATTATTATTATTATTATTATTATACCTAAAGATTACATTCGCAATTGCCTCTCCTAGCTAAAAAAAGTTATTTACTCCCTAAATTTGAGATACAACATAGTTAAGGCTGTAATGAGCGAGGATCTCGTGAGCTATTTGAAATCGGCTCACTAAAAACTCAAATGGAGCCAGGCTTAAACAAGTTCAGTTCGAGCTAAAGCCTACAAGCCCGGGTCCAAGCTTCATTTATTGACCTATTACAGGCTCACGAGCTTAAGCGAGCTTAGTATATTAAATATATATTTATTTAGAATAGTTATTACATATAAATTTATGGTAAACTAACGGAACAATATATATTACTTTATTAATAAAAATTATAATTTTTATATATAAAAAAAATAATGTGCTATAAATGTATATGAAGTAATTAATAAATAATAAACAAGTTGAGTTCAAGTTTGAAAAACTACTTACAAGCCTAGCTTGAGTTTGAAACTACTCACGAAATAACCTCAAGCTTTGAAAGCATAGCCATACTTGTTTACACCCTAAACATAATCAATGGCCTAAAATATGACCCCAAACATCAAATTTTATGAATGACAATATATTTACTTTAGTGTGTTTTCAATTGATGGGACCCACTCTTCACATTAAAAAAGAAAACGTTTAAATATTTTTTGTTCTAATTGTTGTAGATCAAATATATGGTCACATTTGTAAGTGTTACTTGCTGTTCTAAAATTCTCAAATACTTTTTGTTCTAATTTTCGCCGATTAAAATATATGGTCACATTTGTAAGTGATGCTTGGCGTTTCGAAATTCTCGTGTGAAATTAAACGCAGCATTTCTTTACTACAAATGCAATAATAATATAATACATTGTAACTTGTAAGCCATTCCAAGGTTGAATAAGGCCATAAGGGTGTAGTTCTATCACATTAGCATCTTTTGGGTCTAATGCTTCTGGTATCTAATCGATGTCGAAAGGTCAATCAAAAACATTTGTAAAATACTTTTACTAGCAAGGGCAAGTAAGGTATCGAATCCACAGGGAATCAGTGGAAAATGCTAATTAAGTTCAATACTTAGTAACTAATTATACTAGGCGGACAAACGATGTCAAGTGGTTTAAAGGATTTGTTAAACGAAACACTATTAATTTTATTTGTAAACAATTATTAAAAGGTAACCAATCTCAAGGTTTCAGGTTTTGAAACAAGTTGGATAGGTAATTAAATCTATTGAATTGTATGGTTTGTTTGACTATGTTAATTATCATAACTTAATTCGAATGATTGACATGGCTAAACAATAATCTAGTTGATTGTCAATTTTAGGTGTTGGTGACTTATTAGTATTATGTAGTTAGGTCAATGATACTAAGAACTCAATCCTAATTGTTGATGACCACAAATTGTTTAACCGATAAACTGCAAATCAATTGATTACCAAAAACACTTTCAAGCACACAAACAAAATCCAAAAGTTAAGGTCTAGAGTACCAATAATCCAACAAACAACTTAACCTTACACCCGGAGATGGTCACTAGCGGATTAGCCTTGCATATGCATCTTCAATAGCTCTCTTGATTCTTGAATGGATGATGGCATGGATGATTATGGTGGCTGGGGGGTATTAGGATGGTGGAAAAAGGCTCCCAGTTCATCAAAATATGTTAGGGTATGAAGGATAATCGTTCTAGGGTTGAACCGGGCTTAAATAGTAGGCCAAAACCTCAAAATTGCAATTTTCCGTCCATGCGACCGTAGCCTACGGTCGCCCCACCGTAAGCTACGGTGGTGACCGTAGCCTACGTCAGTGGCCACTGCTTTACGGTGCAGTCCCCACCGTACTTCGCCCATAACTTCTTCTTTATAGCTCAGTTTCACACCCCGTTTTCGGCCACATCTTTGTCTTCAAATTCTCTATCATTACACAATATAAAATCTTCATTTCCACTCCATCTCAAATGCTCCAATTTAGCTCCTTTAAGCTCCACTCACCTATAAACGTAAAACCACTCAAAGTAATCGTGTCAAGACATATAAACACACAAGATACACGATATAACTTACTTAACACACCCTAATTCACCCACACATCAGTATCTCTCGTCATTGTTTACATCACATGTCATGAGAAGATATTCAAATTCTTGGGTATACTCGACCCTCAATATACTTCTTACCTTGTTTAAGAAAGTGTAGTTTGGAGAAGCTTTCTTGAACATAGTACGTGGGCATGAACTTTCGCATGAGCAATTTCTTCATCTTTTCCTAGTTCATTACATTAGTCTTTCCTTGTCGTTCTCGTTAGAGCATGCATTCACCCGTCATGTTGTAACATCTTTTACTTTTCAATTCCATTGAATTTCATGTCATTTATAACTCATGTTTAAGATTTTATGTTACAGACCCGATCGCAAACTCTTTTTCATGTATTTTATTCCCAAATTTTATTTTATCAAAGTCCATGGATTTAAACTTCTCAAAAATCAAAATTTCTTTCTTTTGACTCTTTTTGAAGATATTTCATGAACCTAGACATGTCTCCATTATCAATTCATCATTTGACTCATTCCATTGAGCCAATTCCATGATTTTCTCCTTATGACTAGCTATCAATTTAATTCGCTTTGACCTTGTTTTTAACGATTCTTGGCCTATATATATACTAGCCTCTCCTTCTACAAATCTTGCAACACAACTCATTTTACTCCCAATTATGTTCTAGCTCTCTAATTTGTGCAAAGTCCAAGTTTGACCAAGGAAAGTCAAACCGCCCAAGTTCAAGTTTATTCTTTTTGTCTTGTGTTCACTCGTCGTGTTTGTATGTTGATTTTTCTATGAGTTTAGTTTGTTTAGGATATTATGCTATATTAAAAAATATTTTCAAACGGCATTCGTCCCGTAACACCCCGGCTAAAGCGGAAACGCCTGAGTGTGACATACAGATTGCTCAAAAACACATGACACCATTAGGTGACTATAATAACCTTATTTCATTTAAATCTTCATGTAACACAAGTGTAACAAATAATAAAAGTTGTGAACAAATAAATAAACAAAGAGATAAGTTGTTCTTTTAGATATCTTATAAGCAAGCTATGTGTCTTCTAACCTTCATCCTCGTATCTCTACACCTGTAGCATATGTATAAAATAAAGTCAGCTATGAACATAGCTGGTGAGATTTCCACAGTTTGATATAATACGTAAAAACCATACAATTCCATGAACATGTGATAAACGAGCAAGTAAGGTCCTTTCCAGTTGGTATCAACCAACGTACTCGGATAATCGCGCAAGTAAGGTCGCTTTCTAGTTGGTAACAACCAACGTACTCAGATAATTAGGCCATTTTCCACTCGATACAAATGGACCTGAGTGCAAAGGGGGGGCGTATGATAATACTTATTGAGGCAACCACTGAGCAAGTAATTATGAGCAAGTAATCAAGTAAACACACAAGTCCATGTAATGAATTGTTGTTTGTAAGCAATATGATAAATCTTGAGGTTTTGAATAGGATACATATACTACCCCTAAAGATATGAAAACGTTTAAAAAGGGGTGTGAGAAACTCACCTTATGAGTTGATATGATGATAATAACCGAATGCGTCTAAAAGATTGTAAATGACGAATGAACCAAGAGCGTCACAAAAGCCGACTTGAAAGATTCGCACTAGTTAGGATAAACGAATACGAGACTTTAATCGATAATCCAACGGGATTAAATTGATAATTTATGTTGAGGTTTTGAGAATATATTACAAGTTTAACAACTCTTGATTATTATATTATTAATTAAGTTTACCAAATTGCATTTATAATATTATATTATTATTTTATAGGCGATGACGTGAAGAATAATAAGTTCGGGATTCTTGAATTAATACTCATAAGTTAGAAATTTATTTAACGTATTAACGGAATGGGTTTAATATTTTAAATGTTACGATATAGTTTGTTAATGATTTTTAATTAATGTTTTACGAGAGTGGAAGTTCGGTTTTTAAATGAAAATAGGGAGATATTATTTATACTTAATTTATATAATTTTTAATTTAAACTAATTTTTATAATTTGTTTATGATTTTAAAATGATTTATTATATACATACATACATATATATATATATATATATATATATATATTAATAATAATAACAGAAACAGTTTTTAAAAAATTAATGCTTAACCCGGGTTTCGAACACGGGTCTGGGTGTTAAAAGTGTAGTGTGTTAACCAGTTGGCCTAAGCAAGATATTCGTTTAAAACTTGGTTTTTATTATTATATATATACTATTAGGTTTTAATGATTTTTAATTAATAATATTAATAACAAAACAGTTAACCAAAAAATAAGGAAGGTTGACCCGGATTTCGAACCCCGGTCTTGAGTTTAACAATACAATAGCTCAGCCACTGGACCAGTTATGTTATTCGTTTAAGACATGGAAATAATTAATAATATACAGAACTTAGATTCTTCTACTCTAATTGAAACCCTAGGTTTTCAATTGGAGAAATCGGTTCCATGCACGATGAATTAAGCTTAGGGGTTTTGATTAGTGGTTGAAAATCGGTATAATACATAATTTAATTACCTGAAGTCATTTTTATTTCTCCGGAATCGGCTCTCGCCGGAAAACGGAAGCAAGAGTTTGATTACGGCCAATATAGAGAGATTAAGTGTGATAGAAGGATGTAAGCAAATTGAGGAGGTTGTGTAAGGTCCTATTTATAGATGAATTGCAACGAGGGGGTCAAATCTTGAAGTTAATTTTTGAGAATTAAGGCCGGCTATAGTTACGGGATTTATTGGCAGTTATCGGTTAATATAATCAAATTAACTCGTTAATTATAGTATAATACCGATGGTTAGTGATTTTCATTTTTCTTAATTGAATTAAATAATGCGTTTAATGGTGAAACGGCGATCTGCGGCGCCAGATTCTGGTGGCCGGAGGGTTTCCGAGAAAACGGGGAAGGAGGGGGTGGGGTAGGGTTTTTATATAATTTAAATACTATTTTCACTTTACACCCCTTAAGATTCATAGTTCTTTAAAACTGAAATGAACTTACATAAAGGCCCTTGAACTTTTAAAGTATATTTTATGTTTATATTTCCATGATTTATAATTGAGACTTTTGGGATATTTACGTATTTAACCCATAAGGCCTGATTAACGATGAGACTCGTGATTTTGTAAACGAATCAATGAAATAATATTCGAACGCATATTGAACATCAAATGTCGGAAATATAAACGATGAACAAAATAAATTGAACAAGAAACCGAGTCGGAAACATTGGTGAACGTCAAACGAATCTTGAGAATTTAATAATACACACACACACACACACACACACACACACGTGTGTGTGTGTATAAATACTTGAAAATAAAAATCCAAAAAATCGAAACGGGTCAGGTTTTCGGGTTTGAAAAGTAACGAATGTTACACGTTCGGTTAAAAACGAACTCAACTTGCTTATGTTTATTTGGGACAAAGTTTGGTTATTTTTCTACATATAACTTTTGAAACATAAACTACTAAAGTTCTAACCAAAGAATAATATTTTTATCATGACGGAAACGAACACGACATAAAAACAGGTTCAGGTCTGACTAAAAACGAACTACTCGCTTAAACCGTTTTCTTACTTTTTAGGCCCGTCTAACTTTCTTGAACGGCCGAACTCGTACAAATTGATTACAAATATCGCAACCCAAATTCTTAATAAATTTTACCAACTTGGGTATTTTTACGTCAAAAACATTACTAAACCAATTATAGAGGGAAAAATATATTTTTCGTTATAAACTCTAAAAATTCAAACTTTGAACAAAACCTATCGCCGTCTTTGATATTTTATTTCATGTCCATTATTTTTAATTTAGAATTTATTTCGTAGGACCGTTTGCCGAACCGAACTTGTACGGTTCAGCTCGCTTAAACGCTTATTTCGCTTCACTCACTTACTTTAACAAGTGAGTTTCATAATCCCTTTTTGCTTTTACACATTTTGGGGTGTAGCACGTTATAAACTTTTATTTGTTATTTGATGTTTCATGTTGCAAACTAAAATTCACACGTGTGTCTTGTATGTATTTGTTTCGTATCATATTGCTTGTAAATTATGTGATTATGTGCCAGTTGTTTATTGTTTTTGTTGGTGAAAGAGACTCATACACATATTCAAACGCAAAGTGGGAGGATCCGACGGGACGTACCTGCGCCGCCTATTCTTTCACATTTGTTGGAACATTTGACGGTATCATTATCATTATCTATACTCCAAGTAGCTCGGCGAACGGGGGTTCCTTAGTGGATTTGACTTATGTCAAGTGAACGGGAATATCATGTATTTAGTTTCTTTTACTTTATAATTGAGACGTTACATCTTGACTTGGGAATTTTACACTTTTCATATTATATACATATGCAAACTTTATGAATTCTCACCAACATTATTGTTGATAAAATATATTATTTTAAATGTGCTGCAGATTGAAGTTTAATTTGAGAATTGAGACTAGATAGTTGGACCATTAGGTTATTAGAAACATATCAAAATGAAATTCAAAGTTATTGTATTGTTATTTGATTAGTGCCAAATTGTGTACTTGTGGTTTAATGAAATGAAATAAATATAATTATTGTCGCTTTAATAGCATTACGAGCTTATAAGTGATCTGTACGTTTCATCCGGGCGTATTCCGCTTAAAGCCGGGGTGTTACACATGTAGAAGCATACTTTCATAGCTTCAAGGCGACAGTCTTGACCTTGTTTTCTTATGTGATTTTCTTGAGATTGAACACTTTCTGAAGTTCTAAGTCATTAATCTACTAGTCATCAAGATCAAGTCGACCATCGTGTATACCCATGGGCCATGGATGTTGGGTTGAGCCTCAATTGAGGCGTGAAGTAGATTTAGATTGGAGTAGAGTACTGTTAGAGAGATTAGGGCTATTAAAAAAAACTTATATCCATAAGAAAAGTTTCAGGTCAATAATTATTACTAGGGAAGAAATTCAACTCAATAAAATTCATTATTTTAATATTCCATTTAGGGTTGTTCATTAGTCACGCCGAACCGAGCAAAGGCTTGCTCGTTGCTTGGTTCGTTTACAACCGAGTCGAACGACTTAAATTTGAACCGAGCCGAAATCAAATCGAGCATTTCTCGATCGAATATTGAGCGATTTTTGAGCATTATTTATATCTTTATCATTATAAAAAATTCAATAAGAAACAAGTTTGAAGGCTGTAAATAATATATTTTGTAAACAAATGAGCAGTTTTTAGACAAACTTGTAAGAGGTTGTAAATTTTTAGGAGAAAGAATAATGAAGTGAATAATGAGCATGTAAATAAACTTCTAGTATTCTGAAAACTTAAATTGAACTAATGAAACTATAAAATTGGCAAAATAGGAAAAAATTAAAAGGGTTTAAAAATTGTTAGTGTTGTAAAAATCGTCAGTCGTTAGTCGGGCGGTGGGGTGGAGACTAGCGACTGATCAGGATTAATCAGATCAGACTTTAATGTATAATTTTCAGTTTTATATATACATACACACATTTTCATATGTAATTTTCAGTTTTATACATACACAAACACATTTTGGCCGGAAATTGGCTGAAATATCGTTGGAAACTGTTGATTTTTGCTAGACTCTCGTCGGAAACAGTTGATTTTAGCCGAACCCTCGTTAGAAAAAGCCTACTAATCCTAATTTTGACCGGATTTTTCCATTGACCGATTAGCCCAAAATTAATTAGTGAAGTGGGGACTAACGATTAATCATAGATTCTAGTTGTGATTTTTGCAAATTGCTTATGTTTTATGTGTGTTGTCTATATGTTTATATATTTATTCATATATAATTATATATAAAATAAATCAAAAATTTTTTAGCCGAACTGTAAGGCCCCTGACCCGGGTGCCCTACTTTCTCGCTGGTTGGATTTACTCATTCACATAATTCGTAAAATCAGACTTAATTAAAACATTTTGCGGAAATAAAAGTCATTCATTCATACATAACATAAACATCTTGTCTTAAAATAGCATAACATAAGTCTTAAACATAAAACAAAATGACACGGGTGTCTTCTTCATAGTGATACCAGCCTTCCTCATATTGCCACGTGTCCTCATCAAGCAACTTGTCTCATTCTACTTGCCTGCATGCATACTAAAAGTCAGCTACGCTGAGTGAGTTCTAGTTAATTAACATACATTGCATTCACTTACTTACTAATACGTGTCCGAAGATAGGTATTAAGACTTACCTGTTCCTCTATTAATCAAACATACATTCATACATTTATACTTCTTGCTAACTACATACCTTGGATACTATAAAGATCCGGTCCTCACATACCTTGGATATTATAAACGTTTAGACCTTACATACCTCGGAATTATTAAGGATCTGGGTCCCACATACCTTGGATATCCTCAGAGTCCAGTCCCTCCTTACCTTGGATATTATAAGGGTTCAGTGCCCTACATACCTCGGTTATTATTAGGGCCCGGTGCCCTCTAACGTACCATACCATTCTACCTTCGTCACATTTTCTTTCTACTTCCTTCAATCGTAACTAATATAACAACTACGTGCATACTAGTTAAACAGTCCATATCATTCACATTCATACGCAAACATATATCTAATATACACTTACCATTTAAGTTAAGTGTATAAATCTAAACACATCGTAGTATGTACACAGCCCCAAAAACATAACACATAAAAGGGGCAAGAACTCACCTGGATCCTGTTACGTTCACCGTTAATAGTAATTCACTTCCTAAGTTGTGCGCGGCTAACTGTTTAATAATATACACGTATTAATCCTCTACATTTGCTTGTTTACTTATTTTATTTAGTTAAAGGAATTAACTGTTAAGTTAACGGTACCGACATGTAACCTCCTTAAACCGACCGCATTGGTTTCATGTACTTAACCTCATTTTATTAACAAACCGACTTCATTAGTTTACATCCTTAACGATAATTATATATTTATTATTATATTTACTTCATTATTATTAATTCACATTCTTAACTTTATCTTAAGTTCCGATCCTCACACTTTATATTATATTTTATATATATATATATATATACATACATACATACTTTATTAGTTATCTTTCATTCGTATCTTCCTTAAAATTCCTCCACTCATATAACGAGCTCTTATGTAGTGTCTCTGAACGGGTCCCATAAGTCGTTGGTTTAGTACAGGGTGGTTACGGGTTCTAGACGAGTCGGGTCTCAGGTTCGGGTTTTAGTTTAAGTTTAGCATCCAAACGTCATCTTTATTATCCTTTTATTATTATTAATAATAAAGTTTTATTATTATTATTATTATTATTATTATTATTATTATTATTATTATTATTATTATTATTATTATCCACCAAACACTTCTTCCTCCCCACTACCCAACCCTAGCCCCCCCTCCCTACTCTCTCTCTTTTCTGGCGACCGGGTTCCGGGTCAGGCTTGGGTTTTGCCCCCTTCACCGCTGCTCCGTGGCTACACCACCACCACCACCGCTTCGCTTCTTCCCTTTCTTACCTACCCACGGCCGCCGCCACCTCTGCTAACTCCGGCCACCGCCACCAGACCTTCCTTCCTTCACCTCCGGCCACACACAACGGCTGCAAATCCAAGAATTTCGCATAAGAACTTCGCACGGGACGCGATTTGTTTGGTTCGCATAGGGGCAGTTCGCTCAGAAAGTTCGCATGCCGAAGTTCGCTTGGGATTTCGCAGGCCGGAGTTCGCGTGGGATGCGAATTCAAGGTTTCGCTCGGGGTGTGAATTTCAAAATTCGCTTGGGATGGAGTCGCGATATGGTTTAATGAGTTCGGATCTGAGCTGACCTTGGATTCGTGTCTGCTAGTTGCTCACCGAAAATGGGTTTTCCACCCTCGCCGTAATTCGCTGGTGTTATATTGCTTTTGTTACTTGGCTTCGGGTTCGAGTTTTGGCCGAACCTGTTGGAACCCGAGTCTCATTGAAGACCCGTTTTCATTATTTTGTTTTTTGTATTGTTTATTTTCTTAAACACCTTGTCGTTATTATTTGATTGAAACCCGTTTATCTTGGTTCGTTTATATCGATTCGTTGTCGGTTTGGCTTGGTTGCATATCAACAATCTTAACGAGTCAATGAACGAAATGAACATAATACTTACCTTGTTGGTGTTGTTGGACTAGATCTAGGGTGGATGGTCGGATTTGGAATGTTTGGTGTACATGAGATTTGTGTTGTGTATGGATAGGTGTGTACAATGATTGGAGAATGATGATGATGGAATGAAAGGATGGAATCTAGGGTTTTTAAGGTTTAAATAGGCAAAACCCAAAGATTTTTAGGCTCAAATCATCCTTAAGTCCAATAATCCTTCTTAATCTTATCCACTATCTTCATATTATTTAATTAATTAAACGAGGCCAACGATACGATAACTATATAAAACTCGAAACATTTATTAATTCATTTATTGAAACGAGGACGTTACAAGTCTTTCCCCCTTAAAAAAGGTTTCGTCCCCGAAACCTATCTATTACATAAAAAACTGCGAGTAGAACTTACGCATCTCCTCCTCTGGTTCACATGTTGCGTCAGATCTCTTGCGATGTTTCCAAATCACCTTAACTAACGGAATAACTCTTTGATGAAGTTTCTTATCCTTACGGTCAACGATTTCGACTGGCTACTCGATATAATTCAATCGCTCGTCCACCTCTATGTCCATTAACGGCACGTGAGACGTGTCGTCGACGAGACATTTCCTTAAGTGAGAAACATGAAAGGTAGAGTGAATCCCTTCCAGTTCCGCAGGTAGATCGAGCTTATAAGCCACTTCTCGTACACGAGCTATGATCTTAAACGGTCCAATATACCTTGGACTCAACTTTCCTCCCTTTCTAAAACGAATGATACCTTTCCATGGAGAGACCTTAGGCATCACGTAGTCGCCAACGTTAAACTCGATCGGTCGTCGTCGCTTATTGGCATAAGAATTTTGACGATCTTGAGCAGCTTTCATCCTTGCCTTGATTTGATCAAACATCGAGGAGGTTTCTTGCACGACTTCCAAACTACCAATCTCTTTCTGACCAATCTCTCCCCAACAAACGGGAGTTCTACAACGTCTACTATACAACATTTCGAAAGGAGGCATACCAATACTCGAATGGTAGCTGTTGTTTTAAGAGAATTCTGCTAAATGAAGATGATCATCCCAACTTCCTCCAAAATCTAACACACATGCACGTAGCATGTCCTCAAGGGTTTGGATAGTCTGCTCAGACTGCCCATCTGTTTGAGGATGATACGCCGTGCTGATGCTCAATCTTGTTCCCATTGCTTCATGAAACCTCTTCCAGAATCGGGAAGTAAAACGGGTATATCTGTCGGATACAATCTACAACGGCACTCCATGCTTCGTTACGACTTCTTTAATGAACACATTTGCTAACGTTTCTGATGATATGGCCTCTCGTATAGGCAGAAAGTGAGCACTCTTGGTCAAACGGTCCACAATCACCCAGATGGTATCATGATTCTTAGCTGTACACGGTAGCTTAGTTATGAAATCCATGGTGATGTGTTCCCATTTCCACTCGGGTATTTCTAGAGGCTGTAGCTTCCCATACAGTTTCTGGTGTTCGGCTTTAACTTGTAAACAAGTCAAGCACTTACTGACATAATCAACCACTGCGTTTTTCTTATCAGGCCACCAGTAGTCTTTCTTTAATTCTTGATACATCTTGTTAGATCCTGGATGAATCGAATATCGAGATTTATGAGCCTCGTCTAGAATTCGACTTATGAGATTCCCATGGCGGGGAATCCACATTCGATTGAATCTGATCTTCACACCCTGTGTATTATCTACCAACTCTGTCTATTGCCCATAAATCATCTCTTTCTTCATTAACCCTTCATCTGCAAGTACTTCTGTCTGAACTTTGCTGATTTCTGTAAAAAGATCCGTGTTAACAATCAGCTTGAAGGACTTTACTGTTGCTATTACTTCTTCATTCTTCCGGCTCAAGGCATCAGCAACTACATTAGCCTTTCCCGGGTAATACATAATTTCACAGTCGTAGTCTTTGATCAACTCTAGCCATCTTCTTTGTCTCATATTCAATTCTTTCTGCTCGAAGAACTATTTCAAACTTTTGTGATCCATATAGATAGTACACTTGGTACCATACAGGTACTGTCTCCAAATCTTAAGGGCATGTACTACAGCTGCTAACTCTAAGTCATGCGTCGGGTATGTACTTTCATGCACCTTCAATTGTCTACACGCATAAGCTATACCTTTCCTAGTTGCATTAGCAAGCAACCCAACCCTTGATGCGAAGCGTCAGCACAAACTACTAAATCCTCGTTACCGTCGGGTTAAACAAGAATTGGAGCCTGTGTGAGCCTCTTCGTTAATTCTTCGAACGCCTCTTCCTGATACTTTCCCAAATTGAACACCACAGTTTTTCGGGTCATACCGGTCAACGGTGCGGCTATCTTGGAGAAACCTTGAATGAATCTACTATAATAACCAGCCAACCGTAAGAAATTGCGTATCTCAGTCGGGTTTTGCGGCGTTTTCCAATTCTTTATCACCTCAATCTTTGCTGGGTCCACAGTAATCCCTTCGGGATTGATTATGTGACCTAGAAACTGCACTTCACGCAACCAGAACGCGCATTTCGAGAACTTGGTGTACAGTTTCTCATCTTTCAAAACTTCCAATACTTCTCTCAGATGCTTAGCATGATCAGACTCGATTTTCGAATAAATCAGTATATCTTCGATGAAAATGATAACCGACTTGTCTAACATCGGCCGACATACCCTATTCATCATGTCCATGAGTGTCGCGGGAGCATTCGTTAGACCGAACGACATAACGAGGAACTCGTAGTGTCCATACCGCGTCCGAAACGCTGTTTTTGGAATGTCTGCCTCTTTCACTTTCAATTGATGATAGCCCGATCGAAGGTCTATCCGCGAGAACCAGCTAGCACCTGGTAATTGATCGAACAAGTCGTCAATCCGTGGCAACGAATATCTGTTCTTCACTGTAAGCTTATTCAGCTCACGATAATTGATACACATCCTCATGTGTTAGTACATGAAATGTGACAAATACTGGGAGTTGAACCGAGGAGTCGCATTGTCTTTGTATAAGATGCATGCTCATAACGAATTAGGGAAGGCTTCATGCATGTATGACGAATAAGAGGTGATTGGAAAAGAAATGGCTAACGAATGGGAAAGACAAGAGTTGATATATGATCATAACGAATGAGCTGATCATTAACTAACGAATGTGAGCTGCTTAATAACGAATGAGCATGCTAGTATTAACGAATGGCTTGTATACTATAAGGGCGCGTTCGTTTCACGGACTTTTTTTAAAGGATTTGGAATTGGAATTGGAATTGGAATGGAATGTTTGAGAATCCCTATCATGTGTTTGGTTGGTTAATATGTATTGGAATTGGAATCTTCTTTTGTTTGTTTTTGGTTGGTTACGGATTCGTTTTCGGCCTTTTGTTTCGTTGTGGTGGGTTTTTTCAGTTTCATTTATGTTCGGTTTTAGTTTTTTGTTTCGTTTTGATCGATTTTTTTGGTTTTTATCAATTCGGTTAAATTTTGGTTTGTGTTTCGTTTTCGTCGACTTTGGGTTTCGGTTCATTTCTTTTTTTTAAGAACGAGGGCAAAGGCGGAAACGTTTTAGTTTTTATACATTTTTCGTTTTTTATTTATATTTTGACTTATGATTTTTTTTATTAATTTTTTTGAATTTTTTTTGGAGGGGTTTTTATTGTTAATAAGAAAATCCTTTATTTTCCATAAAAATCCTTTAAAATAGGTGGGATTTTAAAATCCCATGAAATATGAGATTTGATGGAATGTAAGAAAATCCTTTACATTCCCATTCTTTCATTTAATTAAACGAACATATCAATTTATGGGTTTAAAATCTCATTCCTTAGAATTCCTTTAAAATCCTTAAAACGAACATGAACTAAGTAGTTCACATTTAAGACCGTTAGTTAGACAAGTCATAACGAGAACCATATATCTCACGAGACACTGATCTATACCGAATCTCTGCCGAAATTTCTAATGAACTTCAACGAGTTATTATTTACATCTTGTGTACGTGCTCGGTCGTTTTCGCTCACTGATTAGTACCGCAACGCACCGAAACATTCTCCGTGTGTTTTCGGTTTCGTAGATCAATACCGAGTTCATCGATCCTCATCAGGAAAAACAAGTGGTATCAGAGCTTTCGGTGCTTGATTCTACGTCTAATCGCTGAAATTTGTGTGAGACCGATCATCCTAACATGTTCGATTTTGATTCCGAAGTGTTCGTACTTTTTGGTTTGATTTTTACTTGATTCGGACTATAATCGGCTGATGTTTGATGTTGAGAACTGTTTAGGATTCATCTACGAGTGATTTCGATTCCAAATCTGTGATTAATTCGTTCTCCGGTGATGTTTTTTGTGTTTTCCGGCGTATATAGTTATTCCGGCGGCCACAACAACTTTTTCTGGCCATCTAACTGGATTCTCCGGCGAGTGTAACCAGAATTATTCAATGAGTTTTGTTTTTCTTTTTCCAACGGTGTCAATAAACTTTTCCGGAAAAGATATTAAAACAAATAACAAATTATAGATGATATCCGAGTGGTAACCGTTTTCGAAATCATTTGCTGAATTGAAAGGGAACCTTTTCCTACCGTCAAATCACACAACAAAGTTTTTCCTTTCTTTTCCTGGCGTCAAATCACAACAAATTTTGTGTGGTTTATTTCCGGTTTCGTTTTGATTTTTGGTTTATTCGATTCATTTCGGTTCATTCGTTTCCTATTTCGGTAGCTTTTGGTATCACAAATACGCATTGTTTTGATTCAATCTTTGCTCGTATTTACAGCTTGTTGTGTGCAGCAAAGTATTACTTCATTTGCTGGCTTATATTGTCGTTTCAATTTGGGGGCATTTTGGGAAGGAATGTTAAATAGACAGTATCCGTTTGATGATTCTGTGGCCATATCAGATTGGAGTTTGAATTGAGTATTTGCAAATTGAGTTTTTGATTTGATGGGCAGTTTAGTAGTTAACTCATTAAGGGGCATATAGGAATTAAATAAGAACTATTTGGTAATATACTAGCTCGGGTCAGATTTCTTGATTGATGGCGAGTGGACAGTTATAGAACTTGTTTGGCGAATTATCATTTGACTTTGTTTGTCAAAAGAACCAAAACAAAAGAAAACGACGGTTTTGCTAAATTTGCAAACGGGCCAGTTTCAAGACAAGGACTAAAAGATCGGGTCAGATTTGTTGTTTAATCTCAAGGTTCATTTGGGCATCCTAAACAAAAATTCAGATTTTGAGACGAGTAAAAATTTGTGTAAAAGTTTTGGTTCAGGTGTTAAAGGGGAAATTTGGATTGTTGTTTGGAATTTGATTAAAAGTTTGGCCGTGGACTTTATTTGTCAAACGGGCCAAAATGATAGAAAAAGGGTATTTTCAGGAAGGTGTTTGGAATTTTTTTTAGTTCGGTCAGATTCTAGTTTCGAAAGCGAAGTTGGACGTTTGTTTCGAAGATTTGTTGTTTGACTTTATTTGTCAAGCAGGCCAAGACGAACGAGTTTTTATCAAATTTTTTCGGTGAAATTTTTGACAAGTTTTTTCCTCAACGCGAGTGTGACTCGTTCAAGGAAAATATTTGGAGAAATTTTTTTTCTGGGTCATCTCATACGTTCATTTGTTTGAATATTACCTGCTGGTGGCGTTTTCGTAATTAACTGCAGTGGCAGTTTGGTAATATTGCTACAGTGGCAGTATTGTAATTAACTGCAGTGGCAGTTTGGTAAATACTACGAAAATACAAGCTAGAAGTTTTAACAAGCTTAACGAACGTCTTTTGATCAAACTTTTCAACGGGTTAAAGTTTGATTCGATTAAAGACATCATTTGAAGTTGTTATCAAGGAAAATTTTCAATTCTCGTTTCAGTGCTCAGCTCGCTTATTTGTTAAGCTTTTCAAAATGACAAGCGTTTATTCCTTAGCTGCTCAAAACGCAAATGATTCTGTGATTGGGTCTCACACTATGTGCCCGAAGCTTTTGAGGTTGGATGATTTTTCCAAATTGGAACCGAGATTTAAAGCTCACTTGGGTTATCTTCATCTAGAGTGTGTTTGCAATTTGAAAGATGTTTATATAGATCCAACTATTGGCAGTGATACTACAGGAATTACTGAAAAGGAGTTCAAGTTTTATGATATTGATGAGAAGAAGAATCTTGAAAATGAGACGAAGGCATATTCCACTCTTACTATGGCACTATCTGAAAACATCTTTCATCAGTTTAGCATATCAAAAAGTGTGCTACCTTGTTTGCTCACCTAAAGGCAAGTAGTTTGGGAAACACACTTGAAAGCAAGAAAACAATGTTGAAGTTTCGTTTCAGAAACTATTCACTGCTGAAAAATGAGACTGTGGAAGAAATGCTGAATCAGTACTGTTAATTGATTGCCGAAATGTCCAATGTGAAAATGGAGCCGAGTGAATGCAATCAAATTGACAGATTAAAGAATGCATTACCTCCTTTCTACTCAACTTACTTGATGGGTCTCATAGAAAATGGGTATTTCAAAACGTTAGATCTCAAATGTATAGATTTTGTTGAAAAATTGAGGAAGCGTGAACTAGAATGTCAAAGCTCATCTAAAGCTAATCAAGAGCCTTCATTATTTGATGAGATTTTATCAGTGGAATTTTTTGCCTTTGAAGTTGACGAAGAGTGGTTAATGGATTTAAAGAAAGCTCATGTTGATGATGGTTGGTATATGCTTGCTGATGAAATATTCAAGACCACCTCATCAATGAATGTTGATAAAGATCCAAATGTGATGGAAATTATCATGCCTGCCCAGGTGAATCTTCCTGATAATCTTTATGAATCTTATGATTCCATGCCAAAGTCACCCGAGGTATCTTCTAAACCATCTGATTCATTCATTTGTGAAACTTTTGCTAAGAATTTAAATTCGTTTGTTGTTGATGAACCTAAAAAAATTGATTGTTCTCAGTGTGTTGAATACAAGTCTAAACTTAAATCAATTCGTCACCACAATGAGCAATTAGTTTTTGATTTAACATGTATTCGTGATAACTATTGACAAGTGGCTGAAAATAATAAAATATCTAAAGATAAGATTGATGCCTTGTCGATTAGTAATCATGACTTGAAAGCACAAGTTGGATGTAAATTAATAATCATTGAAAAACAGTTTCAAAAAATTTTGGAATTGAGAACCAAAATAACTGAGCTTGAAAATGAGGTGCTGGAGTTAAAGAATAAATTGGATAAATTTAGAAATTCATCTTTTCTACTCAATGAAATCATTGAAGTTAACAGCAATCACCAAAAGAGTGGTAAAGCTGGTTTAGGGTTTGTTAAAATCCCTCCTCCTTTTCAAAATGATTACACCATACGACCAGACACGGTAAATCTAAAAGAAGTGGAAATTAACTATCCACTGACAGTAGATCCACCTGTGACTGTTAGTAAGGTTAAAATAATCAATGAGGAGAAAGTTAAACCAATTGATTCAATAAGGGCTGTTAAGAAAGAAACAAATTGTTTAACTCCAAAATCTCATATTCAAAGCAATCTGGTTTTTTCTCAATCTGATGATATTCTTATTGAAGATGTGGTTGAACTAGTGGTGGTTCACAAAAATGAAAATATACCTGTTGAAAATCATATTCTCTATGAACCACAAACTGCTGAGAAATCAACTAGTAAACCAAAAATGATTGTTGCACCAAAGACATGTGAAAAGAAAGTTGTTTATGAAAAGATATCAAAATCATTTTCAAAACTGTGTGTTAAAGGTAAAAACTGGAAGGTTTATAAATTAAAAGGTGTTGACAAGATGTTCGTTGATGAGCTATTTCCGATAGCTCTTGTTAAACCTGAGTGTGTTGAAAAAGTTTATAACTGTGATCACTCAGATTTTTTAATCGTGATGCATCAGTGATGCCTATTGGGGAAATGAAAAAGAAAAAATCAAAACCCCAAAAGGAATCTAAACCAGTATTGTTTCAACAGAACAGATTTGTCAAATCTACTGGTTCTTATGTAGTGGAAAATTTTGCACAGTGTTCAAATCTTGAATTTTTCCAAAATAAGAGAAGTGAGAAAATTCAACCCTCCGCGTCTGAGCTTTTAACAGAGTCATCTTCGACACAGGTTGAATTGAGAAAATGTTTTTATTGTAATGTCAAAGGACTTTTGATTGTTGATTGTCCTTACAGGAGAAAACTCAAATTGCCAGATGCTGTTAACAAGGTTTCATTAAATTTTAGGC
This sequence comes from Bidens hawaiensis, assembly GCF_021521415.1. Classification (NCBI taxonomy): domain Eukaryota; kingdom Viridiplantae; phylum Streptophyta; class Magnoliopsida; order Asterales; family Asteraceae; genus Bidens; species Bidens hawaiensis. The sequence goes on from NW_027493544.1 coordinate 354,591, forward strand.
AATTTGAGACACTTGAACGAAAAGCTAAACAACAAAGAGTTTATCTTAATTCATTGTTAAAATCTCCTGAAACGTCTCACGGTTCTGATCATGCGAAATTTTTGAGACAACAAGCTGATAAACCGTTACCAGCTTGGAAACCAAAGATTCCATCAGCATGTGCTGATCATGTTGAGGATACTGGCCGACTGAAGACTATGGTCTGGGTTCCAGTTTCTCATTAAATTATCTAGTTTTTGTGCAGGGATATCCAAGAAGATCTATCAATGTCATATGGATTGTTGCTAAATCAAATTTGTTGATAGTGGATTATCTCTGCACATGATGGGTGTTTTTGTTTAGTTTGATTTAGTGTTACTTGCAAAGATTCAAAATTCATAAAATTTTCAAACGGCAAACTTGTTCACCATTCACACTGTTTTAAAATGAAAGGTTTTTTTTGGTGAATAAGATTTTCAAAAGATTTATCAATGTTGGAAGATCGTTTTCATTTTTCGTTGTTTTCTACAAATTTTTTGTTATTGTTAATATTTTTAGGATGGTGAAAATTAGAAAAATCCACAAAGATTGTGTTTTCTGTATGAAAAATATAAAAAATACAAAAATATGTCGTTAATTTTGAAAAATATAAAATTTGAGAAATGTGATCCGACATATATGGGAAATGATAGTACATTGACTTAGCGGACCTAACACATGAATAAGCTAGACTAAAAAGTGCCGTAAGATCAATTGCATGATGTGTATGATAGGCTTAACAGAGCTGAAAAGATATAAACCTAAATGCTTGCCAAATCTAGTGGTGTTACATCTTGATGCATAGTTAAAATCTGTTTTAAGTACCAAAAAGTTTAAAGATTGCTGTGTGTACATGCGTTATTTTTGCAAAGAAATTCATCTTATTTTCTTGTTTCATTTTGCAGAAATTCAACTTCATTTTTTCTTTATTTTTATTCAAATCTTAGATCCTCTCCTGTGCGATAAGATTATCCAACTTGAAGGTTAAGATTTGAATATTCTGCTTTATTTTCTTGGTGTTTCATGTAAAATCTTGGACTTTCTTCGCGCGATAATACAAGATTATCCGAATTGAGAGTTAAGATTTTGTGCAACTTCAAATTATTTTTATCTTTTTATTTTGTTAAAATGGAATCTTATCTGCGTGTGGTAATACCGATCTTAATGGAAAATTTTAACTTTCTTCTTTATTTTCTATTTTTTATTTTTGCATGAGTCACAGCTAATCATTTCAAGAAAGGAAAAGTATATACATGTAAAATTCACTGTATAAAAGATATAAAAATTGTGTCTGATAGGTGGGATCCATATAAGATGTGTGCTTAATTGAACCTTAATGCGTATCGTAAAGTTACTGAAGGATCTATATAAAGTTTAAAGTGGTGAATTATATCTGCAATCATCGTTGGGTTATGTGCATAATAATGTCGAAATTGAAGTGTAGTCTAGGACGTTACTAGTCAATATGATCCCATGTCACGATCTTTCTCTAAAAAAATATGTGCTGCTTACATTTACTGCTTTAATTTTCTTTTCATTATTTTTGAGAAAAATACAAAAGGATTTTAAGTGTGTTTTGATATAAATTTGGAAAATCAAAAATATTTTGGGTGTGTTTTTAGCTTAAATTTTGTAAAAGCCAAAAAGATTTTCTTTCCAATTTATTTTTGATCTTCCGACAGGCGATACACATTTTCAAATTGTTTTGCCGTGCTACAAAAATTGTTTTCACCATTACACATTCTTATTTATACTATTTGGTGCTTAAATGCTAAATCAAGATAAACTTTACGGTTTATTGATGGAATGTGTTGATTGACTGCAGTTATGATAAGAGTGATGATTATTCAATCCTTGAATCTTCTCAAGATGGTGAAGTTAAGGTATGGCAGAGTATTCGAGTTAAGGGGGAGTAAAGATGCCGGTCATGTGTACAAGCTTGATGCTGATAAAGATTGGAGACGTACAACTAATGCCAAGGCAAAAAAGTTAAACGAACTCAAGCAATTGTCAAGGGGGAGTTTGTTAGTACATGAAATGTGACAAATGCTGGGAGTTGAACCGAGGAGTCGCATTGTCTTTGTATAAGATGCATGCTCATAACGAATTAGGGAAGGCTTCATGCATGTATGACGAATGAAAGGTGATTGGAAAAGAAATGTCTAACGAATGGGAAAGACAAGAGTTGATATATGATCATAACGAATGAGCTGATCATGAACTAACGAATGTGAGCTGCTTAATAACGAATGAGCATGCTAGTATTAACGAATGGCTTGTATACTATAAATAGTTCACATTTTAGACAGTTAGTTAGACAAGTCATAACGAGAACCATATATCTTACGAGACACCGATCTGTACCGAATCTCTGCCGAAATTTCTAATGAACTTCAACGAGTTATTATTTACATCTTGTGTACGTGCTCGGTCGTTTTCGTTCACCGATTCGTACCGCAACGCACGAAACATTCTCCGTGCATTTTCGGTTTCGTAGATCAATATCGAGTTCATCGATCCTCATCGGGAAAAACATCATGCTTCTGTTTTTCTTCTTCACGAACAACACCGGCGCGCCCCATGGGGAGATACTCGGTCGTATGAAACCTTTGTCGAGGAGTTCTTGCAGTTGGGACATCAATTCTTTCATCTCGAACGGCGTCAGTCGGTAAGGTGCTTTCACGACGGGCTGCGCTCCTGGTACTAACTCTATCTGAAATTCTACCTCTCGTTCTGGTGGCAATCCCGGAAGGTCCTCAGGGAACACCTTGTGATAGTCGCACACTATAGGAACATCTTTCATTTCCTTTGCCTCTGCCAAAGTGTCGACAACATACGCCAGGTAGGCACCGCACCCTCGCCTTAACATCTTATCGGATTTTATCATCGAAATGACGTTAAGCCCCATACTTTCCTTATCACAATAAACCGTCACTGTACCACCATCCAAGGACTTTAACCTTATTAACCTACTCTTACACACTATATGAGCCTCAAACTCAGGCAACCAATCCATTCCCAAAACCACATTGAACCCTCCTAAGGTCATTACAAAAAGAGTAACAGGGAACTCACGTCCCTCTAATTCTATCTTACCGTTCTTCACCATTCTCATGATCCTAACAGAGGTATCACTAGCCGTTTCTACCATAACCGTTTCAGGCACACGACTACATGTCATTTTAGCTAACTTAAAGAATGTTACATCTACAAAACTTCTACTAGCACCTGAGTCGAATAAAACAGAAGCAGAAATACCATTTACGAGAAATGTACCTGTCACAACATCGGGAATCTGTTGGCTTGTTCCTGAGTCAGCATGTAAGCCCTGGTTCTTGGCCTATTTTTCTCAGCATCTCTCTTCCCACTTCCTCCAGCTTCACCCTCAGTGCATCTCGAGCCATATGACCTATCTTTCCACATTTGTAACAGGTAGGTTTTGCATTACACTCATGAGCATAATGCCCCACTTTCCCGCACTTAAAACAGACATTTAACCTAAGTCTGCACTCTCCTCCATGAGGCTTCCCGCATTTATGACACACATCAATACCAGCACTCCACTTACATTCACCACCATGAATTTTCCCACAAGTCTTGAACTGTTTTCTTTCCCACACCTTCTGTTTCTTGTCTCCCCGGGTTCCACAACTGAGTACCATGCCTCTTTCCGTGATTATCCCACTTCTTATCTTTCTTTACTTCCACCACAACGTCGTTCACCGCCAAGTCATCATAAACCATTTCCGCCAGTTCGACTGCGGAATCAAAAGTAGTAGGTCTATTTGCCTTGACCAGTGTGCGGACATTCTGTGGAAGCCTCTGATATAACACTTGATTCTCTTAGCCTCAGCCTGGACATATGGTTAAACTTAGTAGTGTACTCGCTGTGTGTCATCTTCCCCGCCTTCAAGTTTAGAAACTTCATCTCCGCTTTCTCGACCTCAGTATCAGCACAGAACTTTCTCATTACCATCTCTCTCAGATCATCCCACCAACATGGCCTTGATTTCAGCAGTAGTCTTTCTCTGTTCAACAGTTTCCCACCAGAACATAGCTTCATCAGCAAATGATTGGGTAGCGAAGCCCACAGCTTGGTTGGGACGGCACTCGCTAGAGTAGCGCTTGCGTCACCAATACCAGTTAGCTTAGGTGGGTCTAAACCTTTGAAGGTTCTGTAGTTGCAACCACCTCGGCCTCGCTTACCACCATTAACCTTCACAGGAGGAGCTTCACTTGATGCCTTATCCTCAGTCTCGGTATCCTTCTTACTACTCTCACTAGTCTTCTCAACAGTCTCAGTACGGCTTTCAATAGATTTGTCTGATTGAAGATTCTTCACTACAGCAGCAACAGCTTGAGTAATCGCAGCTTGAATAGCAGGATCGAGCTGATACTTTTCTTCACGCACAGTCAGACTTCTGTCTTCACTAGACTCAATAATCGGTTTCTTCAGAGGGTGCTTGGTTAACACGTGGCCTACCACGGCGTCCCTTACGTCCTCCTTGTCCAATATTCTTAGCACCAGCCATTTGATTTCTAAAGGAAAAAACACAAACATCGTCACGTGAGGAACCATTTAGTACAATGATAGTAAGGCTGCATTAATAACAATGGCCAGCTGGGATTAGCTACTCACGTTACTCTCCGTGTCCTATACACTTCCTTTCGTGAGTCTACTTGTGCTCGGTTCTACTTAAGGCAGTTAAACAGTCAAGCATTTCAAATATAAGAAAGCAATTCTATCTCTAACAATTCATATAAGCCTCTTACTTATCCCTACGTTATACGTAAGGAAATTCTCGTATTAAGCTTGCTTGAGTGGCACATGGCATTCTCTGACTGGCATCTTCTTTCTTTCTTCTTTTCGTCACATTCTCTGCTCGAGTCTAAGCATGAAGGATGCTTATTCTCTCGAACTTATGCTCTGATACCAACCTAAAAGGCCCCCGACCCTGGTGCCCTACTTTCTCGCTGGTTGGATTTAATCATTCACATAATTCGTAAAATCAGAGTTAATTAAAAAATTTTGCGGAAATAAAAGTCATTCATTCATACATAACATAAACATCTTGTCTTAAAAGAACATAACATAAGTCTTAAACATAAAACATAAATGGCACGGGTGTCTTCTTCATAGCGATGCAAGTCTTCCTCTTATTGCCACATGTCCTCATCAAGCAACTTGTCTCATTCTATTTGCTTGCGTGCATACTAAAAGTCAGCTACACTGAGTGAGTTCTAGTTAATTAACATACATTGCATTCACTTACTTACTAATACGCGTCCGAAGATACGTATTAATACTTACCTGTTCCTCTATTAATCAAACAGACATTCATACATTTATACTTCTTGCTAACTACATACCTCGGATACTATAAAGATCCAGTCCTCACATACCTTGGATATTATAAGGGTCCAGACCCTACATACTTCGGAATTAATAAGGATCTGGGGTCCCACATACCTTGGATATACTCAGAGTCCAGTCCCTACTTACCTTGGATATAAGAAGGGTCCAGTGCCCTACATAACTCGGTTATTATTAGGGCCCGGTGCCCTCTAACATAATATCATTCTACCTTCGTTACATTTTCCTTTCTACTTCCTTCAATCATAACTAATATAACAACTACGTGCATACTAGTCAAACAATCCATGTCATTCACATTCATACGCAAATATATATCTAATATACACTTACCATTTACGTTAAGTGTATAAATCAAAACACATCGTAGTATGCACACAGCCCCGAAAACATAACACATAAAAAGGGGGTAGAACTCACCTGGATCCTGTTACGTTCACCGTTAATAGTAATTCCCTTCCTGAGTTATGCGCGGCTAACTGTTTAACAATGTACTCGTATTAATCCTCTACATTTGCTTGTTTACTTATTTTATTGAGTTAACAGAGTTAACTGTTAGGTTAACGGTACCAGACATGTAACCTCCTTAAACCGACCATAGGGCTGTAAACGAACCGAAAGAACATGAACAAGGCCTTGTTCATGTTTGTTCGTTAAGAAACTAATGTGTTCACGAACACTTACCGAACGAGATTTTATGTTTGTGTTCGTTCATTAACGAAATTAATGCATTCACAAACGGTTCACGAACACAAACGAACACAAATAAAATCGACAGAGCCTATAGATTGAGACCAATGTATTCATCAATGTGAATAATGAAAGCCTGTAAACGAATCGAATGAACACGAACAAAGGCATGCTCGTGTTCGTTCATTTAAATTTAAAAGAACACGGACACTTAATCGAAACAATATTTATGTTCATGTTCGTTTATATAAAAAGGAACATTTGTGTTCATTTGTTTAAAATATAAACAAACATAACTGAACAATTATAAACGAAAATAAATGAACAAATATAAATGAACACAAACAAACATAAATG